>NC_080641.1:29036636-29380386 GCF_027579445.1 Ammospiza nelsoni
ACATTTTGCAGTATTCATCCCTCCCTACTTGGGAGGCAGCCAGATCTGAAGAGGTTACCAGCTCAACTCAGTAAAACCAAAGATGTTCAGACCAGCACCCAGCTTGCTGGGCAGTTCTCTGGACAGAAACCCTCTCTGGGACTGAACTCATTGCTGCTTTTAAGGATTTCTTAAGCAGCTGCTTTAGTGACAACATCCTGAGGAAGGATTTAGTACCAATGCCCATGCTGGGTTTATTTTTCAGGTCTTCTTCCTATTCTTTCAGGAAGAAGAAAGGATCTCTTCTTCCTGGAATGTCCAAGTTACAGAAACCTGCAGGAACTCTGCCTTCCTTTACCTTCAGTCCTCCCTGCCCTGCTCGTTTTTCCTGCCGTGTGAGCCTAAATCTCTCCCTTACAGACCCATTTCCACAAGGTGAGATACGGAGAATAATGGAGGAAGGGAGCTAAAGAAATCCTTTTTCACGCCCTGTGATTTATTACAAAGGGAACCGCGCACCCTTCCCTCCAGCTCTGTAAGGCTGCGTTGGTTCATTGGATCAGCACCAGGTGAATCTCCAGATAATCTCCACACACACAAAGCCAGGGAGCTCCAACCCACGCCTGGCACCACCAGCAGGGTCAGGATTTGGGGTTGGGAAGGCAGAGGGGAAGGGGGAGCACTGTTTTAGAGGGCAGACAGGGGATAGCTGGTCCCTCTGGCTGCTGTCCCTTGCAGGCAGTGCCATGGGGCTGCAGCAGGGATGGTAAAGGCAAGGGCAGCACACACAAGGTTTGCTTCTCTTCACAAATATCACCTCAGAACTGATATGTTCTGTTTTACAAATCAGCTCCACACCTGCCAGCCAAGTCAGGTCTTCATTAGTGTGTGTTTCACTGTCTGGGTGCTTGGGTTTGCCATTAATGCATTTGCCTATTATTCATTAAAAAGGACTCACTCAAGCCCACATATTCTAAAGCAATTAGGTTAGCAAGACATCCTAACGCTCCAGCTACAGAGAACCCCTGCTCTGAAAAGTCTCTCCTCCTCCCCAGCTTTCTGCATTTTTAATTTCGAGCTCTGGAAACCTTCACAAAGGCTATTTAACAGAGGCACTGCAGTGTGCTCCAGGCAGAGAGCAGCATTAGCTGGCAGAGACCACACGGTGGAGTAGAGGTTTGCAGAATGAGCTCTGCCGGGTGTACTGACATAATTTTAAATCGTACATGACGGTTAAAGATGTGTTTCTCCATTTTATGTGTAAACAATGTTAAATAAGAATAAACACAAAGGGATATTTTCTCCTTCTGATGAATACATGCATTTCTCAGGGCTGGTAATAGGTGTCACAGGCACACACACCAAGGAAGACACACATCCCCTCCTGACACAGGCACACTCTGATCTTCAGGATATGTCTCAATTCTTGCATTAACCCCCCTTACACACCCCAGGTAATGCCAGAAGGATTCCTGGGCACACAGCAGCATGCTGGAAATAAAAACCCATCCTGCAGGTAGGAGAACTCCACCCAGTGAGTGTGCCTGGCGTGTCAGAGGGTGAGATCCCCTCCCTAGAGCAGCTCACCCCTGCAGCTGTCACAGGACTCTCTGTATTTCCACACCTGCATCGTGCCCAGCCCAGTTTCCAGTGGGACAGGGTTTCCAGCACTTCCCCTGGGATGCAAGCCCAGCTTAGCAAAGCTCTCCCCTGGGAAGAGCCTGTCCCCAGGTGTGCATCTCTCCAGAGGACCCTGCAGGTCCAGTCCCACCTGTCCTGCCCTGCCCTGGGAGGGCTCTCTCAGCTCCTGCTCCCAGCTGCATCTGAGTCACTGCCACGCCAATCCCGGGCACTCAGGTGTTTTAAACAACTTGATGGCAACACCTACAGTGCTTCCATTTTAAAGCCTGATTCATTGTTTGGCCTTTTCAAAACCAAACACATCACTGACTTAATGACACAGGAGACGGGTTTTTTTCCAACTTTTGGATCCCAAAATATTTCCACTGTAGGCACAGGGCCTTCAGAACTCTCACATATGCAGCCCATAATGCAGTATTATATAAACTTTCTTTTCTGATGTCCAAAAGCCACCTGCTCATGGATCACAAGCTGTAAAATACTGGGGAACAGAATTTTAATATGTGCTTAATTTACTGGACTCCCACTCTGTCAACAAGTCAAACTCCTCTAGGCCCTCCTGCCCTATCTACTTGACTTCCCCAGAATGTCCTAACAAATGTTTCCCTTCAGATAAGCAACCCTTCTTTAAAACATTTGTAATTTTTGTTGGTCTGTCTACATTCCTGAAGGGGCAGGTTGGGTGAAAAGAAGTGTTTCATCATCACAGTGGTTCACATTTCTGGAGATATGGCTGCTCTTGAATTGTGCTTTTGTTCCCACTTCTGGCCTTCCTCAGACACACAACACGTCTCAGAATTATTAGGGAATACTCCAGCTGTTATAGGATGGTATAACTCCATATTACACATCTCCTATCCAGCCTGGCACACAAATCTGGAGCTCTACTCACTTCTAGGAAAGAGGAAAGACACATCCTGCTCCCTGCAGACCAGCATGATAAGAACACCCCCAGAAGATGGTTGAGCTCTCACCCCCAGACCCATCACACACAGAGAGCTGCACTCAAAGGAGCCAACCTCAATGTCACAATGCTGAGTTCTTAAACTTAGGACAGAGCCTTCCTCAGCCCTGTGCTTGTCACTGCTCTGGCACAGCCTTTAATTGCAGCTTTAATCTCACTTTATTGTCACAGGATCCTCACTGGTCATTAATGAGTGGACCATTCAGTATTTTGGCTTTTCCTTATTGTTCAATATACAGCCCTAGGCTGCTGCTTACTGCATGCTACTCAAAGCCTGCTCCAAGGACAGAGCTCTCCAGCTCTTCATGGCTTTTCTAAAGTGCTCAGCACTGCAGGAGACAACTGCTTTATAAGCACTGATGGACTAATTTTCCCAACAGCACTGTTACAAGAGGGGACCACATTGTCCCCAGTTCATAAAAGAGCAACTGGGACAAAAATTGGCTTACATAAGAGACAGCCACTAATTTGTACCATTCTATCTGAGACGCCAAGGACAGGACTTTTTTAGGATAACATGGGTTTACATAGCATGTTACACATCCAGCACCTAACTCTGATTTGACCTGAAGCTGACTGTACTCAAGGCTTCTCCATATCTGACAAAAAATGGCACTGTGAGTGGACAGAATATTAGAAACATCGAATTTTGTCAGAGATTACTAGAAAATGGTAAGGTATTACTGGATCATGAATGGGGTTTGGGTGGGTTTCAGTTATACCTTAATTCAGCCATTTTTCTTGGCTTTATATCCTGATACTGCTGCATTCAGCTGTGTCTGAGAACCTGCTGTAACATGTGGTGGTTAGAGCTAGCATTGTGCCTGAGATTTCCTTGACTCTCCTGAATAGATTTAAATGATTACTTTGCTACATTTCAGGGTACCAGGCTACTTCCACCCAGGACATCCTCATGGGCCATGCCAGAACTCAGCCAGAAATCATCCATCTCCATCATCACAAAGGCCTTTTCCTCTTGGATATGCTGGAGGAAGGGTTTGACCTGATCCCAAACAGCCAAGAAGGTGTGTGCTGGCCCTCAGTGATGCAGCACAGGACTGGCAAGCTGCTGGCTGAACCCTAACAAGCAAAGTTTGACTCCCCAGCACCAAAACACATCTGCTGGCTCCCTTTAATAATGTTTGCTAACAGGCTCTGACACACTTAGGTACTTCTCACTCCCATACATAGCCAAAATACAAATTGTATTCCTGCATAACCTTGCTGCATCTACAAATTGTTCAGCTTGAAAGTGACTTTTTGCATTTATAAGGAGACATTTATTTTGGGTTGGTTGGAGGGAAGGCCCTTTTGAATTTCCCTGCATTCCCATACACATGGTGTGCAAGCAGCCTTCTCCAGCTGCATTGGCCAGCAGATATTAAATGTCATCAGGAGTTAGAGCCAGGGACATGGCCATTAGCCAAACACCCCCTTTACCACAACTAATTGAAAGTTTTACAGTTGTATGCAAGCCCTGAATAAAATCCCAGTTGTCACCATACAGGGGAAGGACAAGTGACACAGTGGTTCACTCATCAGGGTGACACCATGGGACTGTCCTGTCACTGCCTCTTATCTAACCCAGGTCACAACTGCAATGCCTCAGTTCTTCACTTGTAAAAATAATCATAAACCCTCCATGGTGTTTGGAGAGGGAAACACATGAAGGATTATGAAGTGTTTTGGTGCTACAGAGATGGGGATATGTTGGTGAGAGTGACCCAGGGTCCCCAGGCAGGGGCAAAGGAGAGCTCTTTATTCCAAAACTAGGCCTTTTAAAGCCTTGTTTTCAGCTCCACAGTTTTAAACCATAACAAACATCATTCAACCAACCACCACACACCACAATGTGAACAAACAATGGTTACAGAACTTGTTTTTCTACCCCTAATTCAGCTGAGCCCCTTTCCCACAGTCCTGTTCTGCTTAGCCAAAGTACCAGGCCTGAGCTAGGGTTTTACAAGGCCTTCCCTTAATGTTTTATATGCAACAGGGTTTTATTAGGTTCCACAGATGGAGATTATGGAATGGATTATGTTCTACAGATGGATTATGGAATCCAGTGATCTATGGAATCAAACAAAGGTTTTCTGATAGACTCTGAATTTTGTTGAAGTTCATTTCCAACAAGATTGCACAAGCTTGTAGTTAACAAACAATCCTGCAATGCCTATAAGAGCATATAAGATAAAATAACCATGAGATATCCCAGTCCAGTTTTTGAGAAACATTCTCTAAGGGTTTGGATGGAGAAAAGGGGTTGTGTTGGGTTGTGCTGTTGTATCAGTGAACATTCCCTCCTGTTTCTTCTACCCCTTACCACCTGTAAGTAAAGAAATTTTCCTCTCAAATCTGTCTTTATTCTCACTTTGAATTTCAAGGTTATCTGGCCCACTGGGTGTGTTACATATGGCTGTCTAATTAAAGAGCGAAGATTAACCTTATTCTATTAGATTATTTTAACACCTGCCAGGTGACTACTCTGCTTTAGCAAAGGCACAATGTGGCCAAATCAGTTAACAAAACTCTACCAAAAAATCTAAACCCAAACAAAATACCACACCAAAACCACTAGATTATTTCATTTTTGAAAGTCCATCAGGAACTTTGGAAAGCCCCAGAATCACTACCATGATAAACTAACATTTCAAAGCAGAAATAATACCAGTGTTATGTTTGTCACATAACATTTCAGAAGATGGCAAAGAAGCTGCTCTGCCTCTGATTGCAATCAATAAAAAGCCCAGATGCTTTAGAAGGGAGTTAAATCAGGCTCAGATTTTTCCCAATCACTTGTTAATTTAAAGGGCAGAGTTTTACCACCTGAGCTTCTCTGTGTGGTGCTGCCTCAGCCCAAACAACACAGAGAATGGGGAACTATTTGACAGCATGGTGGTCTCTGGTCCATTTCCAATTCCTACCTGAAATCACTTAGGCCTTAAATTGTCCACAGTCCCAGCAGTTGGGCACATTGTACACCCCAGAGGGGAAGATACCTGGCAAAGAGACATTTCTCATGATGCTCCATGATACCTCCTCTTCCTCACTCAAAGCCACGTGAGAGGGATTTGGTGCCAACCCATGGGACGTGGTCACTTGTCTCATTTGGATGCTCGGAGCAGGAATGTAAAGCACTCAAAGTGTGGCTTCTATCAAAGTGTGGCTTCTATCAATCACTGCAACACACCAGCAGAATGTGATTTGATACCAAGCCAAGCTGAAACTACCCATTTCGGTTCCAGAGCACTGAAATATCTTATTGCAATGAATAATGGTGCAATGATAGATTAGTTTGGGAATCCTGATGAGAATGTTAAAGCTGAAAAATTTAAACCTTCAGGGATTTAGAGTTTTTGGTTTTGGATTTTTTTGTTGGTCTTTTTTTTTTTTTTTTGTTATGCCTCAAAAATAGGTGCCAATGGGTGTAAAATTGTCAGAAAAATTTATTATTATACCCTTTTCGGAGATGTATAAAAGAATGCAACAATTACTAAAGGCATGTAACTGTTCAAGAAAAGAGGTGAGGATGAAACACCAGGGAAAATGAAATCTGGTAATTGTTATACAGAAAGGCTAGGAAGGAGTTTAGGTGGAAGCTGATCATGGAGGAATTTGGGTTGGAAGAGGCATTAAAGATCATTTAGTTCCAACCCCCTGCCAGGGGCAGGGACACCTTTCACTAGACCAGGTTCCTCAAAGCTCCCATCCATCCTTGAACAATTTTGGGGATGGGACATCCACAGCTTTTAATCTCCATTGAAAAGATTATATAATGAAGTCAATTTTAATTAGGCAACAGAGAACTCAAATGAGGGGAAAACCCTCCCACATTATGATTTTATTTTATCCATGGGGATTTTCAAATCTTGCCCGTAAAAAGCCAAAAGTAACCAACACAACACCGAAGTTAGCCCTGCTTTGAGAATGGCTGAAGACCTCCAGAGGGCTACATTAAACAATTTTCTTTATAATTCTAAGAAAGTCTCAGGCACAAGAAAAGTTTCACTTGCTGCTCATACCTCAGTGGACACCAGAGAGCCCTGCTGTGGGACAGGCAGCTTCACAGGCTCACAGAATTACTTTTTTTTTTCTTTCTGCATATTTGCAGCCTCACACAGTTCAGCACCCTCGAGATAAAATCCTACAGGAAAAATGTACAATGAATGGGAACATATATGAATGGGAAGCAGAGGAGCAAACAAATTTCAATTTCAAGCTTTCATGGCTTAGCATAAACAAACATGAAACAATTCATCCTCAAAATATGGGGGTGGGAGGGGGATACTGACAGTGTCATCAAGACACACAGGGAGACTGAGAATGAGGGAGCCTGGAGTGAAGAGAACATTTCAAAAACTCTTTAAAGCCTTGGGAAAGTTTGAAGCAAAGATGAAACTTTCCTGATCCATTCAGTGGGTCTGCAAAAACAATTCTCTTCATCCACTGCCAGCCCCCAGACTGTCAAAAATAAGCCAGCTCTGTCAAATGTTGTTTTCTTCTTAATAAAAATGAGCTTTTAAAATATCCGTCAAAATTTGGAATGGGTGAACAGATTTTGAAAAAATAAGAACAGTCTAATAACTTTCTAGAGAAAGATGCAGAAATAGCTTCTAAAGAACTCACACTGAGCTAATTCTCTTTATGAGCCTGCAAAGTCTATTTAAATTTTATATTTTCCCCTCTTTTATTTTTCATAAATTCATCCTCTGCCTGCATCCGAGCTGATATGGGAGTAAAACTCAAAACTCTCATTTGGGATGGTGCCCCATTTCTGCACCTTTTGGCAACAGGGAGTGCAGTGATCTGGAGGTGAATATGAAGTGATTAGGGGGATGGTTTGCTTCTGTTACAGGCTCTTGTAAACATTCATTTGAGCTGTAAATGGACAAAAGAAGAAAGTTCATCTTCCCAGCGGATCTATCCATTAGCTTGTTGTATCCCACACCATACAAACATCATACAACAGTGATTAACTGCGCAGGTTCTGGCTGTTTTAGCACAATGTCATCCTCCTGACAGGGCTCAGAAATCAATCCCTCCAGTCATATTCCACCCTGAAAAGTAGTTCAGTGTTTGTCAGGAGAGAAAGGAATCTCTTCAGCAGAGCTGTTACCTGGTTTGTTCAAGGAGGGACTAAGATCTGAGTGCTGTGGCTTCCACTGTGCACTCATCTAGTTCTTTGATTTTGGTAGCCAGTGCTCCAAAAACCTTGGAGTTGTTCAGAAGTTGGTTCTTGCTGCCTTCTGACAGCAAAATGCAAGGCCCCATGTTTGCAAAGTCTCTCAAAATGTGATTATTGGAAGCATGTAGGGAAAAGAGCAATTCCTTACATTCAGAATCAAATGATTCCTCTACACTGGCTTGACCTAAATGTCTGCCAAGAAAGTTGTGGTATCTCTTTCCAAAACTTACAAGGCAGAACTAATAAAATAAACCAAAAATGCGTCACTCTGTCCATGCATGGGCTTGAAAAAGAATGTGGAGGCAAACAAATCCGAGGATGACAAAAATTTAAATGGTTCACCTGCAGTCAAAGCTCATGGAAAGAGCAGTTTCATGGCCAGGAAGAGATGGAAATTACTTTCTCCACTTTAAAAGAGAATTTATTGAAGCCTTGAAGACAAGAACAGAAGCAAAGAAAACAAAAGAAAACAAAAGAAAACAGCCCAGAAGAGCTCTGAAAATCCAATCTCTCCCATCAGCCTCTGGAAAATGGATAACCTATGCGTGGTATGATTGAATTTCTCTGTTTCATCACCCTAGTGGAAGCGTCTTGTATGAAACTCTGGTTTATGAATTGAGTTTTGAGAGGGACCTGGGAGAGCAGGAGTTATCCCAATCTAATCAGGATGTGACAAACACATGCATCAAAATGTTGCATTGTCAAGATCCAGAAGCCACTTAATTCCAGAAAGATTTTAAAGTTGAGAAAGCAGCTTTGGCAACAAGATTAGAAATGATGAGAAGGCAGATGAAAATCCAGACAGAGGAAGATAGCCCAATTTTTTTTTTCAAAAACATCCTTTCAAAAATTAGGCCATGTCCCTCCATGATTTCTTATTAACTTCTTATGCAAACCTATGTTTTATTCAAATGAAGGACACAGTTGCCTTCTTCCATCTATTGTACCTTCTTCCTAAACATATGCTAATGATGGAATGAAAGACACATGAACTGAGATAAATAACACCAGAAAATCCTATAAACCCCACAGGTTAAAACACCACTAAACATTCTGAGCAAAATGCCCAACAAAGCAGATTAAATACAAGAATAACATGCAAATGTCATTGCCACAGAGCAGAGAAATGTGCTAATGCCAATGCCACAGGACAGGAAGCAAGATTCATGAGATTGATTTGTGATGGCTCCTAAACAAAAGCAGGGCACAAAAATAGCCTGTGATTATCAATAACATGAGATCAAATCAGAAAGCGTGTGCATTAAGAGAGATGGCATCAAATGCTTCCTTCAAAAGAAAAAGAACATCACAATCACTTTGTATTTGCCTGGTCTCTGCTTGCATTTCCTATCTAACTACTGAAGATAGTTTCAGAGGATAAGTACAGATTAGCAAAATATTCAAGGTGATTGAATGGATTAGCATTATTGTTTAGCACAATGCAAGGTGATAGGAAAATCCACAGAAAAGAAAGATCTGCTATCTGGACAGCCACTTGAAATTATGCAGCTCACAGGCTGAATTCTTACATTTCATGTAACATCATCAAGTGTCACAGTGGATGCCTGAAAACATTTCCAACTAAAGAGTGAGATTTAAAGCTGGGGATCTTGAGCAACAGGTGGAACAAGAATTCCTAAGTAAACTGCTATCTTGTTTGTCACACAAATAGAAAATCCATATGCTAGTGCCAGAGGCAAAAAGAACATGTTCTAGCAAACAGCACAAAACACCCCAAACCCTGAAGAAACATTTGTCTGTAGGAAAGGGGTGGGAAAGAAAAAAAGAGATTAAATGCATCTAAAAAAGTCAAAATTACCTATAGAGTAATTAACTGTGTACTAAATCCCAGGCAGGTAGAAAGCACAAATGCCTGCATCCCCACTATCCTGGCCACTGTAATCATGTCCAGCAGCTTGGGCTGCCCATTTTCCCCACCCTTGTGGAGATACCCACTGTAGGTAACAGATGTACTGATGTACTATGCTCCCCTCAGGCCCCAAGGATGCAATACCTGATCAAACAGACAGACTGTTTCACACTGTGACAGGGATATTTGGGTTTTTTCTAGGCATCCAACGTTAATAGAGGTCAAACTGTGAACAAATCCACATAACCTGTGACTAGGGACGGAGATTTCACATTCAGACATTGCAATTCTACACAGCTTTCTTCGCTTCCAGAACCAGAGACTTTGTGCCTCAAGAGCTGAACCAAATCCCCTAAATTTCAGACATCTCTGGTTTGCTTTTCATAGAGTTTTTTGGAGCATTTCACAAGCATTAATGGAATGTCCTCCAATGGTTCTGTGAGGCAGGTGCACAGAATTAGTTTCACTTTGCAACTAAGACCAAGGAGCAGAGAGGGATTGAGTGAATCAGCCAAGATCACTGTGCTTTTGTTTGACAGAGTCAGAAATAGAAATAAGGATTCCACAAAAAGTAAATAAAACCTCCCTCCCTGGAATATGCAACAAAATATTTGGTTAATTTTCACTGCATGCATCCTTACTGGGTTACAGCCAGGAAAGGAAGCATCATTGCTCTGAGCAAGGTCACTCCCACAGCAAGTCCAGACAGACCTTCAGCCATCAATTGTGTGTGCAAATCCTCAAAAGAAATAAATATAAATATGAATATTTAAGATCCAAGATACTGGTATAAGGATTTCAGATATCTTAATAAGCCTTATTTATTGAAAAAAATCCAAATTAAGCCCTGTTTCCTCACAGGTAATTATGGAAGAACTAAACAGCAAATGACACTGGCCAAGCAGACATAGATTTTCAGGTTAGCAAAATTACCTTCAGATATGAAAAAACAACTTGCCCTAGGCTGGGACAGACAAGTTTAGCCAATCTAAAGAAAAAAAGTAGTGTTGATTCTCTTGAATCGGTACACTCTCTCCAGTGTAGCAGAAGAGCTTAACTGGTCTGTGTGGGGAGGTAAATAAGTAAACCAGAGAGCCCTGCTTGCCCAAAGCACAACAGACACCTCCCCACTCCATGGAATGTAATATCCAAGCTTAACTGAAAAACTTACAAATACATTGTTTGGGATAAAAAGTCTGTTTGCTTTTTAATTCTCGTGACGGTTTTGACAAGATGACTATCAGACAAAGGTTCAGAAGATGTAAAGCAGAAAAAGGGCCAATTAACAACTTTTTGCTCCTTCAAAAAAATTTGAAGCTGCTTTCCAGTAATGAACAATACGCAGGCATATTACTGAAAGCTGAAAGGTGGCTTACTTGAAGTGATCAGCAAAATAATTGGGACAATTCTCAAAAATAAAATCCTCTCTCTCTCCAAATTTGTGTTCATAGCTCTTCTGGCTTCCCTCCAACCCCTGAATTATAAGTCAGGACTTTAATTTGCCAACATAGGCCATTTCTGCATTGGCACTAAACATCCTCTGTAGTCATTGCTGTGTTCATATTGGTCAGCAAAGGAGGATCATTAACTTTTGAGTAAAAATCTGACATCACAAAAACCTCTTTAGCCCTGTTTGCTCCATTTTGCCATGGAGCCTTTTCTCATGTTTAAGGGGATGACAAAAAGTTAAGAAACTCTTAAATGTAAGAGGTTAGAAGGAGTTCTACATAGAGCAATAGACAGCCCTGGCCAAAATGCAAGTGTCTACATGACACTTGTAGCCACAAATGACAGCAAAAGAGTTGGATTCATATCACAAGGGGACAGGGGGTAAGGGGGAAGATATAAAAGAGCAGCAGATCAGTAATTAATGTAAGAATATTTGCTTAGTCCTCTATAGCAGTTCCCACGTTGAACACTTCACTGCTAATCAGACTGACCATTCATGTATAGATACTGAGCCAGAATTAGATCCTAGATACCTACATCCAGTATGATTACACTTTCTTAGAAGAATAAATTTTTTAAAAAATCCAGAGGGCTGATTCACACTCAGTATAAATTGGTACAAGTGTTGACAATTGTACGTGTGGATATCAGTAAATTTGAGATTTGAGTCAGATCTCCTGACTCTTGTTAAACAGCTTAAGAGAGGCAGGATAAATCTCACTCTAACCCCAGCCCCAAGTTAGCAGGGTTACAGAAATCTGTTCAAATGGCAGCTTATCCCACTGACTGTGGATGGCACAAATCACTTTCTGGGAATGCCCCACTGACCACAGCCAGCTCTACCAGTCCAGAACACATGACTAACTTTTAGATGGCCAAGACTAAACAAAACTAATCCAACCTGCAACATTCAAAAATGTATTTCAAGTGTGGGTGGTGTTATGCCTACTAAGCAAAATCCAGAATCTACAGGGCAGGATCTGACAACAAGAAGTCAACAATCCCCTAATCAAGTACACAAAATCTTTCAGGCTTTTCAAAATACTAAAACCCCAAGGGAAATTTTGTCCTCAACCAATTTCAAGTCAAGTTTTACAACCCAATGAGGTGCACAGTTTTTTCCAGTGAGTTTTTACGAATGGAGCATGCAAACCTTTGAAATTCTCTCATGGCTCATTTGTAGGCATCTCACTGTATCCCAGTGAGAGTGGATGAGAGGGATAATTGAAAATGGGACACACGGGCATCAAAACAAGCAAAAATGACCCCCTCCTTTCTCTTTTCCCTTTTCTTCTGGTTCATGCTTCTAAATGAAATCCCAGGCTGCCTTCCAACTGCTACTCAGAGCTGTCACACAGGAGGAACACGTAGAGAGCACTAAACCACTGACCTATTTCCATCCTTGGAGCTGCTGTGTCTACACCCCTCGTTGTGAATTCTGCACACACACATGCACATGTGCACAGCAATTTCCCTGTGTGCTCCCACGAGGAACTATTTCCAACGCCTAACCTCAGCTCCTAGAGGAGCTCTCTGCTGCTTCCTGAACAGCTGTTAACCCCACGGCCTCAGTGCCCTCCATAATTAGGTTAACTTTTGGGAGCCTACCCTTTGGGGAAGACAATAGAAGCTTTGGCTCACTGACCCATCTTTTCTGTTCTCCACTGCATACTGCTCTATGTCTGAGATATTTGTATACAAGGATCCTTTCATTTCTTTTAAAAATGCAAAGCACCGCTGCAGAGTGAATAAATCTAAAAGAGCACATTAACATGTGCAATTCATGCACACAGCAAAAGGCCACTGAAAATGAAACCAAGTGGCTTGTGCCTTCCTACAGCACCCAAATCACTGAAATAGCAAAAGGTGTCACAACCTGAGGGCTCTCAAACCCTCCCGCCCTCTTTTAGAGTAAAATAAAAAAGAGCTTTTTTAACCCTATATGGCTTCTGAGCTACTTATATCACTTCCTAGGAAGAAGCAGCCACTGTCTTACTGATCTTGGCTGAACTTCAAAGATACAGAAAAGTTAATTGGATGAAATGAGGCTTCCAAAGAAAAACTTTGTGTGAAAAGCTCTTCAACCAAAGATTTGCATGCAATCCAAGGAGCCACAATATGGAGTGGCAGCAGCATTATTAGTGGTGTAGAGGAATGCATAATGCTTGGGAGAAAACTTTCCTTTGCTCTTTTTCCTCCAAAATGTGAAATTCTTTTCCTTTTCCCCTGCCCCACCTTCAATTTAAAGGTGTATAAAATAAGAAATGTAAAGGAAGCTAATGAAGGTAATATGGAACATTAAACCTGAGATTATTTTTTAAAATGGCCACATTATCAGCCCCTGAAAAAGGATAAAGTAAATGTTGTTCCATTTTTATTTCTTGTTATAACAGTACTCTGACAAAAGTGAGTATAATTGTTGCACCTGAAGCTTTTTATCATTGTTCCCATAAGTTTTCTATTTCTACTTAATGTGGGTTTGTACTGGAGGAAGCCCTGGTCAGCAGAGTGCCAAGTCCTGCACAATACAATTACCTTCTGGGAGTAGAGCACACTCCTGGAGGAGATTTTTAGACAGTTATGCAGAACTGGACCAGAAAACTAGATTTCAAGGGGCCCAGACACCACATCTTGTCTACCAGTCATAGGGCATCAAACTCTGAATTTCTTGTTAGCAGATTCTGTCCCATGAAAAGTTGCTGGAATAAAGGGGAATTAGGCACAAGTTTCCTTTAAAAATATGTCCCAGAGCAGCTGCAGTCCAGGTAGTCAAATTAAAGCAAGTGTCATTGCTTGAAAGGTAATTGAAATGCCAAAATCAGTATGAGAATTTGTGCTAAGTCCTCTCTCAGGACTACACCGAGGCTCGTGATTCAATTAGGTATTACAGCACTAAAGCCAGACCTTCACTCCTAATCTCTGGGCAGAGGATTCAGTATTTTAGAGATAAAAAAAAGCAAATGAAAGCACTTTCTTCCTCCTGTTCAGGTCTATATCCAGAAGGCCTGTTCTGCAGCTTTTTTAGGAGATTAGAAGCCTGTGTCTCCCACACACTGTAGTCACAGACGTGTGTTATAAGGCAAATACCATTTCATTAAACCATCTCTGAAGGTTTTATTTTCTCTCTTATTTTAATTCTGGATAAAGCAAGTTCTAAAAATAACTCAGATTGTTGATCTTTTAGGACAACTAGAAAGAGTCTCCAGTGCAGCCTTAAAACATGCAGCTGTTACATTCTTGTTATTTACAGATCTAAGAATTTCTTGCAGATACCCTGGATCCTACTTGCTGTAGCATCAACTGTGTCTAGAAATACAATCTAATGTAGAACTACATCCATGTGCTGAAGAAGAATTACAGAGCTAGTTATAGAAACCTAACCTTACCAGAAAGCTAAATTTTTTGATTCTTTTAATTGATAATCTGCATAAAAGTTCTATTTAGCAAACAATGTCTTAAACAAAAGGAACCATCTTAAACTATATATACCAAATATTTCTGCCTTTTTCTTTTATTCTTGTTTTTAACAAACAGCTCTAGAAACCCAGGTTTCCATGATGTTCTTGGGAGAATTTTAATTCTCAAGAGAAAATAGGGGAAAAAAAAAAAGAGAGAGATAGTACAGCAAGGCATAATTGTCTCCTGCAGCTGAACACACTTCTCAAAGTTCCATTCCCTATATTCTGTGTGTCCTGAGATGCCCCATCCTGCCCCAAACCAGATCCTCAGCTAACAGGACAGAGGCAGCTGCTCTGGTCCCAACTCTGGTGCATTTATGCCTGCAGGCAAACCCTTGGGAAATTCTTCTTGCAGCTGGTTTACACCCACTCGTCCTCTTAGGCTCAGTCATGCAAAGGAACAAAATCCAGTGACAGAGGCTGTGGGAGATGAGAAATGCCAAACAGGCCACCAATACAGTGCATCTGAATGGAAACAAGCTCTAAGACTGCAATCAGAAGAGGAAATGTCATCCATCTCAAAATCCACTTGCTCCTCTATTTCATTTACAGGACAAATAACTGCAGAGCCTTTCCATGGCACCAGTGAGGGGCCACACTCTAAATTCCAAAGCCTAACACTGCAAAACTGTTTCACTCTCTGATTTGAGAGGTGCTATAAAGGACCTGGAGTATTAAAAGCTACTAAAAAATCTTCATCTGGACTCCAGAAACCTTTGAGATGTCTCAGGCTCGCCAATCTCAACTTCAGCACCCGAGGACTACAAATTGCTAATGAAAACCACAAACCCCCAAATCCAGGACAGAAATCTCAGGCTTTCCTCAAGAGCAGAGCAGGAGGTACAGCCATGTACCTGAGCCACATCCAGCTCCAGCAGGATGGAGTGAGAAGGGCACAGGAGCTTGGGAAGAGCACAGAACGGATGTCCAGGCTCCATCTTCCCTGAGATGTCCTGAAAGTACTGATTTAACAGACATGGACTGGTATAAAACAAAGCTCTTACTACCAGCCAGTTATATTAAAGTAATTCCAACCATATGAATGACCACTTAGCATTTTTACTGTATTTTGTCACTGGCACTAACTCTAATTTGCAAGGCTACTTCTTTGGCTATACAGTATGATAAACACATATATAGAGAGAAATTTAGGTGGTTGCTTTAGTTAAGAGGAAAAGCAAATATATTCTGTTCTTGACAGAACTCAGTACTAACTTTGACCTTCACCACTGGTCAAAGTCACATTGAGACCATTTAAGATCTCAGAGTTTAATACAATTTGTGACCTAATGATATAGGAAAATACTTTATTGTTTCCAAGACTACAGAAAAAAGATGTGGACTGAGATACCCATTATTAAGGATGTGGCCACATTCTTTTCTTTGCTCACAGCAGCACTCAGTCATGGCCTGCATCCAACTTAAGTAATTGTTCCAAATTCCATGTATCAGCCTTTTATTTTGCAGGTTGGAGATTGTATCTTTATAATAATAATTTTAAAAATCTATTTTTAATGTTTGACCTTAAATAAAGCACCATATCTATAATGAATTTGTCACCAAGGAACAGGCAGGTACAAACTATTTCTGCTCGTGGCAGCAATGGTCAAATGGTCAAAGCTGACTTTCCCCTTGCTTCTGCAGACCTAGAACATCTATAGGGCTCACACAGCTTCAGCTTCTGCTTAAGGCAAGTGTTCAGGGAGGCATCAGCAAAGTTAAATGGATTTTCTGAGGGAGTACAACATTTTATTTTATGATGTTTCTTCCTTACCCTATTAAGCTTACATGATACCAAACCACAAACCCCCTCTGCATTGCAAAGTTGAAAGGAAAAGCCTCTAGCTTCCATTGATTCTAATGGAATTTGTCATTTGAAAGGAAGAAATTCTCTCCAGAACTCATAGAATACTTCAATTAGATGGAATGACTTCATTTGTAGGCACTGTGTCAAATTTTCCCAGACAAACAGTCCTTTAACTCTAAGAAAGACCAAGAAATCATTTGGTACATGGGCTTATTGCAAAAGAAAACTATGAGCACTACACAATAGCTTGAAAATCATACATTTTCAATCCAGAAAGAGGTTACTGTGATCATCTTTGCTGATCTACCATTCACACACGAAGATGGCTCATTCACAAAATAATGAACCACCCCACCAAAAAATAAAAAACCAAAACCAATAAAAAACAACAAGAAAACAAACAAAATCTCAAACAGATATTTAAGAAATTATTTTTATTTCAAACAAAAAACAGTCCATCAGGGAAAGCATACCATGTCCTCTTAAAGACTTGAATGTTCCTTTCTTGAGAAGCTGTTTCAAGACATTCATCTCTGTCATTCCCTCCTCTATTATAGTGAAAACTACCCTTCCTGTTACTCCACGTTTATGTTCCTTATGTACATGCTCAGATCACAGATAATTGGGTCCCCACATATTGGCCCCACATCATTCATTCCCTTGCCCACTCTCTGCTACACTAAACAAACAAAGCTCCAGGACTGCCTGGTCATAGAACAGTTTTTCCAAAACTATTCTTGCTGGTCTTTAGAACCAGTCAGACCTGTGCCAAACACAACTGTTTGCATGTCAATGCCCTTGTCCAACTGGCTTTTGGAAAGCTGAATTTCCGAACATTCTGGGTGGTTTGAGATAGATCCAAGAAACACAGAGGAAAACTGAATGGTGAAATGGACTCAAACCCCCAGGACTCCAAGAAGCAGAGTATTTTTTCATACATGAATGAGAAATAAAAGTCTGAGGTAGATTGATTGTTCAAAATATTTTGATTTTCTTATCAAGCAAGCTGTGGTTGTCTCCTTCTCCAGCTTCAAGATTAAAAAAAAAAAAAAAAAAACCTCAGTTCCTGACTCAGTTCCTCTAAGGTAGCAGTCATTTGACTTCCATGGGAATTTATGAATCCTCAGCTGTGTTGTTACTGTTAACAAGAGCTGACAGTTAAATGCATTTCATTAACAGAAACTAGAATGAGAATGACAAAACTTTAGCAGATCAGATCTGTAATTGAAAAGATGACCAATGTAAGGAGAAAGAGCTGTCTGCCAGCATTGCACTGCCTCGCCCCCACGCTGATAACAGCCTTATCTCCTGCTCGTGGCCTGTCGCTCTCCCACACAAGCCAGCACAGCAGCAGCACGATGGAGATGTCAGGAGCAAACCCATGCCAGCATCACCTCTCCCTGCACATCAAGAGCAGGAGCAAAGTAAATCCTGCTGGAAGAATTAAAAACAAAGGTTTTTCCCAGCTGAAAATGTACAGAAGATTAGCAAAGGCACAGCAGAAAGTAGAGGAGGGTGTCAGGCAGTTTGTTAATTGATTCTTTTCAGACTTGGAAGAGCAAGCAGAAGACCCAAGGACAACTGGTGGGGTATAAAACTTGCTGGGAGTGCTTTTGTGGGATAGATATTCTCACTGTGCAGCTTCCTCACCACCAAGCACTGCCAAAAGATCGGCTGGGCCTTGAACATCTGTGGATTTCCAAAACCTACTGAACAAACCTCTCTCCAGATGCACAGAAAGACACTTTAATCCAGATGTAAAACAATGGGTAGAACCATTTCACTGCTCAGCTGCAGCAGAATAACAGCAATCCTGGTGCTAGAATGTACTTGATGATTGAACTGGGAGCTGAGAGAGTTCCACAGATTTGCCCAAGGAGTAAAGAAGAGGAGAACATCTAAAAGTAATTTATTCTGAAGAAATACACCTTTTGGGTCAACCATCCTTTTCAAATGTATTTTGTCGCTGAAAGCTCCTTCCCTGCGTTCACCAAATTTAGAGTAGTCCTACTCTCAGTGGATATATGAAGGTTATTCAGCCTGATTGTGTAGTTTGCTATTGTGTTCCCTTCCACCAACTGGAGGGAAGGAAAGGAAAATTGAAAAAGGAAAAAACCCGACCACTATTCATCCTATTATATTTAGTGCTCTGTCTTCCCCTGCTGTAACATCTTGCTTGATTGCCTTGTCCCCCTGCTGTGCCATACTCTTTCAGCTCTGAAAGCACTTGGGAAAGTGAGGATCATTTATGATATACTTGTATAGCATGTAGCAGGACAAGGCCATGGCTTCAGCAGGGCAGTGTCAAGGCATAATTGACCATCTCAACATTCAGGCTCCCTTGCTGACCTCCATCTATTCAAACTCATGTACAAAATTTATTGTTAACAATACAAAATACAATCAGTCTGAGAGGCTTGGGCCACCTCTGTGACATCCTTCTTTCAGTTCTTGGGAGTCACAAAGATACAGCCTTACTGCAAGCCCTTCCATGATGCACCTCACTCACTGCTTTGCAGAGAATCAAATCACAGCTCAGCCTACTCTGAGTAGAGATTGGTCTTGTAAACAAGAAAAACATGTTCTTTCACTCAGATGTTGTCGAAGACATCTTTTATGAAAAATCCTTTCTTTAGGATTTTTCCTCCTGAGAAGATGAGAGGCCTCAGGAACAAAATGTAAACATTGATTATCTACTGCTGTGGAATGCAACAGGTGCATCTGTGATTGGTCTCATGTTGGATGTTTCTAATTAATGGCCAATCACAGTGAGCTGGCTCGGACAGAGAGCCGAGCCACAAACCTTTATTATAATTCCTTCCTTTTCTATTCTTAGCCAGCCTTCTGATGAAATCCTTTCTTCTATTCTTTTAGTATTGTTTTAGTATAATGTACACCATAAAATAATAAATCAAACCTTCTGAAACATGGAGTCAGATCTCTTCCCTCACCCTCAGACCCCTGTGAACACGGTCATAAGCTGTTACTTGGAGAACCAAGGGAAAAACCTCTGCAACCTTTTCTTTCCCTGGTCATGATGTAGAGGCACTTTAGGGGGGGTCAGGCTTTTCCAAGCTCCAACAGAGCTGGCAGAGTCCCAGGATAAGTGCTGCATGGGGTGCTGGGAAGCTCCAGTCATTTTCCCAGCATTTGGATGTCTGAATAGCAGTGATTAAGGGAGGGGGCAGCTAAACCCACTACCACCAACCACAGCATTCCAGTGTTGTTAGAAATCCAGCTGTTCTCTGCAAAATGACAGGATTTACTGTTCCTATTTTGGTTAAAGAGACAGACAAAACTCCCCTTCCCCACCCATTATCGTTGTCTAATCTCTCCAGCTCCGCGGCTGAGGCAGCATTGGCATTCCAGGCACGGGCAGCACAGGAGCGGCAGGTTTATGGTCTGTGCAGCCCAAGATCAGCACTGCTCGCCCCCCAGCAGCTGGGTGACACCCAGGAGCTGCACTGAAGCCACCTGCACCTCCAGGAATGTCCATCCTCCCCAGCCTGGGAGGGGACAAGGAGCCACAATCCCTGTCCCACGCACACAGGCAGAGACACACAAGGCTTTTGTGGCTGGACACTGCATGTCCAGAAATCCCACGTCCTCTTTCTGATCCCAGCTCCTCCAAGCTGGCAGAGAGCTCTTCCTGCAGCTCCCAGGCACCAACCAGGCAAGGCCATCAGCTGTCACATCTCCCTCCTCCCAGCCTGACATCCCCCCTCTGCCTGGCGCCAGGGGCAGCAGGGAAATAACCTGCTATGAGATTAATTGTTCCCTCTGCCAGGTCAGCACAGCTATGGTGGCTTCTGTATTTATAGGGAGCAGAGAGAAAAGGGGTTTGGGGGCAGTTTTTTTGCCATGTGTACATGATAGGGCATAACAGTCGCATGGAAACAGCTTGTTTCCAGATTCTGACACCAAAAAGCCCCTGTTTGCTTAAATGGACATGCCAAGTCACCCAATTTATTACCAAAGAGTGTAAATAATCATTTGCTGCTGTTAGGAAATAATAATCCTAAAATGAGATCACATGGGCGTGGCTGCTTTTGAGCACACCAAAACCCATCCAACAAATCACTGGCTGCCACTGTATTTCATTTCCAAGACCCCCAGAATCACGGCAGAACAGCCAACTACAATTTATGCTCTGGATTCAGAATTGTTTTATGTCCATCCCACCCAAGCTGCCATGAAAAAAAAAGGATCCCTCTCTGCTCCTTCTTCTCTCTGCCTGGTCCCACTTTTCTGGCCGCACTGGGAGACAAGTGAGAACAGTTTTGTCAGGTTGGTTTTCTGTGGGATCAGTGTTTTTCTAGCTCACAGCACTGCCACACAAGCACCAGCAAAAAGGAGATGGCAGGGATGCACAGCCAGGAGGGAAAACAGAGCTGAACTGCTCCTCTGGGTAGCCAGAACACATTTTCCTGAGCTTAAAGCAGCTGTGGAACAGCAGTGTCCCATCTCTTTGTGCTTCAGCAGAAAAGGGATATGTACTAGTAGCTAAATAAAGTTTCCCTTACAAACACAAACTAAATTTTCAAATCAGCACCAGGACTAGTTTATAAGAGCTCGATGCCTTGCAAGCTCCTTAAACTCAATATTTAAATATGTTTCTTTTGGGACACTTCCCTTACAAGAATTAAGCCAAGCAAAATGTTTTTATTTTTTTTCAAACAGAAAATGAAAGATCACAACTCTGAACCTCTTAGAGGTGCTTCACAAGGCACTTCCAAATCACAAAGAGATTACAGTGTCTGGGAGTTAATGTGCTGACCAAGACACATGAGTGGGAGCTTTGGGCAGGTGTCTGCCTCTACACTCCTCAGAAGGGATGCACATCCTCAAATTCTTTAATCTTGTTTTATTAATACAATATTGGTTTAGATAATGAATGCTTATTATTTAGCTTTGTCTCAGGATTGTTTTGACATTACATGACACTGCCCTTAGGACCAATATTATAAATTAAACAGCAAGCTGCCATCATTTTAAGTGCTGCAATTTTAGAAATAAAAAAATAAAAGAACAGATGTCACCCAGGAAAAGAAAACAACAAAAGTGGAACCTAAACAAACATTCCCTTAGGCTGCTATTGTTTTCCTAATAGCTTGGATGGTTTTTCACCCTCCCCGCTCACACAGCAGCAGCTGGAATAGGAAGACTGGACTTTTCTATGGACAGTTGATAAATTCTTTCCCAATTTAGAGTATTGAACCCCTCCCTTGTATAACATCATAACTGTATTATATATAATTGTGAGTACAAGGAAAGAGGCTCTAGAAGAGATCATGGGAATGATCAGTAGTTGCTGGTGATCTCGTGTAAATAGGTAGACTTCAAAAAATTCCAGAATGTCTGTCCAGAAAAGTCTTCAGGAAAAGTTAATCCTGTACAGCCTGCCCTGGCAGCTGGTGAATCTGTGCAGGTGAATAGATGTGGCAGAAATGGGACAGGGGAAGTGAGAAAACATTGAAAAAGTTTCTGAGATGCTGCTTGGGGTGGTAGAGTCTGAAACTGGGATACACACTAATCACAAGCTGGGCCTTCCTATGGTCACAGACTACAGGCAAAGCACCTTCCTCACTCTCCTTCTTTAGGCTGTTCACTCAAAAGGAACTGCAGGTGCTCTCATGAAGGCAGAATTTGACCTCTAATTGGTAATTTCTAGAGTTAAGGAAAGAATTTCCCCTCTTGACTTGCAATTTCCATTTTTCACTTAATTGTTGCCTAGGCAATCCCTGCTGGCACAAACAAGCACTGGAGTGTAACCTGTAAAGCTAAAATACAGAAGCAGCCTGGTCGCGCTCCATGCACAGCTGAGAGAGGGGTCCCAGCTCTATGAGAGTCACAGAATCATAGAATATTCAGGTTGGAAAGGACATTTAAAGGCCCTATAGCCCAACTGCCTTGCAAAGAGCAGGGAGATCTGTAACTAGATCAGGTTGCTCAGACTTGGAAGTTTTCAGGGACCAGGCTTTTACCACCTCTTTGGCCAGCCTGTGCCTGTGTTTCACCATCCTCATCCTAAACATTTTTTCCATTATATCTAGTCTGAATCTACTCTGAATCTCTGAATGGTTTTATTTCAAAACCATTACCAATTGTTTTGTTGCTACAGGCCCTGCTAAAAAGATTGTTCTCATCATTTTGTAAGCCCCCTTGAAGTGTTGAAAGGCAGCTATAAGTTCTCCCTGGAGCCTTCTCCAGGCATTCAGGAAGTTCTGCGAAGTACCACAGCGGTCCTGTACTCCTCACCAGGAGTCAGCACAGAGAAATCTCTTCCAAAGTCACTCCTGAAGATGGGGCAGAATGGAGGAAACTGCTTAGGGAACAACCCAACCCAATAGCTGTGTTAGAGGGGGAAAACCAAACAGGGGCAAGGGCAGGAGGGGGAGAAAGCCCAGAGAGAACCAACACAGGCTCCTGAGTCACAGTGCTCATTCTGGGACCTTCAGCAAAGCAAGAGCAGCACAAACCTTGTTTGGGGGAATGGAGGAGACAAACAGGAGTTGGAATGGGGATTGTCCCCTCTGCTGACACCTACACCTTATCCCAGGCCATCTCCTCTTGGATGAAGCACCCAAAGGACCTCTCTGCTGCCCTTTGCCACTGCACTGACACTCCCCTCTGGTTTGCAAAACCAAACAAAGACCCACAGCATGCTGGCAGAAGTTTACTAAGTCGTTCACATAATTTAAAAAAACCCACAATATAACCCCAAATAAAACACAAAAGCAAGGCAGTCAACCCAAAGAAAAAAAAAAAATCACTGGAGAATTCAGTCCTTTGTTTGCTGCTATGAACAGAACTCAGAGCTCCAACCACCAGAGATACAAGCCAGATTTATAGAGGAAATTAAAAAAAGAGAAGAAAGCCAAATATGTTTAGTTACTTAACTGAAAGTAAATCTAAGAAACCCAGATGGGATTATTCAGGCCTAAGATCAGCTATTCAGGAGAGAAAAAAGAGAAGCAAATATTTCAACCAAACTGACTTTAACACCCCTGTTAATTACAAATACATTCTGGAAGATAAAGATATGCAAAAGAAATGAAGTCAGTGAAGGTCAAGAATAGGTTCCTGCAGCAGCTTACAGACATAAATGGCACTTAGGTACAAAACTTTGATTCACTTGGCTGGGATTCATGAGCTGGATGCTTATTCTCTGCATAATGGCTCAAAGGTAATAATCACAAATGGTTCTATTTAAATGGAAAATAAATAGCCCTGTCTCTTTAAGGACATCATGTCTCATTCTCGGTGGAATAGTGGCAGCTATAAAAAAAGCTATGATTTCAGTATTTCTTGTGATGACTTCTCTCCCCGCTCGTCTAAAAATAAAAGGCTACTCTGTAGCTCCAGATCAATCTAACTAAAAGAGAAGAATTCGCTTACAAAAACAAAATAGCAGCTCTGACACTAGTTAGGTATTCATCACATGTGGAAATGGCCCATAATGCTGCCTTCAAACCTTTCCAACAAGTTGTATTAAATTAGGTTGGGTTGGGATTTTTTTTTCCTTGCACCAAAAGCAAAATAAATATAGCTTTATTTAATGCTACTAAAACGTTCAGATTCAACTGGAACCCCAAGGCCTGTGGCTTTGTTGTTAAAGCACATATAGTGACTCTATTGATTGGTGCAGTCCTCTGTGCAAGAGAATTTGTCACATCAATAGCAACTGAAAAATACTCAGGAGCTGTAATATGGTTTAAATGAGCAGTTACCACATCAATATAAAGAGCATTTCAACGGCAATAGATAGGAACCCTTTTGCAAACCTAGCATTTGTTTTAAGATAAAGCTTGACAACTTTTATTTTATTTTTTTTTTCATTTTACAAGGGAGATTTTTTTAAGTAATGGTGAGCAAAGCAGCAAGCCCTGTGGCTGTCCTGTGGTGACAGCACTCTCTGGGCAATGAAAGCCACGATGGACAGAGAGCTTCCAGATGGGAAAGGAATGGCAATGCCACAAGCCAGGTGGGTGTGAGGGTCACAGGTAACTCTGCTGCTCCTTGGGTTTGCCATTGCTGCTGCCCAGAGCACACCTGGGTCACAGCTGTGCACCCACCCCTGAATTTGCTTCCCAGAGCCCCAGCCTGGCTCACACATGAGCTGGGACATGCTGGATGTGAGAAAGACAGAAGAGAAGGTTTCCTTGCCCATCCTCAATACCAAGAAAGAGCTGGGGGAGGAAAAACCTTCTGCCCTGCCTCTCCTCCAGCCTCCTGGGAGAAGGTGAACCATGAAATGGCCCTTCCCAGCTGATATCAGATCTAGGTGGGCTCAGAGAGAGACTCACTGGCCTCAGTGACATGCAATCCTGTAGCCATGATATTGTCTGGAAAATCCCTTTGCCAGGATTTTTCTCCTGAGAAGCTGAGAAGCCTCAGAGGAAAAGAAAAACAATGATTATCTGCTGCTGTGGAATACCACGGGCGCATCTTTGATTGGTCTCATGTGGTTGTTTTTAATTAATGGCCAATCACAGTCAGCTGGCTTGGACTCTCTGAGAGCCATGAGCTTTTGTTATCATTCCACTTCTTTCTTTGCAAACCTTCTGATGAAATCCTTTCTTCTGTTGTTTTACTACAGTTTTAATATAATATATATCATAAAATAATAAATCAGCCTTCTGAAACACAGAGTCAAGATTCTTATCTCTTTCCTCATCCTGGGACCCCTGTGAACATGAACACCACCACACAACCCTAGTTGAAAAGTCAAGCAAGGTGAGAAGTACAGGGAGCATCCTGAATGTGTGCATCGTGGGTTTGTGGGGTCTGGCACACAGAGCTGGGCTCCCAGACCTCCCCAGGGCATGCAGCCTCTGCTTTGGTCACAACTGAGTTGGAAAAAAAATATATAAATAGTAAATGCACGGCAAGGAATGAACCTCCATTTCATGGGCTGGAGGAATCCCTGTTTTTCAATAATGAGAAATAGTTCCGTGTTTCCCAAGGAGGGAGCACGCTTTTCCTGACTCAGTGTGTTGATAGAGCACCATCCTCTCTCAGCCTCATTCCTCCTTCCCTTGGGTTAAAGTGCAAGGGACATTCTGGTCATCCAGGCAAAAATCCCACTAGGCAGATCAAAACTGGAATGTGCTGCAAGTTTTGAGTAAGATGAGAAATTTCACACTATCCTGATATCTTCTGGGTAACTGCTTATTTTATGATGACTAATAGGCAATTACTATGGTAATACTGCAATACAACATGTGTGAGGTTTGGAAATGAGAAATTATAGGTAACTACTTTGGACTCATTTCTATGGTAACAAAAAGTAATTGTCATTAAATACCAGTTATATTGCTGCTGTACCTGGTAATTATAGATTTTTTTATGCCCAGTAACATAAATAAAACCAATAAATTTATTCAAAAGGTCCACGATTGTTTACTTATACGTTTCTATACAGAATACACAATGACAAACACCTAATTAGGAAAAATAAACTCCATTGAGAGCTTCATCTTGTCATCTGAGATGGATACTCTGTTTTTCAATTTAAGGAAATGCATGAATTTCACATCTATTAAATGAAGTTAAGGGGGAAAAATACCTTCTCTGCCAGAAAAATAGGTGAAAATTAAAAAAGAGACAAACAAATTATACTCTGCATGTGTGGAGTTGTGTCTTACAACTGAATAAGTGATAGTAAAAACGACCTGACATATCCAGTCCCCCCAAAAGGGACATAAATAATAAAATAATTTGCATAAAGTCTACATGTGCCTTTACTGTTAAAAAAACTTTATGAATTACATGTGAGCATGAATTTTTTGATTATTTCTTCAGTCACAGAAATAAAGTCCAGAAAAACATGTTCATGAGAAATCTGAAATATTTCATGCAATCTAAAGCCTAGTTTTCTGATTGTATTTCAGATCTTTCAAAAGTAATGTTTAGAAAAAGTCAGTTTTTAAACAAATTGTGCCATTAACAAACAAAAAAGAAATAAGACCGTCCTTTATAAAATGCTGGTATGAAAGATTTAAAATGTTTCTCAAGCCTTCCCTTTATTTTTTTTACTGGAAACAGTCTGCTACATTTGACTTCCTTTTACAAGCTATTAAAGTCTTTACAACACTGCATTTCTGAGACAAGAATATATCATTTTCTCAAAACATGAAATCCCAACACAGCTTTCACATGGACACTGACATTTTATGGTGAATTTGGTTTTCCAGTCTGGGTAGGGCTGGCTTCCTTTCTGTTCACCAAATTAATTTGTTAACACAAACAAGATGTAAGGACTGTGTTGAGTTCAAAATATTGTCACTGACAGTGAAATGAGAAAGGATTGGAATCAGTGTGTGCCCTCTCCTCCCCATTCACACAAATTCTTTCATTCCCTACAATCTGACCAGAAGGATATAGCAGTGGTGGGGTTTCAGACAATTTCAGCTAATTCATGGCTGTAATTTACAGAGGGCTGATGCTGCCACAGCTCCCCCAGAGAAAAAGGAGCAGAGAAGAGGAATGGGAGCACTCACTGGGACATGCAACAGACCCTACAGGGAATGGTCAGGATATTTCATCTGCCTTGCCATGGCATTTCTGGGGTGCCTCAGTGAAGAGCTTCCCAGACTAAGCTACGCATCCCTTCTGGTGCCCGTGTAGGATTTTGCCTCTGAAAGGTGAGGCTGACAAATTGGAACTAATCTAAGGCAGTGTGGTACAGTCATCTCGCCTGCAGGGACACATTTCAGCATTCAGCTGCAGAATGCCAGCTTAAGAACAAGCTCTTGATAAAGGAAAGTTCAGGCCAAGCCTGGGGATGCACGACTTTTAAATCAAGAACATTTTTTTTTCTCCCCTTACTCTACCCCTTCCTCCCTGGGGATGGCAATATGATAATGCTGTACTGCAAATAGAGAGAGAAAAGTTGAGAAATCTCTCTTCACTGCACTAGTTTCCCTTTATTTCCTAAAGCTGTTTCACAGTTTAATCCATCAGAGAGGGTGAGATTAGTGTTATGGAGAAACTCACGAACATTTTTATTTTTGTGCCACATTTTTTTTTAAACTAAAGCTAAAGATCAAGTTGTGCACTACCCCCAGCAAAAGTAGTCCTTCTATTCAGGTGAGAGCTGAGGACAAGTTGTCAGCTAGAAATGAGGGGAAATTATGCTGAAGACTCTCTGTTTTAGCTGGGTGAAACAACGGCATCTTCCTGGGCAATTTAATTAACAAACCCATGCAGCATAACATCATCCATGCACTGTAACTGCAAAGGCAGTTGCACTTAGAAATGTAATGATACCAGGCTTTAAAACTTCAAGAAAAGGGAGAAACCCATTTTCCTGGTTTGGGAAAGACTCTACATCCTTGGCCACAGTGAACAGCAGGTACCTGTCATGATTCTGTATTTCAGGAGCAGCTGTAATCATGCAGCAAGAAAAGGACTTGGAGGGTGGTTTTTTTCCCACTGAAAAGAGTTAAAAAAAACCCAACAAACCAACCCCCCCACCCCAAAAAAAACCAACCCAACCAAACAGAAAACCACAAAAAATTTCATTCAAATTGTGTATAGACTTCCTAAACATTCTGAATTAAAGGAGCTGCTTAATCGCCCCTGTACATCCCACAAGGCACCTTATCTTTTCATTCCTAATTGTAAAGGAATAAAAATTCTTAAACTCTTGCATAAACTTGAATAAATCAGTAAATTTTAGCATCCCATTTCCATGTATCCTGATACAATGAGCTCTGACATTCATTTCCATGACCATTTCTTTTAGAGCCACCTGAATATACCTGCAACATATAAACAATTTTCCTCACAGGTGAGTCTGTACTTTATGGTTGCAGTCCCAAACTCAGTTGTTGCTGGTGATGAAAATTTCACCACATCCAAGTCAGAGTCACAACCCATTTTGTTTGTTCTCTTGAGAATAAGCAACAGTTTGTGGAAAACAGGCAATTCATGGTGGCATTGTTGCAGATGTGGCCTAAACTCCTAAACCTCAGTTCACAACAACAAAGGAAGGAGGATTTTGGATGAGAGCACAGGACTCACATCCTCAGTCAGTCCTGCATCCCCAAAAATGGCAAGGAAGAAAATCTCACCAGATTAGCTGTTATTTTATCACTCTGGCTTGGTGAGTGGTTGGTTCCTGTCCTGGTGCCAGGAGAACAAGTCCATCCCATCCCATGGCATCCCATGGCATCGCATCGCATCCACTGCATCGCATTGCATTGCATTGCATCGCATCTCATCCCATCCCATCCCATCCCATCCCATCCCATCCCATCCCATCCCATCCCATCCCATCCCATTATCCCATCCTATTATCCCATCCCATTATCCCATCCCATCCCATTATCCCATCCCACCCCATCCCTCCTCCCAGAGTTGCTGACACTCTCAGGCTCCTCATGGTGCCTGGGATTCCAGAGCACAGCCAAGTGCATCCAACAGTGCTCTTTGCCAGTGTGCAAGGCTGCGCACTGGTGGGGTAAAAGAAAATCCCCTCTCACACTGGCAGGAGATCAATTTACAAACTCAAGCATGAGGTTTAATTACCCATTTCATTATCTTAGCTTGCATAGTCTGAATGTGAACCTCCAATGAACCAAAGAAATAGTCACCAGCTGCTGCTTTGAGAAGGAGGGAGATAACAGGAAGTTCAAATGCCTAAAACTGCTCTTGCTGCATGTGGCACCCCTTGGAGGTTATCCCCAGCCAACAGATCTGTGTTAGACCCCACTATGTGGAAAACTTCTGAAAGTCCTATTTATGTGCTAATCTGAACAAAGACCAAAAGAGATGAAGCAGAGTTATCTAGCCAATCACTGAGAAACCTCAGAGTTAAATTTTCAAACACAAGCAAGTGATCCTTGGAGATTTTTTTAGACATTCATCCAGTAAATTCAAGTAAATAAATTGTGATGTGCTTGTGGATTTTGTATGAGCATGAAATAAAGTGTTTGCTGCAAATTATTCACTCAGCACTAGTTAACTGCAATGCTGGCATATTACTAGGCTTTTTAATATTCTTCTCGAGACAACAGGTAGCATTTTGCTTATTACCCTCATTTTAAAGTTATTATTTACATTAGGCTATTTGTAAATACAGTGAAGAATTGCAAGAAAATAAAATGTTTTTTTTTCATTTTTTCACTAGCTCATTAAAATTCTCTTTAGTTCAGGAGGGCTGAAAATCCTGCATATCATGGAAAGTTAAACCAAGAATACACCATCAAGCTCAGCAATTCCAAATTAATTCACATGCCCTTTCCCACTACCTGGGTTCCCAAAAGGCTTTTCAAGTTTCGAGCCATATGAATGCCTATAAAAAGCTGCATGTCTCTCAAAAACTATAAATAACAGAGCAGGGGAAAAACCCTACAGGGCAAGTGAACTTAGGGGAAAAACAAAAGCTGCTTAATTGCAATTGGAGTTTGCTTATGTGCAAGGCACCTGGAAGAAAGGAAAGTGATGTAGCATCAGATTCTAGAGCCATTTTGGGGCTTTATTCCAGTATAGTGACACATTCTGATAAATTCCTGGTGCTGTCTGATGCCACCCCTGCAGTGTCACTGACTGGTTTGGGATTTGCCAAGCATCACCGCAGCTGGAAGGAGCCACCTGTTCTGCGAAGCTTCACTCAGAACACACAGAACCACTGTGGAAATCACCCCCACAACTCCCTGCTGCTTCAGCTTAACAATGAGCAAAGAAAGGGAGGGATAAGGAGCACAGATCACAGGATCATAAATGCTGGAAAAGACCTCTAAAACCACTGAGCCCAGCCATTAACCCAGCACTGCTAATGCATGTCCCTAAGCACCACACCTGCACATTTTTTTAATATTTCCAGGGACAGTGATTCCACCACTGCCTTGGTTCCAATGCCTGATCACCTTTTCAGTAAAGATTTTTTTTTTTTTCCTAATTCTTAATCCAAAACTCCCCTGGCACAACTTGAGGCTGTTTCCTCAACAAAGAGCTGCCAGCAGCCCCATGTTCTGCACCTTCTATCTTCCTCCTCCTCAGTGGTCTCCTCACCCGCACAATAACCCAGCCTTGTTCTGCTTAGCAATGCAACACCTAATTAGATCAAAGGTAGCCTGGCTACAAAGTGAATTGTGTTATTTAGTCTTGCACAGTAAGCAAAACCACATGCAGTATATTTCATTTCTCAGGGGCTTCTCCAGAGAACTGTGTGGTACGTGTAATTGCCCCCACAAACAAATCATCAACTAATCAACTGCTTTTCATTATCACCTCCAGCAGCACATTTATTTTGTAAATAAATGCATTAAGAGCAAACAATTTTAGGGAAAACAAAAGATTATCTGAATACGATCTCAGCAGAGGAGGTGGTAAAGTAGTAATTCAAACACTAAAATGGAGCAAAATTAGCATAGGGTGGAATGATTATTCCATTCCATGTATCCCTATCTATTACAGTACAATAACAGAGTGAAATCTGTGACTTTAATGGATGATCTGGGTAGTTTAAGGGAGCTGTGATTGACTGACACATTTACATAGAGGCTGATGAGTAGCATAATGAGTGCATTCATAAAACACAGCTAAGGTCTAACTCTAAGCTGACATTAACTCCCACACTTAGAGGAAGCCTGTAGAGCAGATACTCTGCTGTCTTGAAGAGTTGCTCTCTACCTCCTGAAGCAAACAAATTCCCTATTTGCCCCTCTCCTAGGTGGGAATTTCAGGAAGCACATGGCCATGTGAGAATCTCCAGTTTAAGGGGAATTAATTGAAACAAGCCATGTAAGATTCAATGACAAAACAGTGCAGGGTGTATAAGGCAAATACAACAATACATGGGTTCATTCCCCACACCATACCTGTAATTTCCTAGGTAAACTCCATCAGGATTGAGCATGGGAGCAATCTTGAACACCAGGTGGTCTCTCAGTACTTTTGCAATTGGATGGTGGCTCACGAGGAAATCAATTATACCTGAGAAAAAAAAATTAAAAAGGAGCTTGAAGAGGGGGGTCTGTGACATCAATGATTTCCAGGTATCTACTTGAAATTTCACATATAAAGGATTAGAATGATTACTCCTCCTGGTTCATGGCACTGTTCCTGCTTCCAACAGAACAAACCACTTGCAGTCATGCAGCACCTGCTTAAAACTCCAAGAACTTTAAAGAGAAATACCTGAATCTGTCCTCATAATGCAAGTACGCCATGGTTGCATTACCAGACACTGTTAAGTTTCCACAGAGAGAGAAGTTACTGCTCATCAGCTAAGCCACAATAACAAAAAGGAGAAATGGAGTTACCCCTCACACCCAGCCTGCACAGAGCTCACCTTGTGAGTGGAAATTTGTGGAGATGAGCCATCTCAAATTCATTTCAGCATACATCCAGACCTAGCCATGATGTATGAACACAGATTTCAGATCTCCTGCATGTATGAAGGGGTGTAAAATGCCTCACAAAAATTGGGAGAGTTGCACAATATGTGCACTGGGCACAGGGATATTGTGCAACTGGTGGACTGGAATTTATGAGGCTTCACTTCTTTTGCACTCATAAAAACCAGAAGTAGCTCCACCTCAGCAACTCCTTTAGTGTGGAGCCCAGGCAAGTGATGGGGAAGCAGATCCTAAATGCCCTTCCTTTGGGCACATCACAGCACCAGAGCCTGCAGGAGGAATCCTTATGATTCCTCTTGGCCTCATGCTTGGGGAGCCACTGAATATTCCTCAGCCCAGGGCTGGTGCTGGGGCAGGAGAAGGAACCTTGCAGCTAAATTCACTGCTCACCCCTCCACTGAGTTGCTACTGACAGAAATAGCTTCCAGGGAATTAGTGTGGAGATAAATTGAGTTCCTGTGTAATCTCAGGACACCCACAGATAGGTCATGACAATTCGCTATTTATTGTAAGGTCCATCCTGTGAAGCAGGAACCATTTACTGAATTTCCCCAGAATAAATCAATCACTACGGTCTAGTAACAGGATAAAATTAAGCAGAGAAAAATTAAGGCTGCTCATCAGTAAAATTTCAGTAATGGTGAGCTCTATTAGAGTGTGGAATTGTCTCTCCAGGGTAAGAGTGGAATCCCATCATCAGAAACATTTAACACTGGGCAGGGTAAAGCCTCAGGGAATAGCTATAACAAGCAATAATTCAGCATAGAAGGGATGGCCTGGGCTAACTAGCTGACTTCAGACCTGATGTTTTGTGATTCAATCAAAGTGTTAAAAAAAGCCCCTAAACCCCATGTTCATGCCAGGTTAAATGCACTTGTTTACAGCTTGGCTGGAACATGCATTAAAGATGAGACCAAAATCTCACATTCTGCATGACTCCTTCATTTTGCTAATTTCCTAAGGCCCACTTTGTATTTCAAATACCAGAAAGTCTGAACCTAGGCTGCTGTTGGAATGAATTCGAATTATCTGAGGGATATGGAGAAAAATGAGGCTTCTGAAATGTCTGAGCTGATCAAGGCATAGTTGACTCTAAACATCAGCAACTTTTTCATGTCTCAGTGACTAATCCTGAAGAGGAGAGAGGAACTTTCTCCAGGTCTTCCACTCGAGAAGAAACTAAACCTGAATTTCTGAGGCAAATTAGCATATCCATAATTATATTTCTCAGGAAATGTTCCTGCAATTGCCTCCTCTCGATTAAGGAAACTGAACATCGATCTGCTTTTTGGCTGCTGTTGTGACTTTCGTTCATTATCCAACAGCAAGAACACGGAGGAGCGACGGGGACACAGTTGGATCCTGAATAACCAGATTTCCTAACTGTATGCAAACACAAAAAGCTTAGCTACGTTAAACTGCTGCTCTGACTGTTTCCTGGCAGTGTCTGAAACACACACCACAGTACTCACACCTGGAGGGCTCAAAATCACTTAAAGGGAAACAACCCCTTACTTAGTCCTTGGTTTCCCAAGACCCTGTGCTGGTTTTAAAGAGCTTGCAACTTGACTCAACTAGACTCAAACTCATCAGTTTGTGTTTTCTAAAACACTTGGAGGAGTTAACTATTCAGAAATCAGGGTGTCCAGAACAAGGTTTATCCTAGGTTAGATAAGACCCTTCAAGTGGAAATAAAACCTACAACAAATAAAACCTACAACAAATATCGCATCATGTGCATTGTAGATCATTGCCTTTCTTTCACGAGGTGACACAAGAGCCCAAACTCTCTTTTGCTGTGGCTGTCATGGTGTCGTGGAGAGGCTTGTCCAGGTTCTGCTCGTTTCCTGGTGAGGTCTCTGGTGTTGAGATGACTCCAAGGTGTTAGAAAGTCTCTTTTTCCCAGCCCCAGGACCGAAGAAGAAGCAGAGATGTGTCAGTTCTGCTTTCCAAGGTTGTTTGTTGTTTCTTATCTATAACATTCTTTCTCCAGCCTGCTAAAGGTCTGTCCAGCAGGTTGGGTTGAGGCACTCTGGCTGCCCTCAGGAGGGTGTTATGTTTTTATAGTAAAAAACACATGTGCTTTATTTACAATAATTTTCCAATACCTATCACCTATGTTAGACAACTTGTCTCTACTCTAAACCAATCCAGAAGTGCCACCATCCCAGCAGAAGATGGAGGCCAAGAAGGAGAAAGACAAGACACCCCCAGGTTCCTCCATCTTGCCTCTCAAACCCCTATTCTAAAACCCCAAAATTCTACTTTTTCACCCTGTGACAAATTCACTATCATTCCATTCAAACCCCTGTGTCTTGTAACTCTTCGCACAAAGTTGGTAATTTGTTTCCATGGGTAAAAATCAAAGGCACAGGTAGTTTTGACTCCATGCCAGGGTCCCTGAGCCCCCTGCCAGGGTCTCAAGCCCTCCAGGGGCAGTCAGAGGAATGTCCTGGTTCCGAGAGTTTCCCTCCTGTTATTGATGCAGCCTCACTCAGAGTTTGGCAGGAGCATCTTGGCAAATGAGAGCTGCAGTTCTCAGCTTCAGCAAGCAAATCCTGTTCCCCAAGAAAAAGCATGCAGTGGTGTGGAAGGCTGCACATAAACATGCAGAGGGTGAGGGTCTGCTGTGCCTGATTCACTGCTGCACCCAACTAAAGGATGCTGGGCGCCCAGAGCTTGGTGTCAAACATGACCCAGCATCTCCCCAGGCACCCCAATCTGCCTGGGCTGCTGCAGCCAAGCTACCCATCAAAAAGAGATTTACTTGATTTTCTTACTTAGAAAACAGTTAAACCTGAAGAAGCCTTACCCCATTGGTAAAAATACCAAGGAAGAGTTAAAAATATCTCTCAGAATTCTAACCTGGAAGTAGAGGCAGTTCTAAGGAGCATGAGAAAGGCATGAGACAAAAGCATACATTTACATATACAAACCTCACCCTAAAATTATTGTAAGTATCCAAATAATCAATACAACTAGGAAATAGCTTTGTCCTTCAGAGGAACCCAATAGTTCTGGGCTGCCTGAAATAGTCCAGATCAATAATTTTTAAAATAAAAAGACAGATATCAGAGTATTAAACAAAAAATACCATTGCCGAGAACTTGGTCCTCCTGTTAATAAATCAATACAAACTAAATTTTACAGCTCCTGTAATCAGCAAGAGACATATCAGTGTATCTCATTAGGCCAGGGTTAAGAATTTGGCAGCAACCAAAGCCCATTTAATATCATTTACTCCAAGGCAGACATGGCAATACAACAGATGTCTAATTTATTTGTTGATCTTTGTATTAAAATAACAGTTTGCTGGTAAACAGGAAGGGTAATGATGCCAGTCACCCTTGTTAGTGGCTAATAATTGCTTAAATTGTCCACTAATTGACCTGTGGTACTGTTGAAGCACTGGATGGTGTTGCAGGGCATGAAGTAAACAAGGCCACTGTAATGTTGCTTTGGAGAATGACTTCTGGAAATAGAACTACTTATTGCCATAAATTTTCCTTTCACAGATGAGCAGATTAATTGGTCTGCCAATTAGTCTGCTATTAAAGAAAAAAAAAGGGCTGCCCACAGATTGGTTGGATCTTCGAACTGTAGCCCCAGTTTGGGTCAAAGGAAATAATCCAATCTGAACCAGCCACATCAGCTATGGAAAATAAGACAAGCATCATTTAAAGACACAAACCTCTGTGGCTGGAGATCAAGGAAAATAGCCAAATCATGAAGTATTAACTCTTCAAGAGACTTCAAAATGAAATAGAGGATGTGATGGAATGGGCCTACCAAGGCACATTACAGTGTGGAAAAGTTCTCCAATTAGAAGAAGCGAAACAATATGGATTATTTTCCTCCCAAGCTTTCTGGAAAGCAATTAAAATCTTTATATTTCAAATAATTATGTGCAATTATAGATGCTGCCTGGAACCAGAACAGCTCAGAAATCAGCATTCAGCCATGACACAGGAAGAGGCTTATTCATAGTCCACTAAAAATCCACCAAAGTCATTACATCAACTTCAAGGAGATTTTCATAGTTGCAAGCAAAAGGGAATAAAGAATTGAAAACAAAGAAAGGGGAAAACAATACTCACAACTGCTAGCATTAGAGACATACCACATTGACTTAAAAATGTCAGACTCTTAAAAAATTTATTTCTTGGTAAACTCAGTTTAACTGAGATGGCACTAAATCTGGACCAAGCCCCTTCTACTCTGAGTCACTTCCTCATCATTATTCTTTCTCAAGGCTGAATGCACTTTTTCAAATTTCTCCTGCCTTCTGCAGCTCAGCACCTCTCATCTGCTCCAGTTTTAGGTCCTGTGGCATCTTTCTGCCCAGCCCAAATTATCTGCTGATTCTTCTCAAGCAAATTAATCATTCACCCCTCCATAACATGTCATTTCCACTGTTCTGTCAAGACATTTCCTCAACCAACATCCCTAAACTCTGTTTAAACTTCCTGCTGGCTCTAACATGACCTCTCCACATTTGCTCCTTCCAAAGAAAAGCCAGTCTTATCCCCTGCTTTTTCCATTACTCCATCCTTTCACCCTCAGTCTGACAATATATTTAATTGTGCAGCTATATAATACATTTGCCCTGCTCCTATTAGTGAAAATCTAATCAGCACAGACCCTAATGCAATATGGCAACTGCTAATGCAAACATACACTGCACTGTATCTAGTATATGCCAAGGAAGGAGTGATTTATGTTTTCAGACCCATTTCCTAATGCTGGGTAGCTGCTGGTACCCTTCAGTCAGCTCACCACAGCCTGCAGGTTAAAGAGAATGTGACAATTGGGCTCTAACAGCCATAGGATCTATTCACTGGAAAATAAATGTAAGGGAGTCCCAAATACTTATGCTTACATGAAACTGTTGAAATACACTGTTAAAGGAGACTGAATCCAATGTGAATGACACTATAGTTATGTTTCAGTGGAGAGTAAGAAAGCAAAAATACGGGGTTGGGCTTTTTGGAGAGGGTTTTTAGTGTGACAGTGAAAAAAACCCAAACCAATCCAGACGCTAATGTCCAAGCAGTTACAATATCTTGCCTCCAAAAAGCAAGTGCAATACACAGAATAAACGACAGCAAGCCACCACCGTGCCACCATTTGCCTGAGAAGTGTTTCTCCTTCAGCAACAGGGCCCTCATCTGTTGAGCCTTTGCTTTGTCTCATGGAACTGCAGGAAAAAAACCATAAACCAAAACAAAAAAATACAAAACATGACGAAGACAGATGGACCCTCTTCTCCACCCCAGCATGGTGGGGAAGGTGCCACACTCCCACTGAACCCTGCCCAGCTCAGGTCACAGCAATGCTGTGCCAGGGTGGGCTCCAGAGAACACTCAGCTGCTCCTTCAGTGCAGCCCCAGCAAGGCCCAACAGGCAGAAATGGCCCAAAAATGCCTTATTCTGAGGTGCTTCAATGTTCAGCACAACACAAGAACAAAAATAAAAGCATGTGAAGGGTGATAAACGAGCAGAGCTGACTCATAGTGAGGCTATTGACATGATCTCACATCATGCTGTCACCAAGATCATCACAGAGGGATCCACATGCACAAGATCACCACAGATGCTGACTCTGCCCCTTCTTCCAGTTCTGCTCCTCCTCCTAATGTGGAAAAACAGATTGGAAAACTCCAGTGTGTTTTGTTTGTAGTATTACACACTTTTTTAGAAACACGGTTCTTGGGCAGGGGAAGGGGTGAAGAAGGGTGATGCTGACATCAATCCAAAGAGAATCTATAGATTTTGAATACTTTATTAATAGGTTGCTTGTGACAGTGTTCACAGGGGCCTTTGGATGAGGGAAAAGATGAGGATCTGACTACGCATTTCAGAAAGCTGATTTATTATTTTATGATATATATTACATTAAAACTATACTAAAAGAATAGTAGAAAAGGTTTCATCTCAGAAGGCTGGCTAAGAATAGAATAGAAAGGAATGAATAACAAAGGTTTGTGTCTTGGACAGAGAGTCTGAGCCAGCTGACTGTGATTGGCCATTAATTCCAAACATCTGCATGAGACCAATCACAGATCCACCTGTTGCATTCCACAGCCACAGATAATCATTGTTTATATTTTGTCCCTGAGGCCTCTCAGCTTCTCAGGAGGAAAAAAATCCCAAGGAAAGGATTTTCATAAAAAGATGTCTGCAACAGTTGCTTTATCTTTCCAAAGGTTCCTTTGGAATCCATGGCAAAACAAAGGTTTATCTCATCAAAATTACAAAAGCTAATAGGCTGGTGAAGAAGCACTGCAAAACCAAAACAGGCACCTGGTTATGGTGTTAGAGGAAGGGAAATTTGATGTCTGAATTATGTCACCAGTTTCCTGGTGCACATCTGCATGCACGTGCCTCTCTCTCCGTAGTTTCTGGAACTGAGACTGGGAAGATCCAGAGCAGTGTCTGTTTTCCCTGAGCCCTCCCTGGCCACCCTCAGCACACCCAGGAGCAGGGCAAGGGAGGGCAGGATGCTCTCAGAGGGATGCAGCACCTTGCACCTTGCACCAAACCCGAGTGAGCATCCCTCAGACCCCACTTTCCAGGTCAGACTCTTCTCCTGCCTTCTCTGCTGATGTTCAGACTTCATTTAGACTTCCCCCAGGAAAGGCTCAGAGGGGACCTGCACAGGCCTGAGGGTGGCACATGATGAAAAGCAATCTAGGTGTTTGAAAATGCAGAGAAGTGAACAATTTTCCCCAGTGGCTCCTGTGGACAGGAAAGTCTCAAGGGAGACAACCAAGCAACAATTGCCCATGGCAAAACACATCAGAGCCACCCAAGGCAGGTGAGACAGCTCCAGGAAGGACATCCCTGGTTACATTATTTCTGAAGGGTACAGAAAGAAAAAGCCTTATTGATTCTCTTGGAGCATCAAACCTTTTGATCACACAGCAATTTGTCCCCAGCTAGACAGGTAAATATTTCAGGGTTAAGTAAGAAGATTTTGTTGCATTTGTTTGTTGGTTAAAAGCACCCCAGAAAAAGTCTGTAGGTTCCCATGGCTATTTCAAGTTTTTTTTTAAACCTGCAACCATAATAGCTATTGTAAAAAAAATCCAAAAAAACCAAACCAACAGTTACCACTTGTGCACTGTGCACAGAGCCCCACTTCACCTATTTTTAAAGAAGTTTTAATCAACCTGAGACAGAAAAGTTGCCCACCTAACTAAGGATCCAGCTGCAATAAGCAGATTGATTAGAAACACATCAAGCTATATTATGGCATGTTTGTTCTTTTATTTACCGTTTAGTCTCTCATCTATTCTCTGCTGTAACTCTTGGTCTCTTCAAAACACAGGATTAAAAGCAAAGGAAATCTCAAATAATGGGATAAAATGAATGTGCAGGAAATGAATGGGTGAATTAGATTACAGCAGATGAAACACTGAGGTCTCAAATGCAAAATGCAGAGAGTTTATTTAATTTGTTACTCTTTTAAAATGAAAATATGCTCACTGACTTGAATTAGTAATTTTCCTGTTCTAAGATATGTTAGGCCATTACAGCTAGGCCTGTTTCCAGAGCAGTGAAATAAATGGAAAACAGCCAGTCTCCCAGGGAACACAGTCCTCACTGCATTTTGCCAAGCTAGTGGAACACTGCTAATGTCAGCTCCAGAGAAAACCACAATTCTGCTGGAGGGGCTGCTGCAAAGGAATTGAGAATGACTGGCAACAAATACTTCAAATGGCAGAGCAAGGCACTGTGGATTTCCTCCAATTTTAATGTGTGTGGTAAGCACAGACAGTAATTGATTTAAAGAAGATTTTAAAAACCCATCATTCCTGACCATTCCCTCCCTCCCGCCCTACTACAGTTAGCCCAGGGTTGCGCAAATAATTAATCTGGAATTTGGTGTTGATGGAACAGAAATCCATGGGTAGCAATGGGAACAGCAGTCTGGAACCCCTAGCTGTATTCTGTCAGAATGAGAGAGAAAATAATTTCAAGTGTTTTCCAGAATCTCATAAGCATAAAAATCCTTCTCACACCACTGTAAGGATACAGGAGACACTTCTGCCATCACAGCCTCAATTGGCATTTGGCATCTATTCACATTGCAACTTCAATGAAGATTTGGAAAAATTGTGCCATAGTAAAACATTCTGGGACTCCTGGGTAAAGAAATGGACCTTGTTTCCCATTTTTATGTGTCTGCTGACTGGACAGGACTGACTGGGATGGAACCCTTTAAATTTATCATGGATATTCCACATAAAGGAGGCAAATTTACACCACTGCCTTTCATGTGCACTATCCTAGTATTTTTGAGAGAGTCCTACATTTAGACTGTGCAAACAAGGCCTCAGAACACCAAAGAGTTCCAGACCCTGATACTCCAGATGCATTTCAAACAGGGAGAATACACAGAGAAATGGATGTGACTGGAATAGCCAGTCACAAATCAGCAGTCTACAAGTACAATCAGTTCAGTGTAGAAAGTTGCTAAGTGATGAGTGTTTGGGATTTCCTATGTATTTTTATGAGCTGTTGCTCTTTCCTCAGAAAAAGATTCACATCTGCTTTGAAGGATATGCGGCTGCTGGTGCTTGGCTGGAGCACAACATCCCAATTCAGTGCTGAAAAGATATAGATATGCATTGCCAGCAAAACATAATTAAAGTTGGCATTCCCAGTGACTGGGATGTGGGACCAGGAGCCAGAATGCCAGATCTCAGTCTCTAGCACTGCTGATTTTTGGCAAGTTGCTACCAGAGTCTGCTATCTTAGTGTATTCAACTTGAGATAGCAATGGCCAGATTTGCAGGGCAGCAAAACTGGCATCTCTGGGGCCAAAACCAGCAGATGGATTTTCCAAACAAACTCATGAAAGCTCATTGGAGCCGACTGTAGCTGGAAACATGGCAAGTGGCCACAAAATGCTAGGTGTTGAGTAAAATTCTGAAACTTTTCTGCTCTTACTCAGCTGTCACTAGTGACATCTGAGCTACTCACAGTCCATCCCCAACCCACTCTTCCCTAAAGGTAAGCATTTTCTGAAAATCAGCCCTGTAGGGGTCAAGGTGGAAAGACTTTTGGTGACAGAGACAACAAGTGTTGCTGGTCAGTTCAAAATTGCAGCCCTGAATACTCTCACCCTTTCCTTTCCTTTCCTTTCCTTTCCTTTCCTTTCCTTTCCTTTCCTTTCCTTTCCTTTCCTTTCCTTTCCTTTCCTTTCCTTTCCTTTCCTTTCCTTTCCTTTCCTTTCCTTTCCTTTCCTTTCCTTTCCTTTCCTTTCCTTTCCTTTCCTTTCCTTTCCTTTCCTTTCCTTTCCTTTCCTTTCCTTTCCTTTCCTTTCCTTTCCTTTCCTTTCCTTTCCTTTCCTTTCCTTTCCTCACAGAAAGGAGCACACAAAGTGTTCCACAAACTATAGCTTTGGGTAAAATGTGGCATCTAATTTTGCCTGTTAAAATTGTCAGCCAACAAATAAAAGACAATTAAGCATTTTGCGAGGACAAGTCTAGTTCCTACTTTAAAATTCTCTAGATATTTTATACTACCCAAAGCCTGATCCTGTCTGAAAATCCAAAAGAAAAAATAACATTACTAAACAGACTTGAGTAGATGATGAGACCGCACAAACTATCTTGTTACAAAAGATGCCGTAGGTCATATAATTCATGTAATTATTAGGACATACATTCATGTAATCTTGTTCTGATAAAACTGTCTTCTAACATGCCTTAAGAGTTCCTCTGATGCTTTGGCACTTTAACAGCTGGAAACCCCAAGGAACCAAACAGTCTGACCCTTTCCTACTTGTTGGATGCAGCAATTTATGGCCTCAGGACTCATTTGGATGCCATTGAATTGGATTGTGCATATTTTCAGACTTTAGAATAAGAATAGAATGAGGAAAAAAGCCCTAGATTGAAGCTTGGGTGCTTGGATACTTGATCAGAGCAGCGGTGGGGTGTTGGTGGCACAATTTCCTGCAGCTCTGGGTGCAGGGCACTCGTGCTCTCCCCAGCAGCACCACCAGCCCAGGTGGAGCACCAGGTTAATCCCTCCCACCATTTCATGGTCTCTGCCTTTCCTCTTCCTTGCAGCAATGGGATGCCCACAAGTTTCAAAGCAGCAGACTAATTTAGGAGAGCAGGGCTGGATTTGTCTGGTGAAAAGTGCAAACCTGCACGGAGGGAAGCAGACTGTCTGCCCTGCACAGAGATGAACTCATATCTCAGCCCCTTAATTACCCTGATGGCGCTTGCTTAACCTCAAACTAATCTCCCCTGGCCCAGGGGCAGTTGTGCAGCTCTCCAGCAGAACTGATGCAACAGCAAAGAGCTGTGACTTGAAAGAACCTGTCAGGCTGACAAAGAGAGGAGGTATTGGCAGGAGCACACAGCTCCTGCTTCAGGATTGCCTGAAGGGTTCCTAAATTCAGTGCACAGCACAGACTGAGTGGGTGGCTTCCTTGGCTGGCTTTCCTTTCTTTAATTTTCTTAATATGCTGTAAGGAGCTTGGAGTTCTCTTTGCATCAAAATGAGCCTACCAATACCCCCTGGATAATGCCTCTTTTCCTCCTGGGGAAAAACAAAAGGGTTCCTGGAGAAGCACTGCAAGGATCAGATGATCTTGTTTCATTAATGAATTATTTGGGATTTATCAGAATCATTCTCAAGATGTTACCTCAAGAATATGATGCGCTTGGTCATTATTATTCAAAGTATGTCCCTCCCATGAGTGTGAGTCCTCCCGTCAGCTCAAAAAATATTCACTGCATTATGGCCCTCAATTTTTACAGAATTAACTAATGGTAAATCCAGCTAGAGTTGAACAGAAATATGCAGAAGATTCCTTCTATCCTGATGAGTGAGACAAGAGGCAAACCTTGGTTGCAAAGAGGGGAAAAATAAACATAAGGGGAGTAAAATCCAGAATGTATGAGCCAGAGTCAAGCAGGGATGTACCCTGGCAGAATTAACTCAGGCACTGTTTCCTGCTATCCCTATCAACTCACAAAACACCAGACTTTTCACCATTGCCCTGAAGGGGAGTTTCAGCTGTCCACCAACAGCACCAGCAAGGAGGTGAAAAAACCAGAAACAGAAAATCACTTCATTCTCCAGTTTGCTACTTAGAGCTGTAAGGGTCTGGCAGGGCAAACAGAGAAACTGCATCATTGTTGGAGTGTTGCTGCTTTACCCAGGAGCTGGCTGAGCTCCCCAGAGCCTGGCAGATGACTGCTTTCCTGCCCATCATGACAACTGCAGATGTGGAGGTCAGAAACCTTCCCAGGGCTGGCAACAAGACTGCACCACAAGTGTAAATTCTCCAAAGTTGCCTGCACTGGGGAAAAGATTCCCAGCAGAGCTATAAAAGTGATAAAAATAAACTCTGATGGACACAAGGAGGACTAAGCAGACCTAGTTCTACTTGGGAAACCACTAAAAGTTGCAGGGAATAGCAAAAGAGGATGAACCCTCTCCTTTCAAGCCTTTTGTTGAATTGTCTCCCCAGACTCAGAGCACTTCCTATATGGCCAGAGATACCTTTCATAACCTGGCAGAGGTGCCTTTCTTTGGGAATTAGGAACCTTTGGGATTTCAGTGTGCTTGGTTAAACAAAGCTGGGCACTGGGAGCAGAGGCTGGACTAGTTTTACCCAATTTTACCCAGTTTTATCCAACTTTACCCAGTTTTACCCCTGGATCTGTCACACCGTGCTGTTCTGCAGACCCAATGAACAAAGCAGCAGCCACACTGAGCTCTTACAGAATTATCTGTGGTCACAACAAGAACTGAAGAAACCTGAAGATGGATAGAGCAGCCCAAGCAAAGAATGCGCTGTAAGCTGAGAAGGCAAAAGGTGGATTTCTCTGGAGGCAGACAGCGAATACATTTACATGCAAAAATCTAATACACAGTGAAAAAGGGAAAGGGCATTACATAAATAATGCGAGGCAAGGAATGAAAAATGTGTATTTTTAAACACATTCTAAAAACGGTTTCCAGCATCTGCAAACACGTTGCTCAGCCAAGCAAAGACCCAGAGGCAGCAGGTTTGAGTCAGGCAGGCACACACAGACCAGAGGGGCCTTGCAGAACATCACTCATTCACACCAAGGTCCCTTCAGCTCTAGGGTGTTGGGAGAGTATTTGGGGTATCTCCACTTTTAATTTGCCTTTATCTACAACAACCTGCAGACATTTGCTGCTGGCCACATCACAAGAGGGCTCCTCAGCCAGACAGACTCCTGGTGGCACCACTGCTGGGATGAAAGTGGAACACAAATTGCTGGGAAGGAGCAAAAGCACATTGATGCCCCCATGGGCGATGTGGTGCCCTAAAGCTCTGGTGTCACAGACATCTTTTCATGAAAATCCTTTCCTTAGGATTTTTTCCTCCTGGGAAGCTGAGAGGCCTCAGGAACAAAATGTAAACATTGATTATCTGCTGCTGTGGAATGCAACAGGTGCATCTGTGGTTGGTCTCATGTGGATGTTTGGAATTAATGGCCAATCACAGTGAGCTGGCTTGGACTCTCTGTCTGAGCCACAAACCTTTGTTATTCATTCCTTTCTATTCTTAGCTTAGCTAGCCTTCTGAGGAGAACCTTTTCTTCTATTCTTTTAGTGCAGTTTTAATGTAATATATATATCATAAAATAATAAATCAGCCTTCTGAAACATGGAGCCAGACCTCCGTCTCTTCCTTCAACATAAGACCCCTGTGAACACCGTCACACTCTGGATCTCCAGAGGACACAAGGACAGGACTCAGGAGAAAATTGGGATGTGGGAAAGGAACTCTTTCTTGTACTTCAGCCCAGAACTTTAATCCACTCACCTATGAAGAGCTGAGGTGTCCCTTCCTTAGGGCTGAGCCCCAGCTGCTCCCTTCTGCTGCAGATGTGGCTTTTCCATTCATATGTGGCACATCCACACACTCCCCACATGCAAACACTGGCAGCTTGGCCGCGCAGGAACCTGCACAGCCATTCCCCTCATTTCCCCCGTGGGCACGAACAACTAGATCGCTTTGTGACTCCTGATACACAGAACTTGCACTAAGCTAGCTGTAATGGCACCTTTTGGCTGCTTCATTGATTTCCACTTTACTGGGTTTGCAGGTTACACTGCTTCACTGTTACAGGATTTGCCTGTCCTTCCCTTCAGATGGACTGAGAAGGCACAAGGCAGTTTCTCCCCTTTTCCACGGGAGGCAGAGGCACCTGCAAGGCTCCAGTGGCAGAGCAGGGCACAAAGTCTGCTGGCACTGCAAGGCAGCAGCTCTAAAATGGACAACCAGAATAAGAGAGAGAGAGAATCCTGTTAATGGAGAGCTGTTTTACACTCTCCTGTGGTTATTTATGGGCATGAGAAAGGCAAGAGTGGCATCAGCTTCCTTCAGAGGAGGCTGCCTGTCCCCTGGAGCCAGAGGGAGCTTCCTGCCTGCTCTGGGTCTCCCCCTCAAAGACATCCAAAAGTAACACACTAGCAAAACCAGAATAAAGCAGATATCTGTATATCTCCTCCCTGACAGATGGCATCAAGGTAGTAGAGGCTGAGTTGTTCTAAGCAGTGCCAAAGGACAGTTAAAACTGAAATGAAACATGGAAGTCCATTTGCACAGCAAAGTCTGGAGCTTCAGTTTTGACAGGCAAATAAAGCAGGGACTGTATTTGTATGTATTTTGTATGTAACACCTGAACTATTTCTGGGGAAAAGAAAAAAAGGAGTGATTTATTAAAGAAAAACCTAATCCTCAGGGAAGATCTGATGGCCAAGAAAATGCTGGCTGCATCTGAACTTCCCCCCATTGACTCAGAGGTGAAAGTTGTGGATCTGCAAGTTGCTTTCAGTGGTACTGGAGGGGACTTGTTGGATAGCTGCTTGCATTGGGTTCCAGCAGGCAAAAGCCTTTTTCCCTGTGGTTTATTTTTTTGTCTTATAGAAGAATAAAAAAAAGTAATGACCATGTCTCTACATGAAGAAAGAAATTGCAAAACCTCTGCTCTGCCCCTCATTGCTGGAGATGGATCTGTTCTTTTATTTACACTGCATGACATCCAGGCAAGGAAAAGCTCCACAGAAATAAATTAGGGTCACTCTCTGTCAGTGCAGGTGTGCTCCTGGCTGTTAAGCAACAGAACGTGGCATAAGCCCCTTCCTCCACTCCAGAGCAAATGTTGCTGTGAAAATGAAGATGCATTGCAGATCCTAAAGGTGATGGTAATTAGCACTGGAAAGGGAATAATCAGCAACATTTCCTCACATGAGTAGGACCACCACAAGCATCTCTCCTTGTAAAGAAGTGAAATTCTCCAGGAGGGTATAAAAGTACATGTTTCCATCTGAGAAGTATGAGGGAGAAAAGTCAGAGGGATATAACTTTCAGGAGGCCTCCAAGGATTGAGGGGGTTTGTTGTTGTTGTTGTATTAGGAAGAAGCAGCTAAAAAAACCCCACTATTTCCTAAAGAATTCTGTTTGGAGACAGTCTTAATGCAAAATCAACTTTGAAGCATATTAAACTGAGAAGGCATAAGATGCTCTCATTCCAGACTAAGAATTGCTGTGGAAATGTTCTAATGCACTCTACATTCACAGTCTGCCTCAGATGCAAATGAAATCTCAAGTGCCAGCAAGCTCCAGACAGAAGCTCTCCCCAGGCACTTTGTAAGGATGGGTTTGAAATCTGGCAGCACCGTGACCACAGCAGCTGATGTCAAGGCGCTCTTTCCCTCATATCCTTGGCCACTGGGAGCAGTGCCAGGAAGAAAAATCAGAGTTCACATGTGACCAGGGGCGAGGACTTTCTAACTTTCTACCTTGAACAGAATTTTAAGGTCTTAAAGGTAAACTTAAGTTTAATAAACAGCCACTTTTGCTGCATGAAGGAGCCAGATTTCAGAAGGGAGAGGAGCCACAGAACACACTGGGCAAACTGAGATCCCAGGGATCTGCTGTCCCCAGGGCAGGGAATTACTGCAGGGAATAAGGGGTGCTGTTCCAACAGGTTTCCAGCTCTGTTCCCTGCTTCTCCCCAGGAATGAGCGACACACCCAGGCTTTGAAAGATGGCACCTGGACCAAGGCTGGACCACAGCATTTTCCAGTTCTACTCTTGACTCTCTGACAGATCATGTCCCATTTGATGGAGGGCAGGGGAAGCTCACTGAGGCTGAATGGCTTCTCCTGTACCTGGAATTAGGCACCCTCCTGGTCTCCCTTTGCTGCTGTGACACCAAGCACAAGTGCTTCTAAGGGAACAGGACATGAAGCTGATCAGTGTTGTACTAAAGTCACCGCAGCAGTCAAACTTTAATCACTACAAAAATTGAAAATGCTCAATGATGCTCCTTTTGTGTAGGTGGAGGCCATGCTGAACCAGAACTTGCCCTGTTGTCATTGTCTGTGTCACACTTTTTCTGTAGTCACCCAAAGATTTGGCTTCTGCTTGCCAATAATATAGACCACATCCATCTTTATAACATTTTGCCTACACACTGTTCCACTGGCTGAAAATTTTGGAGTAAACTTTTATAATTTTGAACAAAATATCACATAAGGAGACCTGCAGACTTCTCCTTTCCTCTTCTTTTAACTGACCACAGATCTTTGGCTTTCTTTGTTCTTTCCCTTCCCCACCACATTTTTTTTCCCATCAGTGATAAAGTAACAAAAAAATAGAGGAACAAAAAAAAAAAGAGAAAGGGAAAATAGGACAAAAATTAGTGAGCTTGTATGAAATTTATAACAAAGCACTCTTTGAAAACCTGTGGCATTAGAAAAAAAAATACAAATTAATTATTTTTCATCCATGTCCAATTATCTTGTAAATTTAGCAGTAGCAAAGACTAATGCCATAACTTCCAAATCATAACACAGACACCAGGAGTGTGTTACCATTTGTGGAACTTGTAATAAGTAATTTGACCCTTGAACTAACACTATGGGGCACATCTGGAAATTGCCACTTAGGGGCAACACCAGTCACTAGGGAACCAACCTTCCTGGCCAGAGTGACATTTTACAGAACCCTTTTCCATTGTTCAAAACTCCCCTAAATTTACCCTTCCTGCCTACAAAGTGTTTAACAGAAGTTTGTCCCTGCATTAGGGTCCCAGCACAGCAATTTGTGCCTACATTTATTCTTAGGTGAAATTAAGCAGAGCTGGCAATGAATGTGCCCCATTACCCTTTCCTTCCACGCCCAGAGTGCAGAGAAGCCTCAGCCTGCACTGAAAGAGCAAAGCCAAAGCCAATCTCTACAGGGCTGTTGTCTGCTTTTATCCCAAGTGCCTTCTCCTTGCCCTCCAGACAGGCTTTGCACCCTTTTCTCTGTAAGCTGGAGAAGCCATGGCTCTCATAAACATCTGCACAATGTTTAGGCACTGACGAGCTTGTGAGCAACCTGTCCAGGGGCAGAGGGAAAGTTTAATCCCAGTGCCCTGGTGTCAAAGGAAAGTTTGCAGCAGCCAAGTCTCAGTCACTCATCAGTGCTGGCTCCTGAGAGCAAAGCAGGAGGAGCAGAAAGGTAAGTGCAGGGCACCTCGAGAGAAAAGGACTGAAAACAAAATGAAAACAACCCCAAAAAAAATCAATTCAGCTGAACCCAGCCAGGGCAGGCAAAGAACAAAGGGTCAGAAGACAAAGCTGGAAACAATAGACCAGCAAGATGAGTGTCAGTTGTGAGGAAGAGCCAGGGCACTGCTGGAGGAGAATGGAAAGGGCTTAAATTATAAAAACCAGAAGAGATTCCTAATTGTGAATGCTGACCTGCAATTTGATCAGCACAGCTCTCACACACTACTGCACTGACTGAAAGGGCTCATCTCAGTCTTGGTTCCTTGATGGCAGTGATGGTCACTTATCAGAGCCCTTGCTTTGCCATTAACAGAGTCATGAAATTGAGGTCTAAAGACAACCCTGAACCTCCTGTGGATTTTACATCTTTGTCCTGAGTTTTGCATATTTATTTCCTGCCTTGGCCCAGAGAAGATCTGGTTTCTGGAGCAATACTGCTCCCTAAAAGTGTAGGACTGGCTGCCCATGGCCATACAGAGCAATAAGCACAGAAAAGGACCCTGATAACTGGGCAGACATATTTAAGCACCTTCAGAATCCACTCAGACTGATTTTTAGTGGGAAAACCAGGTGATATTAAGGAAAGCCAAATCATCATGAAGTCCAGGTAATCAGTATTTTCTCTTTTTCCTGTCCTCAGACATCAGCAATGTGCCCCAGTGTGTACAAATGTGATGTGCTTTGCCCTAGAGGGAGGTTGGTAGGGCTGGGAGGAAATTATCTTTAACCTATGTTATCCAAAAGTATGAGCAGTCAAGAAACATTGCAAAACCAGGATGTTCAGGAGATTAATTGGGCAATCTCACATGGAGACAAAATAAATTTGCCTGTTGTTCTACAGCAAAAGCCTTTCTCAATGCTCCCCCTTGAAGACCAAGGGCTCCTTTAGCTCTGTGATTATCCCAAAGAGGATTAGTTAAGCAGAGCTAGTCAAAGCTCTGGGCAAAGGGCAAACCAAATCAAACAAAGCCACTTTTGACATTTCTGAGCTGCAGAGGCACAGCTGACCTTGCTGTCCCAGGGCTGAGGAGTTACTGGGAGCAGAGGGATGAGCACACAGGGGTGAGCCTGCCTGAGCAGCCCAGCTCTCTGTTCCTGCTGCTGCAGATTGAACAGAAGAGCTGGGACAGCAGCCTCTGCTGCTGGTGGGGAGAGATGTCTCAGCCACAGATGACACAGCTTCTTCCTCAGGGACAGCTCAGGTTTCCACAATTCTGGGGTTCCTCTGCAGTTGCAAACATGAACATCCAGCTCATGCATTGTCCACCTCCACACCCTGCCACCATCTCACCTTCTCTCTGTGCAGGAGTTCCAGAAAACACCTTGTAAAGGTGTAAATCACATGACTCCACAGCCTGAGGAATTTAAATCATCATAAACTTCCTCCAGCTCAGGAACCTGGGTGTATAACCTCTCAGACCTGCCTGACACCACAGTGATTTGATTCAAAGCCTGTGGTACCTTGTAACAGCCAATGTCACACTGGGTGTTAGGAATCCCTCTAACAGTCTATTTGCAGCAACACAACTTGAAAAGGAGCTTTTATTTCCCTTACTCCAATATGGATGCTTTAGTATTCTCAGAACAACCTCTCTCTCCTGGGATACTTCACACTAAAATCTCATCCAGGAGATTTACAAGGGACAGACAATAGTGATTTTCATGTTGCTTTAGAAGCCAGGGAGAGTGTGTTTCCCTTTGTATTAAAGCTTAGGAGCTATGCACTTGAAGAAAAAAATCTTGGTGGGAAGGATGAATGCAATTTAACAACCTTAAGAGAGTCCTGCAGCTCATTTTATGGTTGGGCTGTTGGATTCTGCTGCCTTTGTTTGCTTCTCATCATTTGGTTTCCTGAACTCCTGTAAAAGAGCCCATGAACTGCAGCTCCTGCTCACCACATTCCATCACTGCTCCTAAGAGGTGAGCTGCTCCTGAAAGCATAGGAATATTCCCATCCTCCTGAAAGCACAGGAGTGTTCCCATCCTCCTGAAATCACAGGAGTGTTCCCATCCTCCTGAAAGCACGGGAGTGTTCCCATTGCCATCCTCTCCTGACACAACTTGTGCATGTCACTGGATGCAGAACACCATAAATTCATGGAAAGATTCTACTCTTCCTTTGACCAAGAGCAGTCACCTCAAGAGTAGAACTCTGCTCTAGGGGATGCACTTTCCTATGAACTGAAGCCAGAAAAGATTTTCATAGGATGTCAAAAATATTGAAAGGGAATGGAAGTTTTGTGTCTTTATACCTCAAAGGGTAGTGGCAAGAAAGTATTAAAAAATACCCTTAAAGTGGAGCTTCTGTGTTGCTCAGTTCTCTTCAGTCTTAGCAATGCAGCCATGAAGAGGAACACTGGAAAAGGCTCCCAAAAAAGCATTCCTGAACCAGAGAGTACCCATTCCTTGTCTGCCTGGCCATGGCAGAACCCCTTCTGCACCCAGAGATGCCTTACAAACACATCCAAAGAGGAATTGCACACTAAGCCTTTATACATATGCATTCCATTCACTTGGAGCCTAGAAGTAGCCAGGACAGCAGAAGTGTTTGCTTCCATTCTCTTTCATTTGGCAGAGAAGGCAGAAGTGAGACTTGACAGTAATACAACAAACATGCAATTACAGGATTCCTATCCCCTGTGGAATGGTATTTTCTTTCCTCCTCTGGTAGGAAACATAGCTTGGAAATGAAGATGAATTGGCTTGCTAGACAGAAGAATAAAACAGATCAAGTGAGATGCAAGCCATGCATTTGTTCAGGTGCACCTTCAGTCTGATGGGAAATCTGGCAGATGATGTCCCCAAGCTTCTGAGGACCCAATCATTGCCACCACAGGGATTTCTAGGGGCACTGCTTTCTTCTGCAGTGCAGCTGCTGTTCCCAAAAGCATCTTACACCAATGGCTACAGAACTCAGTTTATTTACCTTAGGAGGAATTTATACCCTGGAGACAGCTAAGCAAGGTCATCACCTCTGCTCCTTCAGAAAGGCTCTTTTCACAGGTAAAGGCTGAATTTACACTTTTATCTAAAACATGTCTTGGCCTTCAGTTACTATCACTTATGTCCTAATGCTCAAAAGATTTATGCTTAATAAAAGAAACAGAAAAGCAGCTTTTAACCCTGACAGTATATTCCTCCTCTTTCTTCATAAGAAAAGACAAAGTTTGGGTAAAATTCCAAGTAGAAGAAACAGGCTTCACAAGGATCCTTCTCATGCTTATGACTGTTTCCCACAAGAAATATAAAACACAAATCCCAAATAACAAAACAAAACAAACCCCATAACACAACCAAAAAAACCCACCCAAGTCACATTTATTGTATTTTAGCAACTTCACTCTCCTACCAACTCCCTCAGGTTTCCTGAAGGATCAAATTCAAAGGATTTGAAGGCACTGCCTCCACAAAATGAACTAGAAAACAGTTTTAAGAGGCCACTTTGGAATCTGTCCAGGAGTTAAATCCTTCTGAGCACCTGGAGCATCCTGGTGACACAGAGAGCAAGTTCAATTACCCACCAGCCCAATGAGTTATAGTGCAACATCAGGACTGGAGAGACAGCTGCTGGGAGACTTGTTTTCAGGCAGTCTTTTCCCTTCCATTCCATGCTTCAAACTTAGAATCAAAATTTGTACAAGTTTTCAGATTTTTTTTTCCCCTGCCCTCTGCTGGCGAGAGGGTGAGGGTTAAAAACACAGACAAAGGATGCAAACAGAAAATCAAGAGACCTTGCCCAGTGCAATCTGTTCTTCCATTTCATATCATCTGATTTAAGGTGAAGCAAGGGAGAGCATTCATTTAAGCAGCTATAAAGAAAGAAAAAAAGATTTATTGAAAAGTAATTTTTTCTCCGTTTCTTATGGAAAAGAGTCACAGGTGTCTGTTTTTCTTATATTTTCTCTTTAATGGCTGTTCCCTTTTCAGCTCATAAGATTCAAGGTCAGGTCCAGGTTAAATTATACTGAGCCTGAGAGGCTCAGCAACTTCAAACCCAGTTATGGGATTCCTCTCCCTTCTGTATTGCACTGGGCTCCCATTCTGGTATTCCAGCCTGGAAATCCCTATTAGACGCTTGGGGTACAAATTTTCATTTCTGCATTTAGATGGCAAGATGGGTGCCACAGTGGGAAATCAACAATTGGCATCCCACTAATAGAACATGCTAAATCAGTGAGTAAAATTAATGTCTTGGTGCATCTAGACATGTTTAACCTTGGAATTACTGACTGCTGGCAAAAGTCAGAGCATACAGGATAAACTTAAATGTAGGAGTGTCTCCTACAACTTTCCATGGATGTGAATAGTGAGGGACAGTTGCTTTTCTCCCACAAAGAATATAAAATCTAGCAAACATAAGAAACAAAATAAGACTCTGAGAATATTGGGGGCTAAAAATACCCCTATTGCCAAGCCTTGGATAAAATCCAATCCTTTTGAAAGCTGCCTTATGGTCAGTGTTTGGAGGGTAGGGGCTTGCACAGATTATTAGTGCACACTGTTACCTGACATCTGTAAGAGTCAGTTTATTTGCCTTTACAGTAAAGTATGGAAGAGAAAACAGCCCACAGTTTCTTAAAGGAAAATACTATGAGGGAGAAAAATGAGAAGAAATATCTAAGAAAGGAAAATAATCTAAACCCACAACTTCAGAACAATCCCTCAGAAATCTGACAGGCCAAGAGAGATGAGTTCGGGCTGTAAGATGAATTTGCACTCCTTTGTGCTCACTACAAACGCCCTCCAGGAGCAGCAGTGATTCCAGCAGTTGGTTAAAAAATGGTCTATAATAGCAAAATGAAAACAAATCCTCTTAATCCTGGATCCTACTCCTACTTATTCATCCCTAGGAGTGGTGCAAACATCAATGCTCATGGTGACCATCACCATCTGAGCAGGAGAATACCACCCTACCTTTGGATTGAAAGGTACTCATGTGAATATTCTGAATATCCTCTCTGGTGGCTGGGTCTCCATTTCCAGCCCTGAGCTCCACCACAAGCAGTTAGGAACCACCAGGAAAACTTCCTAAAAAGGAGAACCATTGTACTAACTCCTAAAAGACCAAAACAGAAACAAAAAGGTTCTTAATCCATCTTTTTATGAAGAGGCCCTCCAGGGTTTTGTGGCAGCTGTAGCATGTGTGAAATACTACAGCATTTCTTTGTGACTGCTGGATGAGGTGCCTGATGGTTCTGAGGAGGTCTGGTCACTGCTGCAAGCACTCCACAGCTGGAAGGTGACAGAAATATCTATCCAAATTTAAAATACCTGCACATTTGCAGGAATGAAGGGCATTTGTATCCAAAACTCAGCTTTCAGTGGATTCTTCACAGTAGAATATGAAGAAAAATGACAGAGAAACAATTTTGAACAGACAGATGACAAGATTTTTTAATCCCACAGGAATACAAAATCCTTGCATAGATTCATAATATGTGGTTAAAGTGGAGGACAAAGGATTAAAAGACGAGCACAAGCATCTCATGATGTATCAAAGCTAGAAAACTTGCTTCTCAGGGGCCTTGACTAGTCAAAAACAAAAAAGTCCAAACAAACAAAAAAACAAACAAGAAAAACCCAAAAGCACATGCACACACACCAACACCCCCCCCCCCAAAAAAGCAAAGAAAAAAAAAAAAAAAAAAAAAAAAAAAAAAAAAAACCAAAAAACCAAAGAAATGGGGCTTGTAATATGTAGTTTCTGCCAGGTCCCAGGAATCTCCTGTTTGGAGTACACAGCTAAAAATCCCTCAGCAAAAACCAGCCCAAAGAGGGCAGGAAAGGAACTGGCCAGCTCAAAGAGAGGTAGAAAAGTGAGTAAGGAGTCAGATATTATCTTCAGGCTTTAAAGAAGACAGTGACTGAACAAATTAAAACCAAAGATCAATGGGAAAAAATGAAAAACAAAAAATATAAAGCTTTTTGCTCATTCTCTATTCCCCTGTGGACTGATTCTCCAAGCTTGGGCAGTCACAGATCTGGTCTTCCATCCATGAGATGCTCCTGGGGAATATTTGGGATCAGTTTCCAGATCTTAATACTCCAGGTGGTGAGCATCATCAAACATTCAAGAAGAAATCTCTCCACCAAGAAAAAAAATTGTCCTGACATGTTCCATATGCACTGAGCTGGCATCTGGATATAAAATCTGCAACACCTAACTATGCCAAAAACCTTCCTGAGACTCCAGAAATAAAATTCCTAAGTGTGCCCTCAACTTGACTGCCAGAGGAATCTTTTTTATGCCTTCTTTTGATCCTCCCACACAAAAGTTTCCAAAGATGGAGCAAGCACCCAGTTTCACATTTGGCAGTGCTAGGAACAACGCTGCAATGGCCTTGAAGTGTTTGACATTTCCCCTTGTGTGGATGCTGATTCTGCACAGGAGGCAGCTCTGCCTGCATGGGGCAGGGGCTCAGTGCAGAGCCCAGAGCCTCTGGGCCCAAGAGCTGGAACCCAGCCACAAGTTTCTGATGTGCTTCTCCAAAACTCATATATTGATATTGCCTTGTTATTTTTCTTGTATTTCCTGCTCTTTCTTTTTTTTTTTTTTTTTAATTTGTTTGTGTTTTCTTTGTTTGTTTTTGGCTTTTTTTCTTGCAAAGCACAAAGTTGTTTCCATGAGACAATCAGAGCATGACTTCTATCTAGCTGTTTCATCAGGCTAAGCATGCCACACGCTTTTACACATCCTTTTTTTTTTCCTGATTATTTCCCTTTTGAATAAACTCTCCATTATCAAAATAAAATAACATCATTTACAAAGCACCACCTCAGCAGCATGCCTCAGCTTTCATTTCACAGGGCTATGCCAGCAGCCACAAACAGAATCAAAGCAGCCAATTAAAAATCCATATTCATTAACAAACATCATGTGTGCTGTAATGCCCTGCATTGACTGTGGCACGGCAGGGGATGGGGAACTCGCTGAGTTTCCCTGCTCTCAGTCTGAAGCATTGTTTTGTTAGAGGAAGGGCTTTACCTTTGCTGCTCCAGGCCAGCAAGGAGAGTGTCCTGGGGCAGCAGAGGGGGCAGCTGCTCAGCTCAGCACCTTTTCCCTCAATGATGGCAAACACAGCCCCTTGCCAGGATTTAGAGCACACAGAGAAGACCATGAACCTGTGCCAGACCCTCCCCACCGAGGTCTTTGGGCACCAGCAGGGCCCATGGCAATGGAGCCTGTGGCACCACGAGCAGACAACATAATAATAAACTCTGCATATGCTTGATTGATGCAGCTCATGGGCTCAGCAGGGCCAGGTCCAAGCTGCTGCAGTGAATTACCAAATTGCCCTGGCTCCAGGGGAGCTGCTTTGATTTACACCATCAACACTTCACTGCTGCACACGGTCACATGCATAAGTACAATATTTCAGGCCTGTACAATGAAGTTATATGAAGGCGTGCCGGGGTTATTTATTTATTTGTACCCATGAGCCAAGAGATTTACAACTCTTTATAAATACAAGCTGGGCAATTTGCTTTCTATTTTTAGCAGGAATGCTTTGTGCAGGAAACAGCTGTCAGCCACTGGGAGCTGTGTTCCTCAGAGCAGCAGCTTCAGACAGAGAGGCCTCTTAGAATTCAACTGGAGAGCTAGGGTCACTGCTTTGTGATGGAAAAGAAGCTGGAGATGGTACACAGCAAGAAAAAATATAAGCAGTTAACAGAATGAACCCCAGCAAAATGGGCTGGAAAAGCCATAAGAAAAGGACCTTTACACAAATATATTGCAAATGAGTGTGACTGTCTCATTCTTCCCAAAAAAGCTTCAGAGCCCAGCTCTGTCCAAGTTCAGTAAACCTTCACAAGACTTGGAGCCAAGCTATTCCTACAGCCTCAAGGAAGATGAGCAGCTGGGTATTAGATGAGAGACTCTGCTGATATCCTCACCATGGAAAAATCTGCCACGTCCCATTTCAGAGCCAAAGCTATCCCCACCAAGCAGGAGATCAGATCCATCAGATCTGCCACCTTGGGGCACACACTCACCTTGGCAGACGAAGGAAGAGGGAGTTTCCCCAGGATGGACCCGTGCTGTGATGAACACCACTTTCTGTTCAGCCCCTGGACGCAGGTTTGCTGCAGCAGAAAGGGGACAGAGAGGAAAAAAAAAAAAAAAAGAAATTAAGATTATTAAACTGTGCCCCAGATGTAGCAGCAAACAATTGTTAATTTTTAAAACACATCCTTTCATTAGAATTGGTCACACATTATAAACAAGCACAATCCCTGACCAAAGGGGCATCGTCACCAGGTCTCCTTCCCAGACTGCACAAGGGCTGCAAGAATAATAACATGCAGCCAAACCTGCAACAACAAATTTAGGTCTCTTTTTAAAGCCCAAGATTTACTGCAGAGACTTTAACTGCACTGTAATTGTGCTCTCACTCGTGATAAATGTCCCCCAGGGCCACAGGAACAGCACTGGGGCTCCAGTCGAGGTAAAGCCAATTGCACCCTGCATTGCACTTGGTCCAAGCCTTAGCAGTGCCAGGCAATGGCAAAGTGCTACAAATTATATTTATTAGGCTTTGCTCTGGAGGATTTAGAGGTGATTTTTCTTAAATCTTTTAAGTGTTTGGGACTGCATCTGCTCTAACTGAAAGAAAAGTTTAAAAAAAAAGTATAGGAAAGAGACCAAGATTAAATCCAGGAACCTTCTCCAGTGAGGGCATGAAAATGTGCTATTTCCCCTTCAAATTGCAGATAGGTGGAAGACAGATTTAGATCCCAACTATGCTGAATTTAACATGGATTAATCCCTCAGTTTTGAAGCCACACCACTTTGGCCACCTGCTTTAGCTATAAACTACGTGGGTCAACCAGGATCCTTCTTTTGTTTGTGCTGTGACTGCACTTAATAAACAGCAAATGAAAATTATGCTCTTGCAAAATGGGTTCTGGGAATTTTAAAGACTATAAGAGGTCAGGACCTCAGTTAGATGGCTTATCTCAACCTGAACACACACAGCAGGGGTAATGCTAAACACAGCAGGCTCCAATTGCTAGAGACAGTTTAAATCTTTGTTTTGAAGTAAAAAGTTTACAGACTGGAAACTAAATCCAAGTTGTTGTTTTTTTTTTGTTTTTTTTTTTTGATTTTTTTTTTCTTCCTCTTTTAATTAGGTAGATTTATTGCACACATATCCAAAGTCAGACTTTTATTTTCAAAGAAGTGTGAGTCCTCAAGACCATACCTTAGTTATTTTTTTTTCATTTCCCAAATTCTTAGAAGTGCTCCATTTTCCCCAGGGCAAATCACACCTTACAGAACCATAGGAATAATCAATACATTTTTTGCTGTTCTCAGGAGACAATTGCAGCAGGTTTCTTCTTTTATTTCCTTAGCATCTCAAAGTCCTGCAGCTGCTCTCCCTATAACTCAGCCATCCATTTGTTCTCTCTTACACCAGCTTCACCATTCCCTGATGTTTTTGAACCCCAGAGGCAAAGAAATATAAGAAAGAAAGTCCCTGCCAAACCCTGCAGCTGGTGGGGTCAATTCTCTCAGCAGAAGAAAAGTGGGAGGCAGCAAAAAGGAACACAACCACATCAGCCAGGAGTCAATGACCATCCCACATCATTTGCATTAAGTAGTGTGGGAGGAAGGAGATAAATCACCAAACCAACTTTAGGGAACAAAAGGAGAAGGGTTGGGATCACTTTAGCAAGAGGAGATGAGTTTTCCTCCCCTCTTGGAAAACCAGCATTGCATCAAAGGGGCTGTGGCACAGCACAGATGTGATGCCCAGCACCATGGCTGCTTTGGGTCTGGAACAGCACTGTCAGGAACCTCTTGGACAGAGGATTGCTTTGGGGTGTTTTGTGGCTTTGGCTTTGTTTTCAATTACAAAATTGTTGCTATTTATGCTTCATAACACTTATTAGAATCATTATTATGATCAATAACTTTCACTATGCAAGTCTATTTTAATTGGCAATGAATTAAAATCCCCACAAGTCAAGTCTGCTTTACCCCAATGGCAATTAGTAAATGATATCCTTGTCTTTCTCTTGACCCATGAGCCTTTCCTTTTTATTTTCTCCCCCTGTCCTGGGTAAGAGGGAGCAGCTGTGTGGGCACCTGGCTGCTAACCAAGGTTAACCCACTATACAACCTGAAAACACAATTTCATTTTTTAATTTAAATGTTACATTAGAAATACATCCTATTTTCTACTTCAGGATTGAAAAGATCAATCAAAATTAAGAAGATTAGAAGTGTATAGCTTTGCTTAGTAGATGCCAAAAGCGCTTAAGCAAAATGACAGAAAGGCACACTCCATTTAGCCACAGCTTTGAGACTTGTGAAAATGCAGAGAAATCTGTTGTGGTACCACTTTTACCCTTCTGAACACCATAGCAGTGAATCTTAGAAACAAAACTCTTTGACAAAACAGTTTTTTTGGAAAGAAAGGAAAGTAAACATGTCTGGAATGGTTCCTTTTCCATTTTCTTTTCTGGAGAGTATCTTGAAAATTTAAATGAACATTTTCTCTTCCCTTTGAAGTCTACCACTATCATCAACATGGATAATACTTGCCTTGATTTATGAGAGACCTAAACAATCTGTCACTGTGTGTTACACCCCAGTGTCCTGCTCCTCACCCACTGCCATCCTGCCCCTGCTCAGAGGAGGATTCCCCAGAGCAAAGCTGTGGAGATCTGAGATGCTATTCAGAACAATCAACACTAACCTCAACATCTATTCTGGCTCCCCAGCAACCACAGTAGTAATAAACACCGAGCAAATTTCACACGGAAAAGAAACTGAATGAGCTGCAAGCAAGCAGCTCAGACCTCTCATTCTGAGCATCACTTGTGCTGCTTGGCCCTCAACCCATGTTCCTTCCCCTCTAAAGCTTTGGCATGTCAAGCCAGTCACTTAACCCCACTGGCAGCACTCCCTCAGCTCTCACCCAGGAAACAGCAATTTCCACTCCTGGTTGCTTATTGTGCTGCTGCAGCTAGAGCAGCACAGAAAAGATTTTCTACTTACAGAGAGAGAGTCAGATCGAATTCTAAACCTTCACGGCAAGGCAAGAAATTCACTTAGCCATTTTCATTCAATTTTCATTTTTATGCTACTATAAAAAACATGAAAATGATAGTATTTGTATATAGCAGCTTAATGGTAGGTATCTAGAACATTCAAGCAGAAATATTAAATCTATGGAATTCCATTTGCACCACCAAGATGAAGTACTATAACAGAACTGAGGTAGAACATCACTCCTCAACGTCCAGGATCTTTTCTACCACCTTGCCAGACCAGAATCAGATGGCAAATTTGTGGCTTCTTTAGGTCTTGCAGTCATTATGTAGTTTATAATTCAAATTCACAAATTAGCACTCAGGATGAGAAGTCTGACCCTGGAAGGTGGGTTCAGAGAGCCTTTAGGCTGGTGCCTGTCAGGAGATCTTGGGAGTGAATTTCACTCCTTTGCAGAGGACTTCAAAGTTGAGAAAGGTACCAGAAAAATCTTGTCATCTCTGGAAGACCAGAAGGCTCCAATCCATGGGAATCCATCATCCTACAAACATATGGCCAAATAACAATTTGATTTAAATACCCACGTACATTTTAATGGAATGTTATCCACTGCAAATGAATTCCATATTGTCATCCTGTCTCAGGTACTTTGCACTACAAGGTGGGCTGTTGCCAGCATGTTTTTATTCAAAACCCTGCGAGTTAAATACTCCACAGAGGAAATCAAAGCAGCTCTATTGCATTCCCCTCCTGTGTGCCACCCCAGCTCGCCTGTGCCCAGCAGAGCTGGAACATCTGTGTTGAAAACAGCCCTGCCCCAAGTGCCTCATCTCCACCACATTAACCTGCTCCAGCAAATCAAATCCAAGCAGCATTTACTGCACTCTGGTTTTTCCTAAGAGACCAGATCAGCACCTAATCCCATTTATTTTTGCTCCTTCTGGCCACGAATGTCATTTCAGGTAGGAGCGTACATCTCAGCAATGCAGGAGTGCAAAGGAGCAACATTTTTGGTCACTGCTGAATCCCACTGGACTTGGTGAGGTCAGATTTTCTTTCTCACCTTCTTATAGTTGGCTTCAGCAGAACAAAGAAACTAAGAGAGACAGAAGGTGGAAATTATGCCATTTGTACCACAGAGTGATGAGCAAAAACTGGGATGCAGGTTGTGGAAGTCAGACAGCCATTCCTATGCAGTTTTACCTGAAATGGGAGGCAGCAGCATTTTGTCTCCCATGCAAAAGCCATGGAAGGCCAGGTCTGTGATGAGGTAGCCCTGCTACAGGGGACCCTCACAGCTGATGGACTGCCCTCACCTTCACTCTGTCCTGCCTGGGGTTTTTTCAGCAGTCTCCTTTGTGCAAGGACCATCTCCTCAGCAATGGTCCTGCCTGTAATGCTCAAAACTGCATCCAAAACCTTCCGAGTTTTGGGTGTTCATTCAGGCTCTGTCCTTGACTCTGTCAGGTGCTTAAGTACATGATTTGTTGGAGGGACTTGCATCGTGCTCAAAAATGTGCTTAACCATAATTTTGGCATGAGAGCTCTGCTGAATTGGGGCCATTTTGCAGGAAGCCTGCCTCTGAGATCATTGTCACAATGTTTTAAAGTTGGAGATTGTGCAACTATTATCCTTTATTGCTCGTTTTATGCCAAAGTCTCCCTTTCTTTTTACATTCCTCTTAAAAGAGAAGCTATTTTGGAGCATTTAATATTATTTAATCTCTTTACTCTGGCAGCATAGAAATTACAGGAACCATTACAATGGTCCTGTGTGAGCGTACGCTTTATTGATGTATATGCTGACCTAATATCAAATTGATTTTATTCAGCTTTTCTGCTGACCATGGAAAAATGCAAATTGGGTATTATATTTGCACACTAATTTTATTGGGCCCCTGTGTCTTCATAAAAAGATAAAGTTTGGGCTAATAAAAATAAAACATTTCTGGGGCTAATATAGGCAAATGTTTATGTAGGCAGGTAACAAATTGGTTTGTCATTTAGGGGAACATAAAGAGCACTAAAATCATCTTTAGGCAAAATAGATTGGTGGCTTTTGCTTAGCTTTTAGCTTTCATTTGCAAAATCAATTTAATGTAGCACAGTGTCTCAAAGAAAGGGTGACACAGGATTAAGACATTAATTGTATTCCCCCTTCATAACTCCCCCTTATTCAGAGGCCCTGGGATTTGGGTTTGCTCTTGCTCAAAGCAAATTAAATATATTTCAGCAGAAAATAGGAATAAGGAACCTTTAGACTTTTGCCATGTGTGAGCATCCTATTGGGACAAACAGGGGCAGGTAGCAGAGTGGGACTCAGTGTTGTGCAGGCAGATGCTGACAGAGCTATCAACATTTGTCAGTGCCACCAGGAGTCTGAAAGCACAGTGGCTGTGTGATGTTCCTCCTGGATATGGCTGTGTCCCTCCCTCCTCTTCCCTCTCAATCCTCTGTAGCAATGCCTTGTGCATCCTCATGGCCTGGAGCCCTGCTGGAATACATCTGAGTGAAGTTCCACCACAGTTTAAGTAGACAGGTGTATATCAACAGCCTAACTTCATTTTATTGAAAGGAATTGGCCTATTTACATCTCAGAGCAGGCACTATTTCCACCCAGCTCTTGGTTTTCATCCCTTCCCCTTCCCTGCCTCAGTTGCAGGGTGTTCTGGAGGGGTTCCATGGGGTGGGAGGTTACATAAACAGTTTTGATGTTAATACTTGACTGCATTTTCAACGTAATAGCCCAGCAAAGGGATCTGACTGTGAAGCAAAAGACCAGAAATATCTCCTGGTAAAATTATGCTGAAGCACAGATCGAATGACGCTGCAGAGCTATTTGCAAAATCAGAAATGGCAAATGCCTACAGAGCAAGAGCCCCCTTACCTCCCAGCCACGTTTGCTTGTTTTTAATCTTCATTACATCTTGTAAGCAACCATTTTTCCATTTGGGCTTTCTGATACTGGCAGCTCACTACGCTTTTGAGGCAGGAAAATTAAATGCACGCAAAACCAGTCAAGATACACTCGCATCTTCCCTTCCTCCTCATCTCCACTAAAAAAAACCCTCCAAAAAACACTCCTAAAAACCTGAGTTTTTTTTTTTTAATTATACATATGCATTTGAACGTTGGAACATACAGTCCTATGAAAAAGAATGAAAATCTGGAATATGAGCTGCACATTATTCGTCCTCAAACAGCCAAGGTGATGACAACTCACAATTAAGGATGCAGACAGTAGCATTTAATGTCACCTACCTGCATCACTGTCATATCATAACAGTTTAGCAGGCAGGTCCCCAGCCTGCTTTTTTCCCTTTTCTGCTTTGCTATTTATAAAGTCAGGTTGGAGTGTAGATCAACCTCTTGCCCTCCAGAGAGCGGAGGCACGCAGTAAATTATGGGAAGGCTAAGTGGTACATCAAATGTGTCTCCTCAAAGCTATGCATCATGTTGTTAAATTTGATGTCTAATCCCAGAACCCCAGAAATCATTCCCAAAATCCCAGAAAATGCATGTGTCCTTCAGATGATATAGAACAAGAAAGTAAAGTTTACCTGCAGGGAAAAGAAAAAAAAACCACCAAGACAAAAACATTCCAGACACGATTTGCTAAAGCCTTCATTTTACTTGAGTGTCTTTCAGTGCCATTTCCTTAAATGCCATTGACTCAAAACTCACCCATCTGCACTTGAATACATGAACTCTGATCTACTGTACTCACTTTATTTTTCCTTGCAGTGGTTGACAATGAATTACAAACTGAATAAACCAAACATCCTATTTATCTCTCTCTAAAAATCTCACATCAGATAGAAATGCAGTATCTTACACATGCAGCAGCCCTTCTCCAGTCACCACCAGTGACAGCAATAATGATCTTCAGCTATTCCACAGGGTTCTCTTGACTGAGATCCACAGTGAGCCCCTCACCAGTGAGGAGAAGATGGAAACACTCAGGAGCTGGCCCAGAGGAAGCAGACTTCATCCTTTGGGAAGGAATCAATACTAACTGGTATCTTTCTTGCTCTCTCTGTTCACAGCTATCATCCCTCTAGAATTCTCACTATCCCAGTAGCCTTTTTACAAAGGGATGGAACTAAAATATTCAGATGCAAGACATTTCCACCTGAAGTACTACATTACACGGGTACTTTTTCAGTTTGTCTTTAAAATCCAGGGATTCAGAAGATGATGTTAGGACCTGTTAAAAAGCAACTCTCTATCAGCTCTCTCCAGTGGAGAGGGCTACGGCTGTGTTTGTTTGCTGTAAGTATGCATGGACTTAAAGATAAGAGAATAATTCAGCCAAGGCAGAAAAGAGGGAATTACCACCCCCTCACAAAGTAGTCCAGCAGTTACAGGAGCAGCCAGGACACCTTTGATCTGTTTTGGATTACTTTTCCAGTTTTGCTGTGGCTTTGCTTGTGATTAACCTCAGTGCTCAGGCTTTCCCATATAAAAACTGAGCAAAACCATGTGCACTTCAGAAAAGAATTGAGAGTCCCTGTACAGCTATTCCCAAAACTCTTCTAGTTTCTTTGAGATGCACAGCCACATCCTTGTGCTCTTCATGGATTTTTCCAAGTAAGGCGGCACTGAAAATGAGATTTAAAGCTGCCATGAGATTCAGCTCCAGAATCTGTGAGTCCAGCATCTCTAACCTCTCAAGGCCAATGGATAAAAAATAAGGAAGGAACAAATTGCAACACAACATGCAAAAATTGGGAAAGATGTTTCTGGGAAGCTGTAACTAAAAAACCTCCATTCAATGGGGCTAGGTCTCATATTATTCACTTAAGAAACAGGCAAAAAGTGTAACAAGAAGAGAATTAGGAAAAAAGAAAAAGTTGGAGCAGCATGAAATAGTGGACAAGGCTGGAGACCTGCTCAGGTCTCCTTCTGTGAGGAAAAGAACTGAAAAGCAGCCAAAGTTTCAGCCTGCTGGGCTAAAGTCTCAGACCTGGGGGAGCAGTGAAGCAACACAACCAACACTGTCACCAATTCATCTCCTGTGTTCCACCTTTTTGACACTGCCCTGAACAACATGAACCCTGCTCTCTTATTCTTCCTGACACCCATTGAAAAGAAGTGGGGACATGATCAATTACAGGACACAGGAGATGATTATTTTTTTTGATTTATGTGTTGCATCAGACCCTCCCTGGGCAGAAGGACAAGGGCTGACAGGGTTAGGAAGAATAAAACCTTAAGTGCACAAAACCTTGAAAGCAGTGATCCCAAGCAAGATGTGCAGGGTGCTCTTGCAAGGGGATTTGGCTTTTACTGACCTATGACTTTGAGCTCTTCAGTAGCTGAGCTAGTGGTCAATAAAAAGCAACCTGCTGAAATGAGATTCATGAAGAGCCATGCTCCTCAGAATGTGACACTGACCTCTCTGGGAAGCGCCAGCACTCTGTTTGGAGAGAGGCTTGAGCACACAGGCTAGAAAGAGACACCAGTGAATTGTTTCTCTTTTCATATTCATTGCTTGCCTGAAATCAGAATTCAGCCCCGAACCCACAGCACCGAAAATTGAGATGCTCAGTAGAAGGTCTGACACCCCAAATTCAAATTTTGAAATACTTCAGCAGGGTGGGGGATGCAGACAACCCTCAAGGCTGAAGTACACACACCCCTAAGGCAGCCAGGAGCAAATCCTTCTTTACTGTCATGTTAGACATTGGCTTCAAATCAGGGTGAGAAACCTGTTCTTAATGTGAGCAGGGTGGCAGAGATGGGGTGGAAAAGGCCCCCTTCTCACAGGCCCCTGCTTTTGTTCATTGATTCTTCTCAGATTTTAATCACAGGGACATGATGTCAGGGAGTCTGTGGCTAGAGAGGAGTTGACAGCCCTAAATCAGCTTTGCTTAGGTGTGTGCACTCCATTCACTGGCATCTGACTCCAAGACCAGCAAGGGTCACAGACACGGCCTCAGACAGAAGTGCACCAGGAATACTGGACATATATCATAAATCCCAGAGCCTGGCAGGACAAAGTCCTGTCACACCCTTGTCCTTTCATTCAAAAGGAAGCAGTGAGATACATGCTTGGAGGCAGGGCACTTTCCATTCTCGTTAAGGGCTAAAAATTAAGCAGGCTGCCATTCTTATTCAGATGCTGCTTATGACATTTCCCCTCTGCTGCAAAAACAATTATCGCAAAGATGTTGAAATTCCACCTGGGCACATAAAACCTTCTCCTTCCCCAGCCAACCTGCTGCCTTAGTCCCCTGCCTTGTAACAAACTGAGAACAGCTCCTCTCACAGACATGATCCCTCCCAAAGCTCCTGTAAGCACCACATTAACTTCGTGTGCACGCAAGTGTCCACCGATCCTAATTGTCCTTTTTGTCCCATCATTAGTTAGCAATAAATTCCAGAGGCACAGTCAATCAATACAGCATGGGCCATAAGGGAAAACACATTTTGTTGCCTGCACTAGGCACACACTGCAAGGCTGTGAGAGCTTTGCAAAACCTATCTAGTCAGCAAACTGTTAAAACCAATTTATACACACTCACTTTCCCTCTCTCAAAGCAATAAACCTATGGAGAATTTTAATTAAAGTCAAAGGAGCCTTTAAAAGTGGAAGGGGAGAAATCTAGCACAGCGAGAAATAAATTAATAAAAACACGCTCCAAGTTGAAGCTCAAGGGGATCACTCTCAGTCATCATTTATTTAAAGGATGGGACACGTCAAAGATGGGAATGTCAAGTGGGAGATGCTGTGAAGCAGCAGAGGACAGAAGAGGGGCTGATGAACTGCATGCCACAGCTTCTGTAGCAGATCATTTTTTGTCACTCAGGTTATACTTGTGGCTGCCCACCTGCTGCTTGATATTCGCTAGCTCTCAAAGTTAGGCACTGGAATATCTGCGTGCCCTTTCACAGGTGAGCTGGGGGAGGACCTTTTGGCTCATCTAGACCATCCTTATCTGGTCAGCACCCAATTTCTGTAGAAAATTATTCCTTTCTCTCAACATGAAGGAGTTTTTCTTGGTATTTAGCCAGTGGGTTCTTTTGCTGAATTTCATTCTATTTGTCACTTGCTTCTTCCCTTGGTGTTTATATCTTTTTAAAATTAGTTAATTTTTAATACATCATTCTAGCTTTTGCTTGGGCCATAAACTACTCCAGAAGAATTGACTGACCCTTCTACAGGCAGGCAAACCACAGATCTGGTCAATTCTCATGTTCAGGAGCTCAGAGGAGAGCTGGCATCCTGCTCTTCACCTGTCATTTTCGCAGCCACCAAATCACATCTTGCAGCCTTTTCCATAGCACACGCAAGAGATTTCTTCACTCTGGGCCAGTTGCAAACAAGCAATGCTACATTTCTTAACTTTAACAACTCCCAGTATGAGCTGCTGGAGCAACTTCTCATCACCTCCTGCAACAGCTCAGTGCAAGAGGCTTGTGTGGATCAGTGCCCTCAGCAGCCACCTGGCTACCAAACTGTGGCCAAGGGAATATCATACTGTGTCAAAACATCCCCAGCATCAGATGCAAATTAATCACCCATAATAATCATGTGATTGCACTGGAAACCCATCCACTCTCAGCCTTCAACTACAAGAAATATGGAGATCAAATATTGACTGCCTATCTTGACACTCATTATCTTATTTAGAGAGTCCTGTGCTGTCAATTTTCCAGCTAGATCCCTTGGTAGAAACAAAAACTTCATGGATTAATAAGACTCCACATTAGTTTCCATGTAAAAGCCTGGAAATACAATTCCTTTCCAATGTAGAAAAAAAAATTCAATTATTCAAAACATTAATAAGTATATTTGATAGTCAATGTAAATTGAGTTATGTTTTGCCCTTTCCCATAAAACAAACCAAAACACCCTTTTCATGGAAAGAGGGTTAGAAAGGTTAAAAAAAAATGAAGAAAGTCAAAGTCATTACGTTCCAATCAAACTTGATAAATATGTAAATTACGGCAACTAAACAATTGTCTTTGACAAATGGCTTCCACGTAATGGATTTTTCATAGTAATGAGGCTACAGTGCAATTGTTTTTTTAAAGCCTTACATTTCTCATTAATAAAAAGTGAGTCAGTGTGCACAATGGGCATATTTACCAAAAAAAAAATTAAGAAGGAAATAAAATTTTCAGACAGCAGTTGACATCACAGAGAGATGCCTCAGATGGTGTCATTGCTTCCATCAGCATTGACACATTGTTGACTTTAATTAAGTAAGTAACTTTAAATAAGTAAGTTGAGTTTAATTAAGTGGCTTGAACTTGAGGAACTACTCAGAGCCAGAAAAAAGCCCAGGACTTTGCCACTTGCAATTCAGTTGGGGTTTGTTTCTCCATCCAGATCAAAGATGCCAGCTGCAAATGCTACACAAGCCCTACAACACCCATGGAAATGGCAAAACAAGCAAGAAAATCACTTCATGGCATATCAGTAACTTCCCTGGCCACCAGCTTCTTCCTGCCTCATTGAGTCCACTGGCATTTCAGACTATGTCAACCTTCACACAGCACCTGTGCATCTCTTTATCTTTCTAGTGGAGTTTGAATGCGACTCCAAAGAAAAAGATTCACAAAAGATGACCCTGGACGATACAGTTGTGCTTATCATTGTCCTCAGAACATTGCAGTACTCATCAGGGCATCTCTAAGCTTCTTACTCTTGATTTCTGCTCACTTGATGCACTTTGGAACAACAGAAGGGCAGCACCCAAGGTGGTTTGAGCCTGCAACAGCTTTTCCACGTAAAGGAGCAATGGCTGCAGTGAAAACATCTCAAGAACCACAAAGACTCCCTTGTCATGCACCCAGCTTTAGCAGGACACAGCATTCAGGGTCCCCTTTAGTGCAGGCTGCTGGCTATCCCCCCTTTCCAAGGCCTACAGAAGAAAATGGATTTTTCTCATCTTTTCCAAAGGCCTTTCCTCTGCAGGCATCTTGCCACATCTGCAGAAGCAGTGCTGTTTTCCCTACCTCCACATCCATATTCATTTAAATAGAAAAAACAGGCTAATTGAAGGGGGAGTGGGAAACATTAATCCATTTTTCCAAGTTCCCCAACTTCCCCATCCTGTGTGTTATCCCCTATCACTGTGGTGCTAACAGGGCTCTGTTTACACATTCTGTATGGTACAAAATTCCTGAAGTATTGGGAGAATTTCAACATGCATGCCTACCTCATTTAATACAATTTTGGCTGCTCAGCCCTTCTTGTTTGAGGGAGGACTGCATTCACATCCCCTCACTATAAGGAATTCTGCCACCTGGCATTTGAATTCCTGAGCCAAGGATACATGACTGAATTTGTATTTACTCCCAAACACTCTCTGTACACCCAAGGGTCAGCCAATACAGGGTGGTGATAGATCAAAGGCTCTGCTGCTGATTTTAAGTTATTTAAAGTAAAAACAAACCTTCTCACCCCAATCTGCTGAAAGTACCTAAGGGTGAAGAAGGGAAAACACAGCCAGGGGGAATGTCAGTGGGAAATAAGGACAGAGGAGGTGGAGGAGAGGACTGTTTATAAGTCTTCTAATAAGCCTATATACCCTGGCTATATCTCTGCATGCATGCATTTCTTTTGCTGATACAGGATGCATACTTCATGTAATGCTGCTCTTGTGAGCCAAGAGAATCTGCATGTAATACAGCAGGAGAATGTTAATGACCTTCAGCTGAGCTGGAATCCAGCAGCACTTCCCTTTATCCAAGGTAGGCTTCAGAGCCACCAGTCAACCTTGGGGTTCCTCATGGAGCTGAGAATCAGTGAGTACAACATGACCACACACATCCCAATCTGTGCTGTGTCCCCCACTTGCACAGGAGTTGGTAATTCTTCCCAAATACCCCTCAGGCTGTAGAAAAGGTATTTTTTAGGCAGCACTTTGTCAGTGAGAGAAAAGCAATTTCAAGCCCATTCAAGTGATGGATCCTTGAAGCAATATGGCTTAACCAGCTCATCCAGCACAGACTACTGAGTGGTTGGCACAGCCACCAGCAAAACATCTGTACCCCAACTCCCCACACCACCCTGGCCCCATCAGGCTGAAGGGACACTCCCTGGTCTCACCCAGACCTCTGATGAAAGCAATGTGTGTTACTCACACACTGTTACTCAGCCACACTGTTCTCCAGTCAAAAATATTTGAGAGATCTGGAGCTTTTTCAGATGAAAGAATAACTAATAGGGATACTCCAGATAAGTGTGAAAACAAGATGTCACCCTGCTGTCCTTAGGAGTATGTGACACAAAAGCTCGATTTGAATGAAAATCTAAGTCAGCATTTGCTTGTCTTCTCAGTTTATGGACTGATTTAAGAGAAACAGAGAACAGATTAGTCCTAATTTGCTTTATCTTTGCATTTCCAATCTATTGATTATAATAATTGTGGAAGCTATCTTCCCATTAGCCACAGTTATTACCATACAGAGCACATGCAAAAGCCAGAGTGGATTTAAGTGGTTTTGTTTCCAGTGTTGGTTTAATGTAGCCCTGAACATTTCCAAGGCACAGAAAGAAAAAAGAGAGCTTCCATGCCATTAAATTCAAGCAGATTTTTCTCATCATTGCAGAATTTAAGCTTTCAAACCCGACATGTCCACAATGATGATATTTAGGACTGAACCCTGGAGAGGCTTTTCAGAAGTTGTCAGGGCTGAGCCCAGACCACTGTCCTAGTTTTGAGAAAGCTTCTAAAATCATGGAAAACTTTCTGAAGGTCATTGTCCTCTATAAAACACATAATGTAGCACTGTCTGAATATGAGGAGAAAAGTCAAAAATCCTGTGTTCTTTCTGTTGCTCTTCCACTGAACTGATGAGTAACCTTTCAAAAGACATTCAGGAATAAATCCGCAAACAGATTTAGCCACTAAAGTAGCCTAAATCCCATTTAAGTCCATAGTTTAGATCTTCAAAAACTGCATTCAGCTGTCACCTAGTTCAGGAGATGTCAGTATCCATGGGCAACTAGAGCTCTCCCTTTGGCCAAGTCTCCCAGAAATCCATGTCTCTCTGCCTCTCCTGCTAGTTTTAATAGATATTTCCAAATTGTACCTAAGGGAAGAGCACCACAAAAATCACAGAGGTAAAAGAATAGTGGCAACAATCTCCAAGTTTTCAACACTCATAGGCTAAGAAGACTTGCCCAGAATTAGGAAAGTCTCCAGGCAAAACCCTTTCTTTAGGCTGAAGACACCTGAAACCACATTTGAGCTTCCAGGAATATCCTAAACACATTCGGCTGAAGAATTTTTTTCATTTTTTAAAGTACATAGCATTTTTCATTTTTTAAAGTACATAGCATTAAATAGCACAGGAAACCTGTTTTACCTCCTTCCACACTGACACCCTGAATAGAAGATTACAGGATCCTGATTGCTCTTGCCCAACAGCTAATTCAGTGAATACTAACTTAGGTGACAAAGAAAAGTAGCTTCAGCATGGAGATAGAAGCACCTCTTCCCATCCCCAGAGCATGAAGACTGGGATTCTCTGAAAACTCAAATTTATAACACAGTTTGGAAACCCTAAAATTACAGGGGTATGTTAAAATATTGTTTCCCTATCCCAGCTCTCCCCTGAAGTGTCTGTGTCACTTCAGGAGGGACGCCAGGGTGAGATGACCTTCACAGTGCTGACAGAAGATATGAATTGAAAACAGGGACAGAATCCAAGGACTCTCCTTGAGTACACTCTACTTGACTGCCTTGAGTTCACTGGGCTTTTTCAAACCTTATTTTGGGCTTTTTCTGGGAGCTCAGATGGCTACTCAAAAACTGATGGTTATTTTAAGCAGCAGATCAGGAACCTTCCAAACTGAGAGTGGTGAGGGAGGCACAGGTTGCCCAGAGAAGCTGTGGATGTCCCATCCCTGGAATTGTTCAGAGCCAGGCTGGACAGTGCTCTGAGGACCCTGGCCCTGTGGAAGGTGTCTCTGCCCATTTCTGCAATGAGATGATCTTTAAGATCTTTCCAACCCAGACCATTCTATGAAGAAAATTGGTACAGGGACTGTATATACCTGCCCTGCTTTTTTTTAATGTCTGTTTTCACAACTCTTGCTCTATTTTCCTCCATTTTGAAAGCACTAGTAATGATTATCTGGTTTCACACATTGCTTTGAGATCCTCAAATCAAATAAAACCTTCACATCTCTCTGCATTTATTACTAAAGCCAAATTGTGCCTGTTTCTTCTGTTCCCTGTACAACAATCTGGAAAGCACTTTCCCAAAAATCTGCACCTTGATCCTGCAGTATTTTATCTACAAAAATGCAGATCTCAGGTTTTAGGGTGGTTTTTTTTTTTTTTTCCTTGAATGGATAGAAGACATCAGAAGAGGGAGAAAAAAATCCCAAACCTTTCCTGGGAATTTTTTTTGTTGTGTTCCTTTCCTACTCCTCTAGCTGTGGGTCACATATGTAAGTGGCCTTTCATGGCAACATACATCCATGATTATACCAATATAAATCAATAGTAGATATATTTTAGTTCAATTTTTAATATGCCATTCAATCAGTTTTTTTCATAGAAAAAGAGAACCTGAGCTGCATATAAATGGGTCACAGTACCTCATGTTTACTGTTAAACATGAATTAAATCTGAGTAGCTTGGCATATCTCTATAATAAAAAAGGAACTATTAATAAGATTTCATTAAATGGGGAGCTAATATGTAACAGCCTTATATCAGATATGTGAAAACAGAGTTTCATAACAAGATTGGGAAAAGTATTATCAAGGACCTAAGCAGAAAATCTGTCTTTCTCGATACTGGAGGAATTTATATTTGAAGAGTGTTCTTTCCTATTGAGATCTTCATTGACTTGTACAAAAATACCCCTTTTAATCTCAAATCCCCACTGGCATTTACATATGAGCACTGAAAATGCTATTGGGCTTTAGAGATTTAATTTAATGAAGGAAAAGTATTTCTATTAAAGTGTGTAATTTTTTTTTATTTTATTTTTTTTCCTCAACACAACATCTTCTGAGAAACCAGGGAAACAGGATTATTTTAAGCTCTGAAAAACTGACTAACCTGTGCCCTTGTAGAACTCCTGCTTCACAAAGGAAGCTTAACAGCTGTGGCAAAGCCTGGAGGTGCACTTGAAAAGGGACCCTACTGTCCCAAGTTATCCACACTGAGAATGCCAAGCCTGGAAAAGGCAGCAGACAGAGAGGAAAAGAAATGTCCCCATGCAGCCAGGTTGTTTGTGCTAAACTGCTGCATCATTATCTCCATTTTGAAATGTCAAAGATGGGAAAAAACTCACCAAATAGTACTGAATCTTCTGCATTAATAGACTGATCCTCTCATCTGTTTGTGTCAAAAGGTATTAGGTCTGGCTGGGTAGGTAACAAATTCACTGTTGGGGTAAATGAAAGCCACTTCATCAATTTGGGCAGAATTGCACCCATTGGCTCCTGTGATGGACTGGGCTGAATTGTGTCATTTAAGATTCCCTCCATCCTAATTCTCACAGTGCTGCTTTTGTGAGGCTAAAATCTTCGTTTCATCTGCGGATCGCCCATGTCTTTCTTGTATGAATATTCATTACAAGCATAAATTCCTTTTCATATTGAGAAGGCAAGTGCACTTGACACCAGGAGGCCTCTCAACAGGACACTGCCAGGGCTGACAAGCTCAACAGCAGTTGTTCTATTTGTGTGCAGAGCCTGCACCAAGTTGAATTTCCTCAATTAAAAAAAAAAAAAAAAAAAGAAAAAGGTTGTTTTTTTTCTTACTTAGGAACAAGCTGATCACTGAGTTACAGCAATGCAAACCTTACAAGTCATCTACTACAACAACAGCTGGGCCCAGGAGTTAAATGAAAAAGCACTGTGACAGCAGGAGAGGGTAGAACAGATATAAATACCTGACTTCTCATGAGATCTCCTGCTTATCTCATATTTGGACAGCCAGCTCTGCAGAGAGGTTATTTCTGCAAGGAGGTGCAGATAACAGAGTACCCAGACACCAACACAAAAAAGAAAAAGGGTCATCTCCTGCTTCTGAAGTGAGACAACCTCAATGGAAAGGAAGTCTGAAGGTCTGATTCCTCATAAGTTGCTTCAGGTTTCACCAGACCTACAGCCCAAACAAGAGCCTGCTGAATCTCACAGCTTCCTTTCCCAGGTTTAGCTGCCCATCCTCTCTGTTCAACATCCTCAGCCCTCCCAGGTAAGTAATATTTCCCCCAAGCATGAAATTTTGGACAAAAAGATAACTGTGCCATTGACCTCAATAGATCCATGATTCCCCTGTGTGCTCAGCCACAAGTATTTCACTCCCTGGGGTTTCTGTGGCTGCCCAGTGAAAGTCAAATTTGGGATTTCACACAGCTTCCTGCATCAGGTTTGTGGTTTGTGCCAAAGGAACTCATGCTTCATTTCACAAGGTTAAAAAGTCAAATATGACAAATCTGGGAATATGGGCAATCACCTGAAGTAGCTGGAAAAGTAAATGCACCAGAGTCACAGATGGAACATGAAATTAATTTTCATTTAAGCCTAATTAAAACAGTGGTCAAAGATCATCCTTGAATCTTTATTTAATAAACATATTAAATAAAGACATATTGGTGCATATATGGATAGCTACACATCTGAGCTAGACACACAACTATTTTACCCTAATTGGCTTCATTTATTTTTTATTGTGGGTAGCATGATGGACCACACTCTGATTTCATTTATTGCTCCTGAAATAGTCCCATGCAGGTGCACAGCTCAAGGGCAAAGATAGACACAGTGTTGATGCTTGGATTAACAAGCATCCAGAACTTCCCATTTCTACTCAAGTGTCACCCAAAAATTTGCAAATAGTGATTATACAACAGATTCCTTTTTTGTTTTGAGTGAAAGCAATCAATATTATTAAAACATTTTGACAGTGACTCTGATGTTTCCTTACTAAAGAAACAGGAGATGCACTGGGTTATGCCCTGCATAAAGCTACAGTCCTGCCTCAAAGGCTATCACAAAAGTGGCAGATTTGTTCCATCCTTCCACAAGCTAAGCATAAACAGGAGAATAAAAACCTGATTTGATGGCACATGAGCTGCATAATATGAAGGTCCATTCTAGTTAATTTATTTTAAAACATTAGCAGATTCTTTTCAATCAGAAGCCAACCTGTCTCCCTAAACCAGCTTACCCAACTTTTGATTCAGAACAATTCTGAAAGGTGCTGTTAATTCCTCATCACGAACAGCCTCAAACTTCGGACACAGGCGCAAACTTTACAAGTGACCTCTGTCACCTCAGGACACTGAACAAAAATCCCAGTACTGCTGATAAAAAATCAAACAAAAACCCTTCTGGGTAAGGCTGAAGCCACCAGGGACCATCCTTCAGCCAGCACAAATTGTTCCTGCTCTGCTGGAGTCAGTGGAAATGTGACTCCTTGCCTCAGCTAAGGACTGGCCCCAAGTCACTGGCTCATCTCTAATGGCACTGCCAGGGGACAAGGTGGGTGGAAAGGAGAAAACAAGCAGGGAAAAAAGGTTGATGTGGAGCAGCAAACAGTGTTGTTGTTTTTTTATTATTTTGGTTTTTTTAAGCAGCTGGCACTGCTAATAGAAATCCCCCCTCTTCCACTGCATTCTTATGCAAAGCTCAGATCTGAAGGTTACCTGCTTCCCCAGTGACTTGAAATGGAATTTTTTGTAAGGTAATCTCTTCAATCTGTCTCTTCCTGTATTTACAGAGCATAAAAGTAACCATAAAATGCCACCTTTTCTGAGCAAATCTAATCTGCCCTCCCAGTAATACCAGGCCACAAGATGATTATCTCATTTTCTCTTTGACAAATGTGGACTTATTGGCTGGTCATTGTCCAAAAATTGCATGTGTCTACATCAGATACATAGCAGTAAATACAAATAGAAACTATGGAACACTGAGCATAGGCAATAGGAGGCTGATGTCCCTGCCTGGTGACCTGTTCTGCAGAGTCAGTGACACAGAGCAGCCTGTCATTTTCTCTGCTCTGTTTATGGCTCTTCCACTCCTCTTTTCCACTTCAGCTCCAGACAAGGAAAGAGGTAAAAAAGGACAAGAAGGGTAAAGAAAACTACTTCTGCATGAAGGGCAAAGGAATTACCAAGCTCTTAACAAAAGGAAAGCAGTAAAACAGCAAAAAAGATTTTGGACACCTTGTTTGGGGTAATCAGGATGTCTATAAAGAGACAAGGGCAAAGGTTTCTAGGGAAGAGGTTTCACTAGATTTTGTGTGGATGGAGAAAGACTGCAACTGAAGCTCAGCAAATGAGGAAGAAGAGAGGAGGAAGAGAGGAGGGAAAAATAAGTATCTATTCCGGACTCCTGCTGTGAAGGACTGGGAGAGGAAGAACCAGCCCTTAGAAAACCCAAAGCGTTACTTAATTCAGCAAGCAATAACAAGCTGCCCAAAGGGAGCAGTGACAGCCTCAGTGGGGATGCTGCTCCTGCAGCATCAGGAGCTGCTGGTGTGCCAGCACAGCGACACTCAGCCTGAGTGGTGACAGCCCAATGTGACCACTGCAAGGCACAGCACAGCCCTTTTTCCCCTCAGGTTTCAGGGCCTGGCTGAGCAAAGCCCAGCCTCATCTGGGTCAGGCACACAGACTCAGGTTCTGAGCTCAAAGGAGAGCTCTCCTCTGCCCTTGGAGGTGGAAGCCTTGGATCCCTTTGCTGGGCTGGCTGTGGCAAGGTTTGTACCTCAGTCACAGAGCCAGGCTGGTGGGAGAGCTCCTTTGCCAGCAGTAGCAACAAGTGTTACATGGAAAAAAAAAAAAAAAAAAAGGAAAAAAAGAGGAAAAAAAGAGGGGGGAAAAAAAGGGTAAAAAAAAAAAAAAAAAGGGTGAAAAAAAGGTAAAAAAAAAAAAAAGGGGGGTGGGAAAAAGGGGGAAAAAAAGGTAAAATAAGGGTGAAAAAAGGTGAATAAAAGGGTGAAATAAGGTAAAAAAAGGGTGAAAAAAGGTAAAAAAATGTAAAAAAGAAGGGTAAAAAAGGGGGGAAATGGTTAAAAAAGGGGGGAAAAAGGGTAAAGAAAAAAGGGTAAAGAAAAAAGGGTAAGGAAAAAAAGGGTAAAGAAAAAAAAGGGTAAAGAAAAGGTAAAAACGGTAAAAAAAGGGTAAAAAAGAAGGGTAAAAAAGGGGGGAAAAATGGTTAAAAAGGGGGGAAAAATGGTTAAAAAGGGGGGAAAAAGGGGAAAAAAGGGTAAAGAAAAAAGGGTAAAGAAAAAAGGGTAAGGAAAAAAAGGGTAAAGAAAAGGTAAAAATGGTAAAAAAAGGGTAAAAAAGAAGGGTAAAAAAAGGGGGGGAAAAGGGTGAAAAAAAGGATAAAACAAAAGGGTAAAAAAAGGGGAAAAAAGGGTGAAAAAAAAAGGTAATAAAAAGGGGGGCAAAAAGGGGAGAAAAAGGGTAAAAAAGAGGGGGGGGAATGCTACAAAAAAAAGGGGAAAAATGGTGAAAAAAAAGGGAAAAAGGGGAAAAAAGGGGGAAAAGGGGTAAAGAAAAAAGGGTAAAGAAAAAGGGTAAAAAAAAAAGGTCACTTGTAGCCTTGGGCAGAGGGATGGAGAGTTCCTCTGGCTCCCTGGAAAAGCACAGGAGAGCAAAGCCTGACAAAGGAAGTACTGAGGCTGCAGGGAAGAGATTAGGCAGGAACACATCCAGGAGGATATTCAAAAAGCTCTGTCCTTTTTGGATCCACGGGATTTAGATGATAAGGAGGAATCAGGCACCTAACTGCCTTCCTGTACCTTGGCTTTCAACCAGGATTCATCCCACCTGGCTTTCAGTATTTAAGTAATGAGCCAAGCACCTTCAGAGTGCAAAGCAAGCCTCAGTGGGACCAGGCACCCTTTGGAGCTTCCAGTCCTCTTGCACTGATGCCAGGGGAGTGTGGAGCCTCCAGCCTGGGCAGCTCAGATAAATGCTCATGCTTAGTTGTGACAAATCTGGAGTTTAGCCTCTCCCTGCTTCTCCCTCTGTGCAATAAAGGTCAGCTCTCTGCTGCCACAGGCACATCCATACCTACCACAGGCAATTCTCAGTGTGAAGCATTCATCCTGCTTCTGCTTCACACAGGAGTTCTGCAGCTCAGGGATCTGAGGAAAACCTCAGGTCTGAGATACAGTTCTGTGAGGTGTGACACAGCCTGTATTCTATTCTGTGCCTGCCTTGTCCAAGCCAGGACCTGGGAATAGCCGGTGTTGGGAGAAAATTCAGTAAAACCTTGTCTGTGTGGTGTGGAGAGCAAAGAAATGAGGGGGGAAATGCAGAAGTCTTGCTTAGGTCCAGCAGTCACATTAAAGAAGACCCTTCACAGTCATTACACTTTATTCCTGCACTTTCATTTTCCACTATCATGAGGCACACTCCAAAGGCATATTTGCATTGCCAAGGTGTTACCAAAGTGAAGCGAAAGAGCTTAAAGCTTCTTTTATAGACAATGCATCTATTCATGGTAGATAAAGGGATTAAAGATCCTACTAAAATCCATTAGAATCAGGAGTAATACTGCCACATATAGTTTTATTTTGCACTTTTATTATACCTTTCCTCACAGGATAAGAGAGCACTTGTCAAATGAGAAATTAGGCTCTGCTACTTTAGCAGCATAAAATAAAAACTGTGCTTTCAGATAGAGAGGACAGCTCCACTGACAGCTGAAGGTCACACAGGAATAGAGCCTGGCTTGTGGCTTTCTGCTCTAAAGCCCATTCTCTTTTTCAATTAAAGGGATGACAGTGCCACATACACACAGTACTTGGGGTAAACATTTGTCTGAGTTCCTCATCTCCTCCTACCATTATCTGCACCATTTTTATTTGAATGCCTCATCTTTTTTTCTTTTTTTTTTCCCTGAGTTTTCTGCAAAATTCAAATGAACCGTGAAGAGGAGAATGAGAGGTTTATTGAGCCATAGCAGGCTAACACTACCCATGCTCCTGCATGATTCGAATACTCAAGTGGCCCAGATGCTCTAACATTCAATTAATGAATTCCAGAGATTTGGGAAGAGGGTGGAGGGAATAAAAAAAAAAAATTACACAAGATGTTGGCTTTGCCGTTGCATTATCCTAGGTGTCTCAGTCTGATGAAGGTTAATGAGGAGAGTTCAAATGCTAAGACATAATTAAATAGCAATAATTAAAGAAGCTGACACTGCTAGAAGCAGCAAATGGAAAAAAGGTGAGACTGTTTCCCTTTAAAAGAAAGTAGGATGTTATTGCTCTAAACACAACCCTAACAGGTTTGTGAAATGAATCCCTGTATCCCAAAACACGAGGCAAACACTCATTAATTGGTATCACTGCACATTTAGTGCTCTTTCCTTGCCCTCCCCAATGCCATTTGCCTGGTTTTGGATGGGATGCTCAGCACAGTGAAGCCCATTTGGCAAGGCTGGACCCTGCTCAGATGGACATGAGCTGGTCCTGGCTGGCACAGAACTAACAGGGGTTCAGACATTGCCCAGATGAGCACTGACAACGAAAACCACTGTAGGACAGGCAATGACCTGATCTATGACATTCTAGAAGCAGCCAGTGCAGGACATAAAACTGAATGTTTGGAAAACTGGAATATTCAGATCCTAAAAGCTCTGGACATTTGGGTTCATTGGATATCCTTGCTTTAGACTGGCTGGTTCACACAGCATGAAGCAGAAAGGAGGAAAAAGAACAGAAGCAACTTCTAATTTATTTTTCTAATTAATTTGCAGCTGCTAGTTAACATGCATCTTTTGTTAATGACATCAAAACTTCCCACTGTTCAGAAAATTTCACTGATTTACTGAACACTTAAGAATCACTCAGCACTGTCAACATGGCAAGGGCTGCCATGGTAAACACCAGTTTGCCTGCTGTTGAATTCCAACCCTGCATTAAGGGGGAGGGAGACAAGAAGATCTCTCCTAGCTGAATAAAGTTATGTTTAGATACATATGAGGAAAGGAAAGAAGAATGTGTTGTTAAAAATTCAGTGCGAGCCAGCCTCCCTCAGAAAGTGTCTTTTTTTAAAGCAGATTGATTCTGACATTTCACCTTTCTCCTGACCACGGGCTCCTGCAGAACTGGCACAGCATCCATCACTGCAAACACCTGAGGAGCAGTAAGTATCCTTTTGTAAACCTGCCAGCAGCCAGTCAAGGCAAAACCTGCAGCTTTTTAAACAAAGGAGAAAAATCCAGTACCAGAGCAGACAGGTAAGAGCTCATTTTCATCCCAAAGTCACACCAGGATTTAAAGATGGGTCTCCACGGGTGAAAATCCAGTTCATCAAAGCACTGAGCTCCCATGAATGCTTTCTTGGGTCATTTTGTCTTTCTAAGAAACTTAAATTATGAGGAAAAAACACTAAGAATAAGACTAACAACAACAAAAAAGCCACCCCTCCCTGCCTATCTCCATGAGTAAGGTGTGCTGCCCTTGCTCGGGGGTGAGCAAGGGGAATCTGTTTACAGATGACTGGTGGCTGAACTTTTGGCAGCAGAAATGTGTCTCCCACAATTCTGTCCATCTAAGCTCAAGTGCTCTGCTGTCTCTTTCTACCTACAGATGTCTTAAATTCAAGGCAAGAACTTGGCAGGAGTCAGAAACCAGACAAAAAGTACTGCAAATATATTCATGGAAGTTGTACATTTTGAAGCTTAGCAGACAGAAACCTAATTATAACTTCATAAGTTCTTCCCAAGGTTGATTCCACAGTGGCAGAACCTGGATAATCAACTTTCTGAAGCTGGTCACAGGATAAAAAAACCCTTATTTTCAGGACATGTTCAGAAGGGAGAAATTCTTCCAGTTATGCAGGAGTTCCAAAGCAATTGGCTCCAAAAGATCAACCATCCATTGTAGCCTTGGTATCAGCTCAAAAATAAAATAGTGATTACAAAAATCCAAATGGACAGCCCCAACCCAAAATCTGTAGGCAAAGGGCTCCTGACTCAAGAACTCACCCCTATTTCAGGATCTGCACCAGCAGAAATCCAAAGGGTGCTCACGTTAACTTTTACTGTGATAAAACCACTTTTGCCCTTCAAGGCTTTTTGCAGAGATTTCAAAGTGTCAGAAACTCAATTTGCATCCAGAGAAATGAGATAAATGCAAGCCATCTTTAGCTTTTAAGGCCAAAACCTGCTGAAGTTCCCATGACAATGACTAGAGGGCATTTAGATTCATCTGCCTGCTCATGACATGTTTTCATTCTTTCACTGCCTCAACTGCTATACTCAAATAGCCTTTCCTTATTTAATCTCTTATGTTTCATATTTCTTTTCAATTTCTTTCTTTTTTTCAACCTTTTGTTGAGGTTTGTTTTTAGGGATTTGGGTGGGGTTTTTGATGTGCTTTGTTTGTTTGTTTGTTCTTAAGGATGAATTGCTTGAATGGCTCAGAAAAACACAACACGTAATTATCAATTGTGCATTGTTAAGAGCAACATAAAAAAGTCACAACAAATATTTACAGAACCTGCAACAGCAGTCAACGCCTCAGGTACTGATCATCAGCCCCCAGAAAATCAAGAGTTAAACATGAAGATCTTAACTGTTTTCTCCTTTGAACTGTTTTAATCAATCAGGATGGTCTATATTAACAGCCTTTAAGAGATTACAGGATGCAAAGACTAAAACTGGCCCTTAATAATCTAAACCTAAAATCTGGTCAGTTCAGGTGGACTATAGAGACAGTAAATATCCAGAAACAAAGACTTCTAAGAATTACTAACAAATCTCTGTCTGAGGAAGATTTTTTGCTGCTCAACTCTTCATCTCACTATTTCTTAAAAAGAATTTTCTTGTTTTCAAGACAGTTTTTCCTGAAATAACTGCACCTAAAACACCAAGATTCTCTAGTCTGCTGTTAGAATAACATGTTCATGACAGAGGAGATAGAAAAGGAAGGAATAGGAAAGGAAAATAAGGAGGATATGGGGATCAGTTTCTGTGCATCAGCAAAAGACAAGTTTTATCAGGTTGGGAAAGCTGATGGAGAAAAAGTTGTAAGTAATTTATAGTTCTGTAATCCTACATAAATACAGCTATGATTCTGCTTTTATGTGTAACCTTTTCTTCACCTCACACATGGCACATTCTGCAGGCCAAGAGCTGTACCATTGTCTTTTATCCATGGTTAGGCACTTTTGCATTACTCCAAACTAATGAAACATAATGTTATCCTAATCTCCTCTGTAAAGCTTATCATCAATTGTCAATTATCCACAGCATTGGGATGAGAAGGGGAAATAAAGTTGGCTCAGCAAAAGAAATTGATAAGGTGAAGCACATTTAAATTCAATAAATCAGTCACTGTTTTTAAGATGTATATTTTTGAAAGGTGAATTTAAGAAGTAGGGTGAGATCATCAATGTGCAAAAGGGTTTTCAAAAGATTGATATCAAGATGATTCCTAAATAACATGGGTAATTGGCTAGTGAACAATCAAAAGACTTGACTACACTGCAGCTTCTTTCTTTCTTGGAAGTATATTTAAATGCCTCCTTTCATCTCTCACTGTGATTTATACTACTTTTACATAGTCTACATTACAAGAAAGTTTTGGCCTTCAAATCAGATAGGTCCTCTAGGAACTCAATTATTCACCCAATGAAAAGCTACATGAAGACCCTCCATATAATGATTTTTCCTGGCAGGTATTCCTAATGAAGTGATGCACCAGTCAAAGAGGATGGTGGACAAAAGGGGACATTTGCAGGCAGCACATTCAAAATTATACATGCACAAAATTAAATTACTATTGAACCATCAATTTCTCCATGTCAAGTTTTCTCTTAACTAATGAGGAGGCTATTCTCAATTTTCGAAAGTAATGTGTACAAGGCAAGGCCATATACATCTGTCTCAGACAAAATCAGAAGGTTCTGCCTCTTAAGATTGCCAAAAAGTTGTAACATTCAAGCACAATAGTTGAAAGTTTTGGCATTTACTTCAACATAAACACACAGAACACACATGCTGAGTACAGCAAAGAAATTTTGATTCTACTTTTAGAATCATATGTAGCAAATGTCCATGCCAGCATTCACCTGATTTTATTAAAAATAGGGAAGAAACTACTAAATGGACTTATTTCTTTTAATAGGAAACCCTATATTTATTATCCTAGAGGCCAGGCATATGAGAACAGACACAGTTACAATATTGTTTCCTCATTCAAATGTTTCCCATTTTAAAAGGAGAAGAACAACAAAATTAAGAAAAGTTGACTTTTAAGAGGAGTCATCAAACGCAGTGGGGTTAAGACTGATTACCACATAAAACCCTGCCAATACCATTAGCCCTCTGTTTATAGTGAACATGCACAAGGTTTATTTTTCAAAGGCAGACCCTCCAGCATGCCAAGCCTGTTTTTTCATGTGGAGATGATGTGTATACTTCAAAAATCACATTTCTAAAGCTAGGAGACATATTCTGCAATGAAGCTGGGAAGGCACCTACAGAGTTTTGCTCATTTACATCACACAGTGTAGCAATCCATGATGCAGAATCTCTGTGGTACCCACTCCCCCTTCCACATTTAACTGATAACAACTCCATACTGGGAACCAAGTTTGTACAGAGAAAATTTTCCTTAACAGGAAGAAAACCATGCTAAAACTCCATCAGATTGGTATTTTACCCGGGACAGTCTGCCTCCCATCCTTCAGTAAACAGCCCAGTATGAATACAATATTCCACTGAGCCACCTAATAGTCCACTCTCTTCCCTCACTCCCTTAAGCACGAAGAGAAATTATATATGGTTTTTAAATTCATTCTTTTGGTAATAAAGAAGCTTCTTATCAGTGATTGCATGCATTTAAGTGATGTCCCCTGGAGGTGTAATTTTCCAGCATTCTCATTTTAGCATCTGTTGGACCAAACTGTATTTACAATCTCCCTGTGTACCAATATCTGACCCTTGGCCTTGAGGTAGGAATGCTGATTCTCAGCATTTATCTGACAATTCTCCTTTTCCTGCAGTGGCCTCCAAAAGTAAATGAAGATTAGTTTGCTTTCAGGGCTTATTGATTAAGCCCTGTAAAGGATGGTGGTTGTGAACTAACTCAGGTCATAATCGCTAAAGAGGTCTCGGGAGCCAGAGCAGTCATTTTCCTGCAAAGATAACTGAAACCACAGAGCAACACAAGCAAGATAAACACACCCTGGGTTTAGGGGTAGCTGGTGCTTTGTGCTGCAAAGAAACACACAAACAGAAGCATGTTTCCCCCTGCTTCAAAAAGACTCTCATCACTTTTCCCTTAAGCTCAGGAAAGGAAATGGGGTGATCACAATCTCCAAGATGCTCCTGTGTGGTCACATATTTTCTTCTTGCACAGTGCTTTTCATCAAGGATCTCAAATTACTTTTCAAACACTGATTAAGCCCTACCTGTGAGATAAGCATTCTCACAGACACAGGAGGACACAGAGTGTTCAGCAGCTTATCCAAGGACACAGAGTTCCTGAGCTGTGGAGCTGGAATCCAAGCCCAGCCTTGGCAGGGGATGTGATCTCCAGAGTACACCTCCAAGCCACGATATTCCCTGCAAAGCTGCACAAACACACCACCCCTCCCTCAGAATGGCTTTATAAACACCTTCAGTTAATAAAGACAATCATCATTGGCCTCAACATAAAATTCAAACGTCCTGTAGGAGCAGCAGTGGGCAGGAGGATGGCCTCGGGCTGGAAAGACATTGTGTTGGAGGAGGCTGGGAAAAGTGGGCCTGACAAGGGTTTCAGCCTTAAATTGGTTCTTGCTGAGGAAAACAACAGATCATCTATCACCTCCCAATAGAGTTAAACCCCAGATCTAAGCCCAGGCCCCGGGGAAAAAGCATAAATAACGGGATTTGCACTGGGGAGGAACACAATGAGGAGCACTGCTCACCACTGACTTCTGTTGTGGAGGCACTGCAGTGGGAACGTGAACTCAGGGTCTGCAGGCTTTGATGAGGCAAAACAACTGAGCTCAATACTAAGAAAAAACAGCTCAAATTTTGCACAGAGAAACAATTTTTTTAACCTGTGTTTAATATTTCGCTTAATTCTCGTGAACTAAGTATGCTTGTAAAGTAGCCAGCTATAGGAAGTATCCAGATATGAAAAGAAATACAATATAAATATGTAAAAATATTTCAAATTTCTGTAGGTGATGATGAAGAAAAGTGAACTGCTTAATAAAATGCTGTTTAAACTTTAAAACAAAACAAGAGTAAAACACTTAAAATCTGAGATAAACCATATTTTAAAGCAGCTATACAGGGGAGTAATATTTTAAGTATGCACAAAGATACAAACTGAAGAAAGCGCAGAAAATATTAGTTGAGTAAAAAAAAAAAAAAATCGGTGCAGCTTTTCAAATATTATGTTTAATAAGCAAATTGCTGAAGTCTTGTTTCTCCTTATTCAGTTCCTGAATATCCGCCCTCATTTTTCTCATCCTGTGTCCACAAACCTCCCTCTCCCATCTGCAGAACCCCAACCCACACACGAATCCCTCACCCCTCCTGCCCTCTCTGCCCCTGCATTGGTTATGCCATCCTGTTCTCCTGCCTGGAGTTCATGCCTTGCTATTAAACACAGTAATTGCACTCTAGCCTTCAGCACAAAGAGGCAGATTCAGGTATTTCTCCTGGATTCAATGTAGATTTCTGGGGTGGTTGGCCAGTAAGCCAAACAAAGACTGACTCTTAGTGAAGGGATAATATGCCTGTGCTCCTCACTGTTCACCACACAATTCTGCTTCCCACTTACTTTGATCATACAAGAGCAAAACAAAAAGAAATTAGGATTTCTGATGTTGTTTCCTAGCTCACTTAAGGAACTAAAATCATACATCTTATACAAAATTATCACCAAAATGACATATTTTGGGCCCTACAGCACAATCTGCAATGAGCTGTGCTGACAACCACTGTGTCTAACAAGATGTAGACCAGCTGAAGAATTTCTGGTTCTGCATTGACATTCTTCAGGCTGCAGAGCAATGTGCAGCTCACAATCATTATCTCATTAATATCTAAAATAATTCACGTAGTATTGTGCAACAAACACTGAGAAAAGATGCAATCAGTATTTCAAAACTAGCACATGGGGACCAGCACAGGAGAGGGATTTGAACCAGCATTTGTTGTGCAGAAACAGGTGTCACCACTCATCTACACCCCACAGAACAGCAATAAGGGAGAAAAAAGTATCTGTATATACTATCATGAATTTTGCCTTTGCACATGCAGTTGGAGGAGGTTATTTATGGAATTCAGAGGCTAAAATTTTTTCTTTCATATCAAAACTCTTGGATATAGTAAAAAAATGTAAAATCAGATGTCATTTCTCAAGATGTTCCATTGGACTAAGGGTTGACAATTGATTTTTCTGGGCTCAGAAGATGATCCCAGGTAGGATTTAAGGTAATTGTGAAGTTAAACCCATTTTCTTCAGTGTACCTTTTGTCTTAAAAAGAAAAGAATAGATATTTTTATACCAGTGTATATATATGTATGTATACACAGGCCAGCACTTCAGGCTGATTGAAAGATTACCTGCACAAAAAGACTTTGTTGCAAGACTCCTGAATCACTGATAATCAGTAAGAAGGGACCATATCCAAGGGAGAAAAGACTGTGTAAGCAGAGTTCCTCATCTCTACCCTAATATCTAAATTTGGAAAGAACAGTAAAAACCACTCACACTTGCTTCACTGACGTGATTCAGCCAAACATCTGGAGAAACAAGTGTTTAGAAAAGCTCCTTCTTCCTACCTTTCTATTTTCTGTTCTTCCATTTTAGGATCCACTTTCAAGTGATGCTGGTTATTTCAAACAGGCCAATTATATTCTTGAACAGGATTATTTCCCCTCTGCAAAATATGGCCACTCCTGTTCAGCAGAACTTGAATCCACTTGATTTTTCTAAAAATGAGAACACAAGCCCTCATTCCCCCTCTAAGCCTACTCCTCCTCCATTTCATCTCAAAATGCACATTTTGCCTGACATTCTGCACTGTGGTCTGCTCTGAATTTCAGTGGCTGGGGTAAAAAGCCAATTTCCTTTGCCTCAGCAAAATATGCAGAGCATCCAAGAATAAAAGCTCAAACCTATGATCAAATTTCTCAGTCCTGAGAAGACTCTCACCTGGGACAATTCCTGTGGTCCAATGTGCTCAATTTGTGAAACAAATTCTTTATGCTTAAAGATTAAAGCTTAAAGCAAAAGGTGTTGGGGCAGGATGATGCTTCTGCTCAGAAGGGCACAAGAAGTGGCCAGAGACAGCCAGCAGGGCTCAGCTGATACTGGATGGGCTGATGGAATTTGTTCAGGTCTCATAAGGTCAGGCACACTTTGCCAGCACTCATTCTGTGTAAGCTTATAAAACCTGGCTATATTCTATGTATATTACACCACACAAGGCAATATTTTAAGGGGTTGCCCTCAAAAATCCTCACCACACATTTGGGTAAGTGTCCTAGATGAAGGAGGCACTAAAGACTTGTCATACTCAGATGTTTTTTAACAAGCTCTGCCTGCACATCCCTCCACAGTTATGCTTCAAGATCTTGATGTTTATTTCTTACACACAAGACCCTTAGTTGACAGAAAACAAACAAAAAGCTTTGCCCTGAAGCAAGATACTTGACTGCTGGAGAGATGTTTAACTTTCCCTTTGTTCTTAGCCTGGGAGAGGAGGGGAGAAAGAGCTGAAATTCCTGGTTAAAGTTACTCTCATCATGCTGCATCAGAGCTGGCTAAATCAGTCACGCTGCATTACTCTACATGGCTGATTTAGCCTCCTATGATGAGTCACTGCAGTCAAGCGTCAGCAAAGAGATGTGCTACTTTAGAAAATAAAAAAAAAAAAATTCAGGGCAGGTGCTGTGTGCCAAATTTTGCCTTCCAAATGGATTTTTTGTTGTTGTTGTTGTTGTTAAGTTTTAAGCATGGCAGGAGTTTATTTGATCAGCTGTGCCTCTTCAAAAAAAAAATTGTTATCACCTTCATTCTTTATTAATTTTTGTCTGGAGGCCCCCAGTGCGGGTGGGACACTGTCACATTAAGCACTGCACATTTGTGTGGGAACAGGCAGTGACAGCATTCCCTGCCATCTCAGCACTCCAGGGGAAAGAAAGAGCTCAGAGCAGGAGGAGTCTGCCTCAGGGTTCCCAGGGCCCAGACTATCATAGTTCTCTAAACCACCAAAAGCTCCTAAAATTAGTTCTGCATTTCCACGTGTTTTAAAAGGCTCAGGGATGAAGGAGAAGGGTAAAAGTGAGACACAAGGATTTGGGCTCTGACAATAAGACAAGAAGTCAAGTTTTAGTGACCTTGACATCTTGTCCTTGCCCATTGTCTCTGCAGCTTTCAATGAGAGGTCCTCAAATCTTCCTGCCCCAAGAAAAAATGCAATGCCCAGCCTTGCCTAGGACATCATCAACGTGCTGCAGAAAAGAGGATGAAGAACAAACAAGCCACTGTCCTGCTGTTGTGGAACACAGGCTCCACTGGGCTGGCTGAAAAGGCTTTTTTAGCACTTAAAGTTTTGGGTTGTATTTCTACAGAATCCAGAGACTATTTCAGTGCTCACAGATTGCAGAATAATCCAGGAAAACTATATAAATCATGGTCCCAAGATAGATCTCTTCTTCCTTTTCTTTTTTTTCCCCTGCCTTCATTTCCTACTTCCTCTCATTTGCTTTTAGATGCCTGGGTAGATTTAGATTAATCTTAGGGCTGAAATGTTACACTGAAGGGTTGTATTAATGCCTGATCCAGCTACTGCATCCTACTGTAATTCATGCACATCGGTAATAAAAATAATCCTCTGGGAAAAATATAGTGGGGAAAGGAATTTTTTTTTTAAACTCCGTGACTGTCAGCACATTTTCCTTCTAAAGAAAACTAAAAAAGAGTTTCTAAAAAGATACTGCAGTAGAAACCTTTAATGGAAATATCTCTAGGTAGCTGATGATTCTGATTCACTACGGACGCAGTTTGTTTTCAGTCTAAAATAAAACGAGTGGGAAAATTGCAAACCCAAAATATTATTAACTGCATTCCACATATTTCTTTCCTTCATTATTACTTTGCAGTTTCTAGTTTAAGAAGCCAAAGATCAGACTTCTCCACATATTGCAGAACCCATTCGAGTGCCACTTAATCACTTGCCGACAGCTAAATGGGTGCTCCAAAAAGACCCAGTCCTGTCCTCTTCACATGAGCATAATGTATCAGAACCCAGGTGCACCACTTCTAAAAAGCAGAGTTTGCACCAATTTTTCCTACTGTTAAGCCTCTTTTAAGCAGCCTTCTAAAATAAGCATATTCTAATTGAACTGCTTGTAACACTTGGCAGCATCTTTTGCCACAGAAAAACTTTAAGTGCTTTTTCCATTTCTAAAAGGGCATCTAGGAAAAATAATAATAATAATTAAAAAAAAGACAGTTCATCCAAGGCCATAAGAGATCAGAGATTTTCTACAGAATTAATATGCACAATGAAGAATAAACAAGCATTTATTTACAGGGTATATTAATGGAGGAAAGGAAAAGAATTTTCCTTTGCATCACTACACCCACTGACATGAACAAGTAATCATTCAAATGCTTTTAAGAGATGCAGTCTTGCTTGTACAACTCTGGAGTCACAGAGAAATGAATGTAGATTACAGCAGCAATAGAGAAGCTATAAATACACATACTCTGCCAGTCACACCTGGTGGGTTTTTTTTAATATAAGATCATGGTATTGATATATTTCTTCTTGCAGATGATTTAAACAGTTATTTAGGATGTCAAGATTAAAAATAGTCTTTTAAAGAGCAGCAAAGGTATGATGGTATGATTCCTTGACTTCATTCACTACATTTTCATTTCAGAAAAAAACCCTGCTTACTTATGGAATATCCCAGCCATCAATCAAAGATAAGATCTTTAAACAAATAGGAAGCTTAAAATAAATTGTATTATGTGGGAAAATAAAATAAAGTAACACACCAATTAATTCAAATGAGTGTTTTGCTGGAAAAGATTAATTTTAGCACAATTTGAATTTCAAAGTTAAGGCAGTCTTCCCAAGTCGCCTACCTGTTGTTCATGGCTACCTTATCTGCATTTTCTATTTCACTGGTTTACAGTTAAAGTGGGGAAAGGGAGATAGAGTTAGAAATTTTAAAAAGGCATGTTTTAGTTGACTTGTTCTCAAACAAAGATACAGAAAATCCTCCCTCGCCCAGCTCAACCAAAACAAGCCTGATTGTTTGTGATTTCAAAATGGGAAAGATTTTTAAGGTCTTAAATTGTCAAATGGTGACACCCCTTTCTGCCTACTTTAAATTATTATACTTTTAGCTTTTTTAAATTCATCAATTCCTGACATTCTGTCTGCCCTCTCTGCCATCTTAAATAAACAAAAGGAGAACACAAAAAAAATCCACTCTCCCAGCAAAGACATTTGTTCAGAACAGAACAGAACTCACACAGGCCAGCATCATTGGAGAAAACTTGTATTTCCTTCTCAAACTGGTAGAGGAATCACAGGAAATTTCAGACAGAAAAATATCTGGATTTTCTATTCCGACACTCTACTTTAGAAGGACTAAACTCAAAACTGAATGCAGTTGAGTCAAGGTGTTTCATTCCCATGCACAGCACAGCTGATCCCCAGGCAGAGCTAAACCGGGGAATTTGCATTTCCCCCTGCAAGGCCCAACAGGTCATGAGAACCTTGGCAACCTCCCAGCAGCCAATTCATCCACAAAAACCAATCACAATTTTCTAAAATAAATTCTTCAGCAGATAAACATCCAGTAAGACTTTCTTAAAGTGGGGACAAGAAGATTTTTTTCTCTTTCCCCTTATGTTTATCAAATATTTATTGTTGCCATTGCAAAGAAGTTATCACTTTCTAATTCCCAAGTACTTCTGTGTTCCTCTGGAATGGGGCACCATTTTGTTTTATAATCGCTAATTTTTTATAGATCTTCCCCTGCCCCTCAAACCTCAAGTGAAGGAGGACTGGCAAAGCATTATCTTGTATTTTTCTATGATTGTATTATGCTCAGCACCAAGAGTGAATTTCAGAGGTGGTGAAATCAGCTATAATCCTGACTTACTCTGAAAACAGAAGAATTCTGAGTCACTCTAAAACTTGATTTACAGTTTGGTGCTGTGAGTAATAAGCTGAAGCAAATAAGAACATGGTCCAAGTCAGCATCAACATACAGAGTTTGCAGAATTATGCAAGCCAAGGATTGGGCCCAATAGGTATTTAATGTGAGCAGTAGCCTTTGCAGCATGCCACAACTCAGGACTTTTCAGACTGAGCAGAGCAAGACATATTTCTTGTATAGATGTAAACCTTAACTCAGCTCCAGCAAAGGCAGCTTTTGTAAAAGTAACACTGTAAGACCATCTAGAGCAGGACATAACACAACTCATCTTTATTAGCAAGCATGCCTCATTTTTCATGGGGGAAACACACTATATCCAAAAAGGACAGGAAAAGGGAGACATAGATCATTTAATCTTCCAGGAGACAGAGGCAGATCCGTGTGAAAGCTGCCATGGAAGAAAACAGGACAATGAGAGTTTGTGATGAAAACAAAGGGAGAAGTTACAAGCAGAATACTTGAACATGACAAAGAAAAGGAACTCAGCAGTACAAAGATATGCCACACACTTACAGATCAAGGTTATCCAAGATTGATTTGAGACAAAAATCCTTTCATCCAAAAGTTCACCTGGCTATCCTAAAAACACCCTAAATTGTAGCTGCCAAATCATAAGGAAATGTGTAGGTAAGTTTTACTTTACCCACTGAGGTCTGTACTGCATCTTCCACTGCATGAAGCATTTCCAAGTTCAGTATCATTCCCAGAATAACATTTAAATGTGCACAAAGCTATTTGTCAGCCCATAACCAAACACCCAAATTGGGTCTGACAGAACGTGCAATTGCTCACCCTGGACAACACTTGCTGTCCAAACAGATAGAGATTTTGTAGCTAAAGAGAACAATCTTTTAATTATTAGTTTTAATCATCAGTGCAGACATCTCATTAATACGAACCAGAAAGGAACTTGACCTAACACAATATACCATGTCAGAAACGAACAAAGGACCATTCCTTTCTTATCAACAACCATTTTCAATTAAAATGTCCACATTTGGATTCAAGATTATTGCAAGAGACTTACTTTGGTGAATAATCTGGCTTTCCTAAGCAGGTCAGTGTTGGGTGAATAAAAGATCAAGGACAGTCTGTAACTATTCCCTCAGACAATCATGTACTCTGTATGTACCCCAGAAAAGCATTGGAAGGACTGGGTGCTAGGTCCTTGCATTCCACTGGAGACAGTTTTGTATGAATTTGACTCACTTCTATCCATGGAGTGCTCCAAATTTCCCTTTTGCCCTTCCATTTTGATTTTTTTTTCTTTTCTACTCTTTGTGTTTAAGGCAGCCCAGACTTGCTGGGCCCAGATGAACTTGGGATAACATTTTCAGGCACATTCAGCATCACAAAGAGCTTCAGTCCACTTCCAGGAGTTCTCAGAGACAGGCCCAACAGACACAGCCAGTGGGGCACATTTTCCAAGAAACTAATGCAATAAGCAACAGAGTCTCCAAGTCTGGTGGAGAAAAAGAGGTCACCACATGTTTGGCAACACATCATTAACTCCCTAATTATGCACTAATGGACATCTGATTTTTCAAAACCACTACTTGATGCAATTACATTCCACTCTCTGACATTAAAGGAGAGCTGGAGCAGCACTACATCATCCACCTGCTGCATTTTTTTAAAAGTCCACTTAGTTCAGAAGGAATTAATCCCTTTTACCCACTGCTAATATCAGGCACCAAAAATAAAAAAGTTTTTAGTATTTGAAGGAAAAACAAAATGCCCCATACCTTTGATCAGCAACCAGTCTTTGGTACTAACAGCTGTTAGGAATAGGTGGCCACTGAAAGGTTTCTGCAGAGCCCTGAGGTAATGGATGACAAGGTTTGGGCGAAAATCCATTCAGTTATGCCAAATTTTACTGAATGTGTGCGAGTTTCTGGCCTACAACATCTGAGCCAATGCTAACAAAACACTTCTCTCATGTTTTAATTCAGGACTAATTGCATATGCACCTATTCTGTCAGCTGGGGTAGTAACACATGGTTTGCCATGCCAGCAGAAGTTGCTGACTCCAACTTATAGCAAAAAAATTAAATAAAAGCAACACCACATTTCCATTATTTTTCCTGCTAATCCAAATGTACTCAAAAGCAGTTGCACCAGCACTCCAATGCTGGACACTTACCAATGTGGTGAGTGACTCCAAAGTTCTGGTACAAATAAAAAGTTCCCTCTTTTGTGTCTTTAGCCAGACAAGGCACCATTTCCCCGTTCTCAGAGCAACCATATGAAGACTTCCCAGGTACTCATGTCATGGACAAAGCACCAACAGACACTTTCTGAAGAATACCTGAAATAGAACCTCAACCTTTCAGGCAGAGCTGACCGAGTGTAGCTCTGACATGAAAGAGCATTTATTAAAAAAAAAACCAAAAAAACAGACCCGAACCCAGTTTTAAGCCATTTATTTTAAGAACAGCCTAGTGTAGCCAAGGGAAGAATTTAACCTCAATGAAACATAAATGAAATCCCATCAGGAAAGGCCTGTTTACATCCCAGCCCCAAAGGGCTTTTTTCAGAGTTCCTAGCATCCTCAGATGATTTCACTGCCATGATTTATATATAGCTAGGGAAGACCTTAGATGAAAATCACATGTGGAAATCTGCAGTGCTGCCAGGCGGCCTCTGGAGGGAAGAAAGTGCTGTGAAACTTCTGGAATGGTTTAAACCTCTGAGCCCCTGCAAGGCAATTTGGATTACACGATGGCCCATAGCAACATGCTGTTCCTGAACACACAAAGCATAAATATAGCAAATCGAGTTAATAGGTTTTGTGCTGCACATCTTGTTTTGTTTGCAGACAGTGCTACTAGAAACAGCTTCCAACCAGCTTTTCTTTTGTGATTGTTTTGGTCCAGCTCATGCCTGTTTATGCAAATATCCATTTTAAAGTTGTGACTGTGAAAAGCAATTGTGAGTGAGAAAGCACCGGTCAAGGGCTGGAAAGGATTGCTTGGATCAGTTCCTTCCCCACTCCAGACAATCATGGAAGAAAAGCCAGGATCAAAGAGGCACTTAATGGTGTCTGCTTTCCCACTTTTCTCTCTAGCCCTTCTTTTGACCTTCCCAAAGGATGTTTCATCTTCCAGCTCCAGTACAGAAAGGGAAAGCCCTCACTCACGGTGTTGACTCTGGGCAATGCTGCCCAAGTGGAAGGAGACCACCTTCAGCATCACCTTCAGAGACAGAGACTGCCACAGCCACGCCTTTTGTGTAATAAAGCCCTGCAGATTCACTGTGGACAATCCCAACCTGATGCAGCCAGGATTCAAGGCAGTACTTGGCCAGCAAGTGATCAAAGTGTGACTGTTTGCCTGTAATAACCTACTACATTTTCTAAAATTTTTGCTGTCCTTCCTTCTCAGAGCAAAGGCGAACAACCCACAATATTTGAGCCCCAAGCAACAGATTATCTACTTAATCCCAGTCTGAAGGTACAGAAAGTAGCTGAAGGTTCACCTCCTGCCTGCTCTGAAAAGGCTCCTAGCAAACCCACTCTTCCTTAGCACCAAACACTAAAAGAGCTCTCCAAAAAAATGGCACTGTATCCTACACATACTTTGGGTAAATTACACAGCTATATATTTTTTTTCATAGCTCAAAGGTAGCCAAAGAAATTATTCCATATATTTGCAACCTTTTTCCATTCTGTGGTGGATTGTTTAGCAACCGCTTGCAGGCACCTGAGACGTGGAGGACTGCTCACCCCTCTGAGTCTAGTGCCCATTTGCAATCCTGGACCCTTTCCACTCTGCTCAAGGAGCCTGGTCCCTCTTGAAACGCTCCAGAAGACCCCATTTAATCTCAGCACCTGTAAAACTTGTCCCTGTTTAGCTTGCAGTGAGTGAAGAAATACACCAAGGTGTTGTTACTGTGCTGGAGGATGAGGGGGTAGAGTAAAAACAGAAAGTCACACTAGAGGCGAAGGAAAGCTTCAAGGGCAGTCCAAGGATCAGGAAATGTATCCAGCTCAATAGACCCAACATAACTTGGGTATTGACTTCATAACATACACGATTGTGAACTTTCCCGGGGCTTTTTACACATTAATTCATAGTTCACCTGGCACTCCCAGCTCTGCAAGCCTAAGCTCTACACTCCAGTTGCTCCAAAAAAAATCCTCTCTGGGCTTGGCAGTCAGTTCTGCTCCCTGAGTTTTTCACAGCTACAGCTGAACGCGCCACCCACCACTGCTCATCCAGGGAATGCCACCCTGCACTCAGCCCCTGGAGAGCCTCCCTGCAGGCCAGGCCACCAACTTCCTCCGCTGTGAGGGGTTTGGGAAAGCCACGGAACCACCTCAGCAAGCAGCAGGGAACTGTGTTAGCAAAGGGACCCATTACACACAGGATCGGGGGTGGGAATTGGTACTAGGAAGCAAGAGCAGGACCAGTGTGGAGGCCCTGGAGGGGCTTCTCCTAAGTTACACCCATTGGCTCCTTCCCCTGTTGCTATGCCTGAACACAGGTGCTCCTGAGGCTCTCCCTCCCTTTTCCCTGATTAGGCCTCACCTTGGTACTGCCTGGAGACCAAGGTCAGCCAGGAGGGCCCAGGGGGAGAGAGTGGGGCCTAGGGGGGATGTGAGGGTCTGAGGGGAGAACATCTCACTGCACAGCTGAATTACACATCTAAGGATATTATGCAAAAGTCTTTTTTGCTTCTTTACCCTGGACTTCACTAGCAGCAATTCAAACTGCAACTCAGCCCCTGGAGAGCCTCCCTGCAGGCCAGGCCACCAACTTCCTCAGCTGTGAGGGGTTAGGGAAAGCCATGGAACCATCCCAGCAAGCAGCAGTGTGCAAGCACTGCAGGGAACTGTGTCAGCAAAGGGACCCATTACACACAGGATTGGGGTGGGAATTTGTGCTAGGAAGCAAGAGCAGGACAAGTTCAATAGGAACTTGGCACATGCATCAGCTCACTTCATTGACACTGCAGCCATTTGAAAAATGCATCAACCAGCAGACGAGGGAAATTATCCAGCTGGGTTGCAGTGTCTGTCTCTCCTGAGCATTATCATCTCCAAGTCTTAATCCAGAGACACTGCAAGGAGAGTCAGGGATCTGGTGTCCCATCTCCTGCTGATGAGCTGGCAGGTATGGCAAGGAGACTTGGGAGGTTCCCTTTTTTAAATAAAAAATGCAGTTGCCAGTGCCAGCTGATGGGCATGAAGGCAAATAAGCCATCCCAGAGCTGAACTCAGCCATGCCACATGTCAGCACCCCATCACTGCACTACATTATGTAAATCAACCTCTGAGAAAAACACAGCTAGGAAAGAAGCCGTAATCCTGGCAGGCCCTGCTCTGCCAAGTGCAGCCCCAGCTGCCAGCTCCATGCAGGAGTTACATCTCAGTGCCTGCAAACAGGCTGCAGGCTTTGCACTGGCTCTCCCTCTGCCTCTACTCCTGTTTTATTTACTCTGCACTGCCTACATTAAGGGCAGGTCCCTGAGGACTGAGGGAAGGGGATCTAAGGGAGAGTCCAAATCCATGCTTTGGAACAGCACATTCTGCCCTGCACCTTAAATTGGAATAACCATCCTGGCCCAGTTCCACCTCCCAGGTCAGGTCCAGGTCCACCTTAGCTGCTAAACTCAGCCATGCTTTGCACTACAAAATAAAGAAAATAAAGTGAAAAAAACAAAACCAAACTAGTTTGAATGACTTATTTAATGTTTTGTCAGGAACACTGAAGTTGCTCAGCAGTGAACTCTCCTGTTTATCTTCAGGGACTCAAACCACTCTGCCATCTGCTTTTGCTCACTTCTTATTTGCTCAGTGAAACCTCAAGCTTTCTTTTCAGGAATCCAGGACTGATCTAACTCACATCTATCCACAGTCCAGCCTTGGTGCTTTTTGCTTTTCACTGGCTTTCTGTCTGCCCAATCCACCTCCCCTGCAATTCTGCTTTTTCCTATATGCACTGGTGCCCAATCTCATTTTTCAGTCACACCACTGGCCGCATTTCACCCACGACTCCAAACCCAAGCTTCCTGCCTCCCACTCACATCTCCCCAACAACTCATCCTCCCCCTTTACTCCCTGTGCTCCCTTCCAGGCTCCTAAGCAGCTTCTCTCTTTTGCTCACTCTTGTGGAAGTCTCACCTTCTACCCATGCATAAAATCTGCTATTTCTTACGTGCCTGACCATACTCCTTCCATTTGTGTCCCTGCAGAAACATCGCTTTGGTGAGAGCTTTCAAACAAAGTCACCAACAAATTGTAACAAACAGCTTCAAGACCAAGGTTTGGTGGTCTGATTCACCAGACCTATTTGTCTTGGATGTGATACTCACTGCCCTACTCAACTCATGAAAGCACTGAAGCAGGGACTGTGATTTCCTGTTCCACAAGGCACAGACCACACTGTCAAGGCTTAATAAACACCAGACAACCTTTCATTTCCTTATAATTAGTTGCATCATTTGACTCATGTTACAGGAAGAAAGGCACAAGAGCAATGCACAGGATTCATGCTATTTGGAAAAAAAAAAAAGGGGATCAAATTCAAATGTAGTATCCAAGAAATATTTAAAGAACAATAAATCTTCAAAGACAGCATCATAACTGAAAGTAATCCTACAGTAGGGATGACATGCCCTATTCAGTCAGAAAAAGGAAATTTAGAATAGAAGTTTCTGTCCACATTATCTTTACATCATAGAAATGTTTGGTGGGCACAGGGGGAGGAAAGAGGGGAACAGGACAGGAAGTTTTCCTTTTACTGTGCAACATGTTGTACATTTTTAGCAACTCAAGATGTCAGAGTCTTCTCCTGGTGTGTGATTGCTGGTTTCACTTTTTGCAGGAAGAATTAGGAACTTCAGAGGCAGAATTAAATGCAGGAAAAGAAACATAGGCAACAAAAACTGGAGATGCTTTCAAGGTACCAGGGTAGCTGGTAAAAATATATTATATAGCCAGGAACTTCTTTTTATATGTTGTGATATAAAATAGACCATGTCCTAGTCCCAGCCTCATGGAGGATGGTCATAAAAGTATTTACATGATCCCATAACACCACACCCACACCCTTTGTGGGGGCTGCTGCTGTCCCCAGCTCCTCTAGTCAACCTGCAGCTGAGCTTTGCAAGAATTCATGCTGATCTGACAGTGGGAAAGAATAATTCCTGCAGGACACCAACCTTCACATTGAGGCTTTAAATGCTCCTCTAGCTGGGGGTCACTCAACAAAGGTTGTGGTATCCCTCACCTCCATCTTACACCTGGGTGTGCCAAGGCCTGAAAAAAGGATTTTGGGAGGGACTGGAGGCCAGAAGAGCAGAGGCTGTGTTGGGGAGGGTTCAGCAAGATTAACTACCCTGGTATTAGCAGGATGTGTGTCATTCAAAGGGAGAATGTCTAGTTTCAGTCTGCCTGATAATGTCTACAAGAGATTTATTGCAAGAGTGAGGAACAAGAAGCAAAGTGTAGAATCTCAGTGGAGGAAGGGTGAACATCTGGTCTGAGGCAGATGACACTTTAGGAAATGATGGCCATGCAAATCACCCGTGTGCACGAGCTCAGAAAAAAGAGTGCCCACAGCAGATGATCTCCAGGCTCATGCTGCCATTTAAATGGGATCAGCTAAGAAGCAAGAATGCCATTTTCATCTGCAGCAGATTTGTTTCACGGCATGCTGGGCCTGACTGGGCTTCTCTGCTAAAGAAATGAGAAATTCCTGGAGCCAAGGACATTAGGAGATGGGACGTGGTGCCTGCCAAGTCCCTCTTTCCCCAGGATGTGGAGGCTCCCAGCTCATTCTAGATCAGTCACAACACTGTGGGCAACCTGCCATCTCAGCCCATTCAGACACCAGCCAAACATCATTATGAAAGCTACAAACTCATCCACTCAGAGAAGTGAAAAAACATACATAGCACAATCAAGCCTGTCATCTGCCTGGGCTTTGGTTTGTGTCCATGTTTCAGAGTCACTTAATGAAGTGAAAACCAGATTTCATCTCTGAGTATCCAATAAAGTGTGGGGACATGCCAAGACAGAGAGCAAGGAAATGTGCTCTGTAACAGCCACAAGCAGGTGAGCCATCACATGAGGTCTCTCTAATTACACCCAAACAGAGCAGAGGCCACAGATTTTGTGGCACATGTGAGAATCAAAGGGTTTGGAGAATATTGATCTGGGCACAGTCCAGCACAGAGGAGACGCAGATTGGGGTGACAGGGAGAAGAGAACAAGGCTTATTTTGAAGGACAGTAAAAGCTTCTGTAATCAGGAGGGATGATGTAGTACAGCAATTCCTAAATTCCTTGGGAAGGCAAGACAAACACCTCTCACCCTGGCACCAAACCACAGCTCCCTCCAGATTCCTGTTACTGTCACTGAGACATAACAGCTGGGGATTACAGGAGAGTTAAGCTGCCATTCCAAAAGCAGAACACCACCGTTTCCCAACATTTTAAATCTTAAATGCAAGAAGAAAGACAGGCAAACAGTTGAGAACCAGCACTCAATGGAAACTTTAGGGATTTGGGAAAATCTCCACTCTCCCCTTGCCCTTCTCAAGTCCTTGGCTCAGCAGTTCTTGCTCCCTGGTTTAGGGTACAGCTTTAGGGCTGGCAAACACACACCAAAGAGCCCATCAGCCCCACAGCTCCCAGCCCAATTCTGCTCATGGAAAAGCTGAGTGAGGCTTGAATTAGGATTGAGTGGCAGATGAATGAACCTTCCAAGGCTGTCAGCCTTTGCTTGCTGCGCCCAAAAAAATCTTGCATGGGAAAATTTTAATTGGGGCACTTGAAGAAGGAAGAGCCAAATCAAAGCCCCATGAAAGGTCTGAGCAAGCCCACCACCCTCACAGGAGCACCTCAGCAGCTGGATTTAAAGCTGACAGGGCAAAGTCTGCAGTCTGCAGGTCACATCAGAACCTCTGCAGGCATCGGATGAAGCCTCCATCCCAGCAGACTCCCATCCCATCACTGACTGAAACAGCCAGACAAGATGGCATAACCTTCCTCCAAAATCCCTCCTGCAGCCAAGCCTGCCCAAAAGCTCTCTATGCAGGTCTTTTCTCTAAGATAGAGCTGTTCTTTATCTAAGAGCAGCTAAGTCCACCCTGGTATTTTAAATCTAGGCAGGGGACACTGTCATAGAAGTGCCCCATGAGCCATCTTCCACCAAGATTTTAGAGGTTCACCTTTGAGGCTACCATTTTCCTGTCAGATTTGGTTAGCTGATAGCAATCAGTGGCTCCAGAAGTTATGATGACACACTGCAGAGAGGAGGAATAAAAACAAATAATGGGAATAAAGTCTTAAGAGCTCCAAGTCGAGCGCTTAGGTTTAGGATTTGACAGGTGCTGCCCACACAAGTACAACCTGTATAACTGCTATCCAGTGGAGTAAGCACTATATATCTCATCTGGCAGCTGGAATAGGGATGTAAGTCACAGAAAAGAGTTGTTTCCAAGCCAGCCATCACATAAAAGTAACTCTTTGTGGAGTTTCTCACATGCATTGTTAAAGTTGAGTTGTTGCTCGAAGGTACAAAGCAGAAATCCAACACAATCAAAACAGACTTTCAGAAGGGCAAGGAAATATGCCAACAAATACACTGCGCAGGGCTTCACCTTGTCAAGACTTTGGCATGCACAGACTTGAAGAAACAAAGGGAAAAAAAAAGAAATCACCTTTTGCCACTTGCTTTAAGAAATTTCACAATCCTCTGAAAACTTACAATGAAGTAGCTTGTTTTGTCAGCGCTGATAAGCAGCTCCTGGATGGAAGACAAGGCAGCTCTCTGTTGAGCACGGCAATATTTTGTCAGGAAACCAATCAACAATATTAATGGCAAGTAAACTCCTTTATTAAGGGAAAGCAATTTCTGCTCACGTTCCTTGCACTGGCAGATGGCCTCCCATAGATTGCACACTTCAAGTCTAGCCCCAGAGAAAGGAACTGGGGGGAAGGTTTGTCCTTAGAAATAAATAAGCATAGCTTGATTTACCCTTAGAAGGGAAAAAAAATTAGATTACTCAACTGGCTCAGTTGTAAGAACACACAGAAACTACACTGACATTTGGACTTTTCATATTTTCAGAAAATTGAACTGACTTTCTAACTAACTGTCATCCTGCCTCTGCCAAAGGTCTTCCAGCTAGATCCAAAATACTGAAACCTGAAGAGAAACAAAGGTACTGTAATGAACAGAGAACATTCCTGAGTACCAAAGCACAGTTTATTCCTCACAAGATGCCTGACAACTTCCCATGCACACCGCAGGTCATTCAAGCCAACATCAACTCAACAAGAAGAAAGCAAAACTTTCTTAATAGAATATTAATTTATCTCCCTGTTCAAGCCAAGAGGGCTGAGAGACAGACAGAAGACTAAGAAGCTTTAGGAATGCTTATTGTTCTAACTCTGACAAAAAGTTTTCGTGTACTTTTTACTTATTAATTCCCTAGCTGCATTTTGATAAAGGCTCTTCTGGACAGAGATCAGTTGAATTCCTAATCAAAACCATGACAAGCAGGAGGAAAAAAAAAAACCCAACCAAAAAAAAACCCAAAACCCAGAACCACTTCTGCTTCCCAGCATGAAAAATTCAGTGTAAAATCCCATGAGCTGCAGTCTAATGACATCACACTAATGGAAGAAGAGAAAGCCTTCTAACAATTAAAAAGAGCCTTGCTGAGAAAACACACAGAAAATTGTCAAGCTGTCATTTGTCTCTCAGCTACAGCACATGGGACAGTGCTGGGGACTGCTGAACACCCATTTGTCTCTGTAATGGGCTACACCAGGAAACAATACAGGCTCAACACTGAAGGAGGGTTTTTTTTGTTTGCTCTTAAACAGAAGGGCAACATCAGTTAAAGGATGCTGTGGTACCACCCACTGCTGCCTTTCCCATGTCCATGGTCCCACGCTCCCCTCTGCAGCACCTGCACAATCCTGAAGCATCTCCAAAAACATTGGAGCTCACCCATTGAACATAAAAAGGAGTTTGGCTTAATACATATTCAGTTTCCTGATAACAAAATTTGCATAGACCGGAGAGCAAATTTTATTTTTTTTCCACATCCTGCACCTCCAGCAAAATTGCCAGGGAAGGTTTGGTTCCAGCCCTGTGGCTGCTGACACAGCGACGTGCACGGCAGGAAGAACACAGCTTGAGATTTAGATGCCAGGCTGAGCATTCAGCACAGAAACCTTGTTTTGGCTTTAAACCTGAGCAAATCTGATCTGGGAGTTCACTGATGGAGAATAAATATGGAAAAAACTGATTTCAGATTGTGTCTTTTGAAAGGATGAGTTGACAGGGCAAAAATAGCAAGTGCAATGGGTACCTGACTGCCATTGTTACATTTGTTTAAGCAGAGATTGCTGCAATGTTCAGGAGCTGCATAAAAGGCTCTGTAATATGCAATCAAGTCACAGGTCTGAAAACACACCAAGAAACATCCAGTAACTGTCACAAATGATAAGAGCTGGGCAGATAAAAGAAGTAATTACATGTTCTTTGAAACTCTATTTTGCTATTTTTAGTGCTTTAATCAAGGGCCCAATTCTTCCACCTTTCTTCACACCAAGTAATCCTTTACTCTTTAATTATTTTCACTAGTATGGCTGCAGGCAAACTAAGCTACAGTGGAGCCAGACTTGAGGGAATCGGAACCTGGCCCAAAACAATTTGGATGAGAAACAGAGACTCTGACGAAACACCATCATCACTGGATAAAAAAGAAGAAAAAACAACATGCCTTTTCCTCTTGGTGTGATGGACCCAGCCCAGAGCTGGAGGCTGAGGTTTGCTCACTGTGATATTTAGCCAGGGGCCTCTCTGGGGCTTTGCTAATCAGACCAACCGAGCTGGATCGTGGTCTGGTGCAGGGAAATACAGATGGCTATTAAGGATTGGACTGTGACCAACTCATTCACAAATGCTATCAGGCTATCAGACACTAGCCATTTCTGGGCAAATCCCAGAGGAGAGGGGTAAAAGGTGAAGTATTTCTTCAACAGCAGGGTTTTAGTATGAACTTCCACAGCAAATCCCGCCACGAGCGCCAGGCTGGGGAGCAATGTTCACACTGAGCTCTGCACTGGTTCAGTGGTCTGAATCAGAGTAGAAAGATCCAGAGCCAGAGCAAGGCTCCTTTTAATTGCTGTGATGTGTCTACACCAGCAAAGAGTCCAGCCCTGGAGAGGAAGGTGCACGAGCAAGACCCAGACAGCCATACCTAATGAGTTTGCTTTGCTTTGGAGCCCTGTCAGCACAGCACCTGGAGGAGGCTGTCAGTGCTGTAAACAAGAATCACCATTTGTCAGGTTTTGTATTTCACCTTCAGGACTTCATTCTGGTTCCTAACTGTTCACATTCAGATGCTCAGTGCATGCTCTGAGCCTTGCTCAGTCAGTATGCAGCACCCACTGCCTCTCTTGGTCCCCCCTCTAAGTCCCCATCTAGTTTGCTCTGTGTGCTGCACGTTCCAGGAAAAAATAAAGCTACAAAAACAACCCAGTAAGGAACCAAAGACAGGATTAGTGTCCCACTGCTATTTGTTAAGGTATGTTTCTGTGAAAGAAGCCAAATTTCTCTTTCCTGTCAAGTCTTTTTCTTGGAGGAAGGGAGGGAATTAATACAAAGAGAAAAAGCTCAAACATCCTCGAGTACAGATATTTCAAAACTATCTAGATCAGCAAAATAATAAAAATAAAAATAAATTATTTTCTGTAAATAAGTAAGTAATAAATTATATATGTTTACATAATAAATACATAACAAATTATATATAATTTACATATGTAATATATAAATAAATAAACTCTCAACTTGATAGGGTACTGATCACAAAGTCTGCTCCCCCAGGAAGCACACAGAGCTTAAGTACATCTGGGAAAAGTGTCTCCAGGCACTGTGCTGCTGTGCCAATAGCAGCCCTGTGCTCCTGGGAGTGCCATTTAAAACACCATGGGGACAAGAGAGGAGCAGTGAGGGACAGCCCTTCACCCACCGTCACCCTTCACCTATTCCTATATTTAGGAAGCAGAATGTTTCCCAAAATTGAGAATAACCCCAAGTGGACCCTTAGCATCCCCCATCCCAACCTCCATCTAACAATAGAGTGCCTGGAAGTCTCTCCCTCCCTGCAGCATGATCCATCTCCTCTTCAACAGCCCTCCCCAGTCCTGTCCTCTGAAATATTTCCCATCTCTGCCGCCTGAGTTGGGGCTGCATGTGCCCAAAATGCCCCTTTTGTGCACAGTTTTAGGAACAGATTTCTGACTTTGGAGGAGTCCTGCTGTACCAGTGAATCCAGCCCCGGTGAGTCAAAGTGCTTCAACAGAGTAACTCTACATCAGAGCCTTGTAAAATACAGCTGTTGCTGCAGTTCACAGCTGTTTGTCACAAGTAAGAAGTAGAGTGACACCTCTGTCTTACTGCCAGCACCAGGACAGAAAAGTGCCATCATTGAGGTGTCCGTGGGGCAGCCCACAAGCACAAGAACAGTAGAACCAGACAGGATGGGACTACAGGCTGGCACACTGCCACAAATGAGGTAATGGGGAAGGATTCTGAGCACCTCTGCTATCATACAGAACACAGCACTGTGAAGCTCCTTTGCTCCAGAAAGAATTTCCTGCCAAAGCCCCAAACATCAGCCTCACGAGAGGGGTGCAAGGTACAGCAGTGGGAATTAGCTGTACAAGCAGCCCTGGTGTACCCTGACCCAAGTCAATTGAATAAGTGCTGTATTATTCCAGGCCTCATTTCAACAAGAAGCCATCTGACAGCTGCTACCTCACAAATTGCTCTGTAAAAACAGGTGCAAAATGAGCAGAAAGAGCTATGCTTCCCTTCCTTACTCAACTGGAGCACTCAGAAAAGATGGTCACTAAGAATGATGTTTTCAGAGGGCAGGAAAGATTGGAAGACCCTTCAGTTTCTTCTACAAAGCAAGGCAGCCCTGTAGCAGACCTGAAATGATGTATAGCTTAATTATAATCATGGTTTCATAAAATGGTCTGGGTTGGAAGGGGCTTTAAAGATCATCTTGTTCCAGACTCTCCTCCCACCATGGTCACCCACTACCAAATTGCTAATTTGTGAGGTCTTCAAAGATCCATAGCTGCAAAGGTGCTAAAAATGCAAAGTGTGTTTTTTAAAGCAATAATAATATATATATATATATATATTCCTAGACTTCAGAAAAGCTCTATGAATCCAAACAAAAGTAAAGAAAATGCCAAAACCCTGCATTTGGAGGAATGAGGCATAAAACACTTCAGGACATAATCAGTAAACACGACAATATTTCCAAACCAGCCTTTTGAAACAGCACAGAGCAAAGGCACACATATCTAGATTCTCACAAGAAAACAGCAGCTCACCCACTCATTATTTTGGTATTCTAAGAGGATCAAAAAGGCCATTTTAATTCTCCAAATCCTTCACAAAAATCTCTCTCAAACACATTTCAGGCAGGCTGGATGGAAAAGAAAGAAAACTGTGATCAGACACATCATGATTCGGGGAGATCTGAGTGCAGAAACCTGTGAGCATTTCCACAGAATGCAAAGCAGTAATTAAATGCTTCCTATGGAAAAGAAAGGTTGTCCCTTGTACACTTCTGTCAATCTGCATTTAGGAGACACAGCAGCCCTCTCAGTTCAAGCACACAAGCACTCTGGTTCTTTGCTGGAGTGACCTTAGCTGTCAGCCCAGCCTGTCCTGTTCAATATCTGTAGCTCCGCCTGGTACCTTTTGTGAGCACGTGTTGGGATGAGGAGAGGCAAAAAGGAAAAAGCACAATGAAAAGGCAAAGCACTGGCCCCAATTAAAAAATTAAACAGGTGTCCTGAGACTGTCAGCCTGAAGATGGAGCATCTACATTTAATTAAAGGGATAAGTTTAGCAGAAAATGCCACTCCAGCTACTGTCAGAATGCATGATTAATCTGTGATAAAATACCCAGCACTGTCTAACAGAAGCGGACGGCTGGGGGACACATATTTACACAATCACTTGTTATTTCTTCAAGATATTACCAATGACCCTGAGCTTTGTGTCAGTGCATTAAAACAAAATTCTCACATCTGGTCTTTTGAAATCTCAGACTTGCTGGAGGCTTTTCCCAAGCAGCCCCACGCAAGAGCACTCCAAAGCCTGGGAAGGGGAAAGCAAACCACTGTTGGAGGCTGCAGCCTCTCCACCAGCAGTGGGGGTCACCCCTTTTAGTGTCAGCTCATCAGCCCATCTCCTGCAGTGACACCAGGGCATGGCTCTTCCTGCAGCTCATCAGCAATGCCAGTCCTTTCCAAGAGGTTCCTTAACAGCCCTTTCATTCCCCTGCCACGGCAGCGGGTGCTGCGCCCGCCGCTAATCAACTCCTGCTCCAATTAGTGGCTAGGGTAGGGGGGTTCTTCTCGTGATTGATATACTCTGCTATTGAGCTGCTAAAGAGCACAATTATTTCTCCTCAGTCATAGAGACTGTTTGGCAAACCATTCAGGTCAGATAATATGCTCAACAGCGGCCTCAAGTTTAACTTTTCCTGCCCCTCTGAGCACGTTTAAATAACAGCTGCAAGGTCCTCAGTGGCTCTCAGCTAAGCTGGGTTTGTTTCCAGCCCCTGAGAATGGAGAATTGGCTTCCAGGACCTTTCTACATCTTCCCCCAGGGAGGGAACATTGTCTTTGCCTGCCTTGGGCTGCCTGAGTCCCCACCTGTAGATTCAGTTGTGCTTTGTTTCCTCTGCATGGGCTGGAAAGGTTTTAAGCATTAAACAAGGCTCCAAGGACACATCTGTGGAACTTCTGCTGGGCTGCTTCCCTGGACTGACACTCTGACATACCATAACAGCTACAAACACCTGCACTCAGGGCTCTCACACAACAGGTACTCTCAGAAAGCTGATATCCATCTCTCCTCACACCAGCAGGTGAACACATGGGGCCCACACAGAATGCGCCAAACCCTTCCAGGAATGAAATTATCATGTCCCAGAGCACAGCACAGTGCAACTGGCACTGAACAGGACATTATTTGATGCATCTGACTTCTGAATTTTAGGTCTTAATTTTATCCCTGAGAAAGAGGAGAAAAAAAAAGGCAGGAATCACTACCTTAAAGTTCAGCTCTGCTTGATGCCAACAGTTCTTTCTACCTCTGTCCATGGCTATGCTCCTAGAATGAGGCTTCTCTTTGGCAACATGGTGGAGATTATTAAGACTTTGCTGAGATAACTTTGACTGTTCTACAGCAGAGCCACTTAATCAGCCACATGCTAAAAGCAGGCAGTCATGCCAAAGGTGTATTGTCACCATAAATACAAGATGTGTCACTGCTTTGACTACCACTGAGGAAAGCTTTTGGCTGTCCTGGCATTTCTCTTAGCTTTTAATAACGGCATTTTCTGTAACAAGTTCATGCAATGTAAATAGCTTTTTATTTATTTTATTTACTTAGCCATCAGCTACCAGTCAACTACCACCAGCAAGGACCTAAATGGATGATAACCTGGAATACTACTACTTCTGCTTTCACAGAAAGAGAGGCAGTGCTGTGAAAAAAACATTCCGTAAGTCTACAACTGGCTATAGGCATAGTTATTTATGATTTGTGTAGTCAAATGGTTGAGCTGCTCTTCAGTGCCCCTGAAGCTTTGAACCAGACCTGAGGACACAAGGCTTGGACAGCAAACTGCCTGTCCCTCAAAACTGCTGCCTCCAGACCTCAGCTGCAGCATGAACTGCCTGCTTTGGCCTTCATTCCCAGAAGGATCAGCTGTCAGAGGAATGTCACAAACCACCCATATCATATTTCACATCCCCACTTGCATGCTTGATTAAATTAATAGTTATTGTGCTTGGTACCAAGACTTTCTGAAGGACAACACTTTGGTTTCTGAGAGGTTTCCCACCTCACACAATGTGCCTTCCATGATCTCCAGCCACTGTTAATAGCACTGTGGAGTTTTGCTCATGGAATTCACTTTCCTTGCCCATGGCTCTGTGACCACATTTTCTCTAACTGGTAGGATGGGACACAGCAAATCTCATAGATTCAGAACTGAGGACCTCACCCAGATGATAGAGGAAAAAGGAAAGGAAAATGCAGTAGAAATAACTTATTCAAGAGGGCATCCCATAACCCCTTGGAGAGAGTTGGTATATTTTATGCTTTAGCATTACATGAGGATGAAATATACTAACTATTGGGCTCTTTGTGCCCTTTCCTAGCTGCTAGACTAACTCATTGCTTCCTTTTGCTCCCAAACAAAGATGGATTTTTGCAGGCTTTCTGCAGTTCTAGCATTTTCAGTAATTAAACTTATCTCTGAGGCAATCACATTTAGGATTACTGGGTTTGCTATCTCCAGGCTAATAGGGTCAAAATGCTTAGCTGCCCTCCTGCCTGCCAGTTTATAGCATTTTGCTAATGGATCATTTCCTTCCATGGGGATAACACTCTGGCTATTAGGTGTTCTCCTGTTGCACAGCAATTTTAGGTGATCAGGCAGTAATAATAAGTGTTCTTGTTAGATTGGAGACTTTATTGCCAGGTTAAAGAGCTACAAAGCAATAAGAATAACTTTTTGCTGGCAAAACAACTTCAGTCAAAGACAAGGAGCACTTCTGCTACTGGTTATCCAATTTTCACCTTGCTTATGCTCAGTTTTGCCACACTTGTACCCTCAGACTGCAAAACTGCTCAGCTGATTATGCTTCAATGTTCTCATGTTGGAAGAATCCAAGTCCAACAGGTTTTTCTGTCTATTTTAACTGCATCCCTGAGAAGCTCTGTACCTGCAGCACCTTGTTTCTTGTTTTTATTCAGCATTATTTCCTTATCTTATGTCTCAGCCTCCCCTGCCCACAGAAGATCAGTGCAGCAGCCAAAGCTCTGAGCAAATGGGCACCCCTGTGCCTTGAAAAGTGGGGGGAACAAGAAAAAAAAATGGTGTATGCAAATGAATTCCTTCTACGAAATGGAGTGTCTGTGCAAAATGACATCACCCAGGCCAAGTTCAGACCCACAGAAATCACTGTTTCCTTCCACTCTTTTCACTCCAAAGGGAGTTTATGCTTCTGTGGACAAAAACAATTGCAGTCATATCTACTGCATCCTAGTCTCAATGCAAAGTGGAATGACAGTGGCTTACCCCCAGAATGTGTTTTGCTGGTAGGACCATTTAATATTACTCACTAGACCCTTCCAAATGAATGACTTGAAGGGAGAGGATTTCGGATTTTTTTTTTCCTAAGTTACTTGAAGGCAATTACATTGCACAGAAAGTAATAATCACTTGTCAGGCTCTCCACTTCACACATAGAGCCTTATTTCCATAGAGGTGAACACATAGTAGTTCACTTGAATGCTCTTATTTTAAAGGATTTGGTGCAATCAGTGTGAACCTCATATTTTCTCTCTCTCTCTTTTTTTTTTTCCCCTTTTTTAAATTTTTTTTTTTTTTAAGAAACTAAGACAACCAATCTGGCATGGGTTCCATTCTTGAGAGCTCAAGAAAAGATGCATTGAAGTTAATTGGTGGCAAAATGAAGCAGGTCAAAGTGTGTCTCTTGAGTTCACAAAACTGGAATATGCACAGAGAAATCTATTCAAGTATCTGTGGTAGTGAGATCTGTTTTGAGGAAATCCTTAATACTCAATCCATTTGTTCCTCTCACAGTCTCTGCCTGTGATCCCACCAGGCTGGGCCCATCTTGCAACTGGAGACAGTCAATGGAATTCAGACTTGGACTCAGGAAAAACAGTGCTGCTGGTTCTCTTCACCAGAAACACTTCACAGCCCACTCCTCTGATCAGACTGGAAGTGAAAAGGCAGAGAAGAAATAACAGGATTTTAGAGAAAAGTCAGGACCGCAGCCTTAATCACTTATTTCCAGGAAGCCTTAATCAGTTATTTCCAGAACTTTCCAAGAAGTTATTCTGGAGAATAACTGCTGAGCAATTCTAATTTATCTTTGCTAATGTCTACCAAATCTCAACTTATTTGCCTAAGCAAATATTAATCCTGAGCAGTTTGGTTAAAAGCAAACACATTTTCCCTGGAGATAGCTGCCTTTCAGCATTGGGTGGCACAACTGCACCCCAGCATCACAAACCCAGACTTAATTCTCTCTGTCACAGACCTACCCCTGGCTGGGGGGGTTCCTGAGCTCTACACAAGCCCCCAGCCTCAGCTGAACCGGGGAAGGCCAGCAGCTCTCCCAAGCTCATGGGTTAGCTCAAGCACAGTGCTAAAGTGGGAGCTTGACAAATTATTATTTTTCATGCCACCTAATGGCACTGTGGTACAAATGAAACACGCCTCAGACTGGCCCAGGCATGCCTTTGACTGCAGAATAGTTTTATCACCACGAGTGCAATGTACAATTTGCTCTGGGATCTCTCTGAGTGAAAGACAAGTCATTAACGTCCTCTAAACATCCTCCAGGAGCAGTAAGACAAAGAACAATCAGGCACAGGCTCCGCTTTGAATAGCATCCTGATTTTGGCATCTTGTTTCCTATCCTCCATCAGCTTTCAGCAGGTGAGCTGAGGGGGAGATCTGGCTGCACCGGGCAGCAGGCTGAGCTGTGTTTGTTTTCTGTGGGGTGGCTAATGAAAACAGCACAGCAGGTGCTGGGAAGGAGGGGCTGCTCTGCTGTCCGAGCTGGGCTCACTCTGCCTCCTGCAAAACTTCCTCACTGAACTCCCACCCACACCAGGCACCAGGTGCAGGGATGTCTGGAATATGGAATCAGCTCTGAAGCAGAGAGGGAGGCAGGGAGAGCAGAGGGAAGATCTGTGCCCTGCCTTTTTCACACCTTTTGATTCTGCCAGGGCTGCAGGCATCGCCTGGCTCTCCACAGCTGCCTCCCACAGAAGCCCGGGCCATGCCCTAAATGTCAAGCCTGAATTTCCATAGTTATGAAGAGTCTGGATGTCAAGTGGCCCCTCCAGGCCTCACATTCATCTGAGGTTGGCAAGACCAGCACAGAGAGTGCTCACAGTTCAATTACAGGCATAACTAAAGATCAGGCACTGGCCAACAGACTACAGCAAGAAGCCCTTTCTCTTTGAAACACTCTTCAGCTTGGGCAAGTCTGTACTAGGACATCTTATCAGGTTATATTGTGGATAGATAAGGATTGGCAGAGCTAAAAATTTAAATATGGTTGTCACAACCTACGAGGATGCAAAGCCATTTTCCTCTGTCTTTATCAATAGTTTCTCAGGGCAAATTCTTCAGTACACAGAATCCTGCAGCTCTAAACTGCAAGCCTACCTGTTGGCATCATACATATATATACATATATACATACACACACATATATATATATATATATACACATATATATATATACACACACATATATATATATACATATATATATGCATATATATACATATATATATTAAAAATATATATTTATAATATATATACATATATACTCATATATATATACACACACACATATATAGAAAGAGAGAGAGAGTGAATCGTGCTTTGGTTCAAGAAAATCAGCTTAAAAAAATCATACTAATACTACCCCAAGCTCACGGATTATTGATGGAAGGTCTCAATGTATTTTTTTCCCCCTCAAAAAATACTAAATATTCTTTTTTTCCTGCTTCCTTTATGCTGTTTCCCTTTGATGAGTAATAAATAAAGAAGCAGTTGAAAACAGAATGTAAGTGCAAAGCCCCAGATCTGAAAGGGACAAAGACTCCATCTGTCACAGAGAAATCCAAAAATCCAAGTAGCAGCTCAGAGCCCACCTGCCAAAAAGGTTTTATGTTTATGTTAAGTGTGGCTTTAAGGAACAGAAATGTTCTGGCAGATAAAGGCAGCCATGAGAATGACTAACTGAGATGCACAGACAATAATTCCCTCCTTTGATTTCCTCCACTGTCACTGCTATCAGTTAGACATCTGAATGAAAAATCAGCTTAGAAACTTTGATCCCTTTAAAAACAGAAAAACAAACTCTGTAATCCGGAAATCCTTGGAGGAATATGGAACTGCAGCACCCCCCCTATGCAGCACATTTGCAGCAGCTGTGGGGAGCAGGGGTCTGTGCCTTGGACCAGGCAGCTCAGGGTCCAGCACAGAGGTCTCTGCTCCCTTCTGGGCCTGATGTGCCTGGGGGAAGAATTTTTGTTCTTCAGTGCTGCTCCCAGAGCACGCCCACCCTCATGGCTTGCTCGCCATTTTGCACATTTTAACAAAAGCAGAATTTCAGACTGATATTTCCCAGGCAGGAATGGAGATGGTTGAGTAGCCAGCGGTACCAAACAGGAGGTCCCCTAAATAGCTCAGATTCCTCTATACAGGCTTGTTTTTCTGCGCACTCTGTTTTGCTCCTAGTAGACAGAGACTCTGAAATATCCATCTGCTTCCCCAGAGCTCAGCCCTTTGCCTTCACCTCAAACACAGGAGAAAACACTACACCTTTACCTTTATGTTGAATTGGAATTAATTTCTTTTGTTTCTCTGGCCAAAGGCCAAGACCCAAGTGCTGGAGAATGAAAACACAATGAGCAGTTCTGAAGAGCAGAAAGAGTAGAGATTGCAGAGGGGCAGCTCAGCAGCAGCATAATGAGATGTCCTGAGATAGTTCTTGAAAGGGCTGAAAGACCTCAGCACTAACCCTGCTTGGATATGGGAACACAGCCCCAGCACTGCTTTGCACTGGATGCAATGAACTCCAAATTGCAGAAATATCCCAGAATTCATCATAAAGGATCAAAATCTGCCACAAATCCATAGTGCAACCTGCTCACTCGGTCACACAGGCACACCAGTGTCACTGGAGACTTGCCAAGCCATCCCCTTGACATTGGCAGGGGGATATGTACAAATCACCAATGGGACGGGGCTGCTGTGGAACGTGCCTTGAGCTGTTTTATTTTTCAGTATCAGTCTCATTACATGATTATGACAATGGGAAGATGCCAGCAGCTCACATCTTAGGCAGCAGACCAAGAATTTAATGTTACAACTTACTTTATAAGCTTTTTGACCAATCACACAAAGCAAAAGCATACTGACAGTAGTTCTATCTAATCACCATAAGCACATGTACCTTTGGTTAAAACAGTGCTTGCTTATTTTGAATACAATACCTACTTGTAAGACTTAAAACACAACACACAGAGCTCTATTATTAAGCTTCAACCTTCCTAATATCTTGTTAGATAAACTTTTCTGTAGCTTAGAGAGTTATTCTAGACAAGCGTTAATACACAGACCATTGTTCTATTTGTCTTTGCTTTTCTACAGTTTTAATAATTTTTCTGCTGACCTATCTCATGGTTGCTGCTTAACTCTAGTCACAGTTCTACTGCTTCTGGGGCCTTCCTTTTTCAGCTTTCCCAAAACCGTCTGATTTTAGATTCCCACATCCCTTCATGACCCAGCTCCGTGCTGGGTGCCGCCCTTCCCCAGCTGGGCTCACCTGCTCCAGGTGGGATGGGGCAGCAGCATGGGCAGCAAGCCAAGCTCCTTTCTGAGGCACAGGGTAGGAGGAGGGCACACAGCTCCCATTCCCAGCTACCTCCCCCATACTGGTGCAAAATCTTTCCTCAGAGCCACCCTGACTCACCATGGGTCCCCTCAGCATCTGTGTCACCTCTGTGTGTCCCTGCTCCCTCCAGGGCTCTTTGTCTGCCAGCTCTATTAACCCATCTTTGCAGAGCACACGAAATACCTGACCTTTCCAAGAAGCCTCTCATATCCTTGGCCACTAAGGCAACATTTTACTTCTGGAGTTTCTCTGCATCCTACGCACAGAAGGAAGCAAGAGCAGCTGGTTTTAGAGCCTCACACCTGAGGCAAACCTTACACTTTTGTCCTTTCCTAGCACAGCCGTCCTCACTGATGTTTTTTTTCTCTCTGTGCATGTTCAGTGCCTCTCTCCATCATCAGGAGAGCTCTGGGGGGGAATGTGCACCCCAGAGGATGCCCTTCAGTGGGGTCACTGGGAACAGCCCCCTCCTCCAGCTCCTGCAAAGGGGCACTGGCCCCAGCGTGCCACAGATGGAGAGCAGATATGAAAAACAACAGCCCTCAACACCCCTGCACCCTGACCATTAACTATAATTGTATTCTACATCAATCACAGGAGTTCTCCCCTTAAAGGTTATTAAGTATAATTTCTACTATGCAAATAGTTCCAGCTTCATTAATGGATTTTTGGTTTCTAGTAGAAGTTGTTCTTTGATGAATGTCTCCAGATGTCAGTATCTGAAAAATGTATTGGGGGGAAGAAAATTCTCCCTGATGCAATGTAAAAAAGGTCCACTGGAGAGAGGGGGCTGGGGAAGACAGAAATATAATTAAAACAATTAAAATTCCTATCTCATGACCATTTACAGATGCTCCAAAGTGGCTCTAAATTAAAGGGAAATGTCACAAAACATGGATGCTTCTGCCAAAAAGTAGCATTAAAAATGACAAATTCCAAACAGCCTGAACATTCTCGTTAAATCCAAGGCTTTAACAGCTCAACCAAGGCAAGCAGAGTGGGTAGACAAAAAAAAAAAAAAAATTCACATCCAACAGTCAGCTGTGGAAATGAAGGAGAGGTGACCAGGGAAAAGCTATCCAGCAGAACAACGAGCCAACATGAGACCTATGGATTTTCAGATTTATTCCCACCAGATCAAGTAGTTTTTCTACCATCTCATCTTTAATGGATTCAGACTGTCTATTACTATGACCCTGGTTGCTGCCTTTTCTTAACCACAGATTTATTTTTTTATAAGTGTTTAAAAGCTCTGGTGATGAAAGGCTTCATCGGATATCAAGATTTGCTGGATGAAGTCTCTCATGTACACTCACACCCCAGGTCCCAAGCCAAGGCAGAGAGAAGGCTGTGGGGTTGCATTTCCTCTGCTTTTTCTATTGTTATTTTCCTCCCTCCCCTTCACTCCTGGGAGAAATTTCTTTTGGAATATTTTCTCATTTATATTGTAAGAAACCTCTGCTGGTGTGCTTGGGTAGGGAATCTTGGTTTGTTTTTTTTTTCCTAAAGGCCATCTGCCTAAACTTCTTACACTCTCCCATTTAGGTTTACAGTGGAGAAACTCAATTATAAGAAATACAATAAATATTTATTGAACTGGCAAAGGCAATAGCACATGCCGAATGTGCTCCATTTTCCTGGATAAACTTTCCCCGCCCCCCCCCCCCTGCATCAAGCCCTTGTTCTGTCAGAATTGTTTCATGTTAGTACTAGTCAGTCACTCCCCATGTGTCAGGAAATGCAAACCATGCCTGCTGTGAGACAGGGAGCGCGGGTGCCACTTTGCAGCTCCTCGGGATGCGAGCTGGCACACAGACAAAGCGTACACAAAGGATGACAGGCACCACAGCCTGCTCCTCCAAACAACAAACTGGGCAAGTGACAATGCCTCGGGAGCAGGGCTGAGCTGGGGAGGAGGGAGCACGCAGGTTTGGAGAAGCTGAAGTGGAACTGGAGCAGGTAGGGGAGGTTTCCTTGGCAGGAAGCAGAGCTGCAGGGCACAGCTGCTCGAGGAAAGGAACATCTGTGCGTGGGGTCAGCTACTACAACCTGGAAGCAGAGCCTATTAAGTGGCCATCTGTAGATGGTTTGCTTATTTACAGGCCTTTCAGCAGTACAGCTCATCATTACCTAATAAGTACTAATGAACTTGGCCAGATTCTGCAGCTGCAGAGGAGGTGGGGTTTTCATTCCTTCCCCAGCCTACAAAGAGCTTTAACTCTGGATGACTTCACCTTCAGGGGCTCAGCACTGGTTTGGTTGGAAGTATCCCTCTCTGGCTAAGGACTAGGTTAGACCTAGAGGAGGATTTGGCTCAGGCTCCCCTCTCTGTGATGGCCAAACCACACAGGATCCAACCTCCAGAGCACTTGGGGGCTGCTCAGCTGTTGTAGACATCTTTTATGGAAAATACTTTCCTTAAGATTTTTCCTCCTGAGAAGCTGAGAGGCCTCAGGAACAAAATGTAAACATTGATTATCTGCTGCTGTGGAATGCAACAGGTGCATCTGTGGTTGGCTCATGTTAGTTTGTAATTAATGGCCAATCACAGTCAGCTGGCTCGGACTCTCTGTCTGAGACACAAGTTTTGTTATCATTCCTTTCTATTCTTAGCTAGCCTTTGGATGAAATCCTTTCTTCTACTCTTTTAGTATAGTTTAAATATAATATATATCATAAAATAATAAATCAGCCTTCTGAAACATGGAGACAGATCCTCATCTCTTCCCTCATCCAAAACCCCTGTGAACACGGTCACACTCAGCAGTGCTGAGCAGGCTGCTGGCACACGGAGCTGAGAGCTCTCTGCAAGCCCTGGGGACGAGGTCCAGACCCAAACACACTCAGTGCAAGTGCTGGAAGAGCTAGCAGCTCAAAATCTTCCCAGGGGAGTCAATGCAGGCATCCCAAATGAGGAGTGAGGGCCTTCACGGTCTGATCTCATCATGCAGAAAGCGCTCGGTACAGTCCGGAAATTAGCTCAGCCTTTCAGCATGCAGTGTGTGCTGCCCCAGCCAGAAAAAATTATAGGACAGGAAATTATTGTTGACTGGATCCATCATTATTCTTTTACCATCTGTTACCTTCAGGTTAGTGTTTCTCATAGCTCACACTGCTTTTCAGCACTGCATCCAATTTTAACTGACCAGAAGCTAAAAAAAAAAAAAAGTTCAGATTTTGATCAGTTCACCTTTAATTCCCAGGGAAGATTTCTGTCATGAAAAATGCTACAGAATCATTAATGAGCTGTTGTAGTTGAGACTTCTGTTTAATCTCCCATCCATCAGACAGCACCTTTGGCATTGCCGTGACCCCAGGCTTCCCACAACACCTGGCACTTACATAGTGCTTCACCTTCTCTAAGCATTTAATTGGCATAATAGATTAATGCTTATTGATTAGCTGACTCAGAAGGAGACCACCACATTCCAGGTTCCTGGTGTCCCTTTTTTGCAGCACATAGCCTTTAGCTGGTGGATAGGAAGGAGCTAGTTAACCTCTTAGTGTCTGGAATTTCACAGGTTTGGCGGTACAGGGAATTAGGAGGTACCAAGTGACATTCACAGGAGTGATAAAAAGGAGACTCACAACTTAAATAACCTCAATATTAACTATACTACATTTCTACAGATAGTATCAAAGGAACAGTGTCAAGCTGCTTGTCTGACCAAGGATTACTAATTTCTTTTACCTGTTCCTTTGGGAGCACACTTCCCCTCCCATCCCCTGAGCCTGGCTCAGGCCCCCAGGCCCAAACACAGCAAAAGGCCAAACTCCCCCAGTAAATAATTACAGAAGTCTTCCAAAACTCCAAACAACTGTAAAAAAAATAAAAAATAAAAGTGTTTCTTGCCACTGGGCAGGCAGGAGCACCATCTCCATCACAGGCAGATGTGCACATGAAAAACAACAAAGCCAGTGAGGTGTGGAGCACACATCCTGTGAGGAGCAGCTGGGGGAGCTTGGGGTGTTTAGCCTGGAAAAGAAAAAGCTCATGGAGGACCTTATCACTCCCTACACCTCCCTGAAAGGTGGGGCTCAATGTCCTCTCTCAAGGGACCAGACAAGAGGAGATGGCCTCAAGTTGTGCCAGGGAAGGTTTAGGCTGGATAACAGGAAAACATCTTCAGTGAAAGGGTTGTCAAGCATTGGAACAGGCTACTCAGGAAAGTGCTGGAGTCACCACCACAGGAGAGATTTAAGAGACATGTAAACGTGCTGCTAGGTTAATGGTTTAGTCAATGGTTTAGTCAAGGGTCATGGTTTAGTGGTAGACCTGGCAGTGCTGAGTTAGCAGTTGGACTCAAAGACCTTTCCCAGCCTAACTGATCCTATCACTCTGTGTCCCTCTACACAGGCACCTTGAGGAAGCACAGAAAAGCTGTTTGAAATGTCTGGGCTTCCCTTTTATACAGCAAAACCTACCAGGGAAAGGAAGCGTCCTCCCTTCAGGCAATGAGCACTGTTCGTAATGGATAACCACCAGCTGAAGAGGAGGCTTAGCAAGCCCAAATGCTGCCTGTAACAAAACACTTTTGGGCAGAAATAATATTCTTTAACACCTTCTTTGGCTAGGATTTAATACGTGTGAAATCAATGTTATAATCAAACGTAATACTCATTTCCTAGAATAATCCTCTGACACAGCACTTGCTATTTCAGCTGATTAGAAGCATTGTTCAAATAATAGAAATTCCTGATCAGTAACCCACAAGTCCAAGGCAAGTTTTTTATTGTAGCCTAAGGCAGTTACTTCCCTTCATACTAAATGTTCACAAGTGGAGAAACACTTGTAGGAATTCTTCTGTTGCCATCAACTTAAACACTGTGTTCTCCCAGCAATGGACAAATAGTGGCTCATTAAGCTGTTGGTGCCTAAGCACCAATAAGTTTGTGGTTAACAGCCAGACCTGTGCTGTTAAGGCCTGGTTTTAATTTTATTTTTCATACTTCAATAGGCAGAAGCAGAGAGGGAATCTCAGACTGCAAGACTCAATGGGGGAATGCAGGAAAGTCCTCAGGCAACAGGGATGGGATGCTGACAGTCCTAGGTGAGTTCTACAGGTGGAAAACATCTACCTTCAAAAGACTCACTTTCAGACATGATAGATTTCAATAAAGAGATGAAACTGATGGGAGGTTTTCTTTCTGCATTTCTGCCTGCTTTTGGCAGAGCAGACCTGAGCGTGCACGAAGGAGTTATGACTTGACAGCAGAAAGTTGTAAAGCTTTCCCTTCTTATCAAGGCAGAGCAGCTGAGACAGCCTCTTCTATAGTTGGCTTTTTAATTGAAAGATTAGAAGTTCTCTTATGCAGCTTGCACAAAACACAGCATTTCAGAGAGGTCACCCAAGGTCCGTGCTCTGATAACTCCAGGGCTGGAACTGGCAGTGCCAGCAGCAAGGGGACAACACGAGCTCAGGAGGCCAAAGTAAAGAGTTTGATCAAGCACCCTCATCTCAATTCAGTGCCCCTCAGGCTCAGGGCTTGTTGGGCTGCACAAAACCCCTCAAAACAGAGTGGGGTGGTGTTTGTGGGAAGAGATGAGAATCTTGACTCCATGTTTCAGAGGGCTGATTTATTATTTTATGATATATATTATATTAAAAGAAAATTATATACTAAAACTATGCTAAAGAAAGAGAAAGGAGACATCAGAAGGCTAATAAAGAAGAATGATAATGAAATCTTGTGGCTGACCAGAGAGTCTGACTCAGCTGGACCTGTGATTGCTCATCAAGTAAAAACAACCACATGAGACCAATCAAAGATGCACCTGTCACATTTCACAGCAGCAGATAATTATTGTTTACATTTCATTTCTGAGGCCTCTCAGCTCCTCAGGAGAAAAATCTTAATGAAAAGATTTTCATAAAATATGTCTGTGACACCAGAGCTCTGCCCTTTCATCCCCCAGTGCCTCGGGCTCCCCGGGGCCAGTGTAGTAGGACCAGCTCACAAATGAGAGCACAGATTAAAGCAGCTCAGCCTGGGACTGAGCCCAGCCCAAGGACCAGGGCTGGTGCCTCCAGGGAGGCTTTCCAGGCAGGCAGCAGCTGCAGCTCCTGCCCAGGGAGGGAGAGACTTCAGTGGAGAGGGCACCTTGGCAGCATCATCAGCGGGATTGTGGTCATGCACCTCGAGCTCCTATTGAGGCCATCACATTTCATTCATGTAACTCATCTCTGACTCCTGTAACCCCCCAGGGAAACAGCAAACACTCCAGCTCTGCTGCCCAGGGGAAAAGAGCCAGGAGATGTCTCCCAGCAGAAAAGAGAGGAGTTTCATCTGCTGCATCCCCCTCTCAGTCCAGCTGCCCCACGTCCTGGCAGGGAACAGCAGGGAAACACCTGGGAGTGGGATGCAGGGACACCCTCCCAGCCCAACACATCTTCCCAGTTTTCTATGTCACAGAAAACACCCACAGCCCCTCATAGACTGATCTGGAGTCAATTTCCAATAATTTCCAAGATGCAAAAATACAGGCCATAAAATCCTGGTGTCTACTTGCATCACAGACAGCAGAGGCATCTGCCAGCACCCTGGGAAACAGGAACCTACAATAAACACCCTCACCAGAAATGGTCCCTGTCAAAATAAACAGGTGCACATTCCCACTTATTACTGCACTGCCATACACAGCCCAAGACTCATTTCCAGACTCAAGTGGTTCATTACTGAGGAGGATAAAAAAGGAAATGAAGACAGAGTCACTAAGGGAGAGCACCTTGAGTGAACATTCTCTGCTTCTTGTTTTAACACCTGGGAGAATAACACAAACCTGGCCCACTACAGTAGCTCAAGGATCCCTGGCATCCTGTGCCTGAAGGCACAATTACATTAAATAAAACAAACTTTGTTTTCCTCAACATATTTGAAATGAAACTCCATTAAAATGGGAGAATGTAGATTTTTTTTTCAGCTGATAATCTATTTCTGTTTTGTTTTAATCAGGCTTAAATATAAACAGTAAAAGGAAACTCTTCTCTCTTTAAGCCTTGCACAACTCATCCATCACCCATCTGTCCACCTTGCACCTCATTATTTATTATTCAATACTCAACAAGCTAGCATGCCAGTTAAGATTTTCCCTGAAGAAAGCTAGCATCTAGACAGACAGCAACTGCTATCAAAATGTTTCTTTTCGATTTCTCTGCCCTCCCTCAATCCATCCTCTGTGGTGGGAATAAATATAAAACCTTTAAAGTAAATAAAACACTTTTTAATGAACCAGCAAAAGCAAGAGGAAAAACAAAACTAAACAGAAGTCTGTTTTCTTTAGTCAGACTTTATCAGTGCTCCATTAAATCATTTTCCTCCTGGTCCCTTTCATCCTCCTGAGTTCTCACTCATAAGGAAAATCTGCTCTCGGACACATGCAGGCTTCTGGATGCAAGGCACATCTGTTGTTTAGACCTCAGGCCCAAAGCAGAACTCCAGCCATGGTGTTTCTTTTCCAGGCATCCCTCTAATGAGATGATTTAGCTGAGTGGATGCTGGAAAAAAAGCTACCATAATAACCCAGAAGCCTCATCTCAGCTGCTGGCTGCCCAAGCCAGGGAGCCAGAGGTACTGCCAGGGCTGGGTCCATCCCCTCCAGCACCACCCCACCCTCCCATGGGCACAGGGAGAGCCTGAAAGTCACTGGAAATGCAGCCTCTGTTAAGGCTGCAGGTCCCCTTAATGCCAGGGGGAATCGCCAAAAGCAGAATTTTGCTTTCTGACTGAGCTATGCTGGCAGCCTCCAGCCAGTTTGGCTCTGCAAGCAGGAATTCCAGCAAGGATTCCCCCTGTTCCCATCACACTGCACCCACAGTGCTGTCCAGAGGCAGCTGTCCAGCTGTGTCCAGGTGCCAGGGCCAGGCACTCACTCCTGCTGCCCCCAGGTGTCCCAGAATTTGTGTCCCTGCTGGCTCTGGGTGCACAGGCTCTGCCATGCATTGAAACCATTCAGGGATACCAGCCCTGGACTTGGATCCTCACCACCCAGTGCACTGAGAGATAAACACACAGCTGCAGCTCCCACCTCCTCCTCCTCTATTTTGGGATTTGCAGAATAATTTAGCAGCGGGCTCCACTCCGAGACTGAGGGTTACAGCCCCACAAGGCAGCTCCATTCAGAGCCCTGCACTGGTCCATGTTAAAACACACACCTTAAAAAGAAGATAAAGCCCCAGACACCTCTGAAAATCAGGCCTTTCCCCCCCACACTCTTCCAGACAGAGAACAACCTTGTGGCAAAGGCAGAACAGGGTAAACAAAGTGCCTTCCTCTCCATGATAACACCTTCCTATTTTTGTATCTTGTATTAAATAACATCCTCCTTTATAACACTCCCAGCAAGAAAATTTATCAGGAAAAACATAAGACAGAAAAGGTGAGATTTTTTTTTTTCCCTTTCTTATCTCAAAGTTTCCTGCCTGTCAGGGTTTCACACATTGGCTGATGTGCCTTTCATGTAATACATGAATATAATTTATGCACGGATGTATCTGCAAGTGCTTGTGTTAGAGGGCTCTGTGCATAGGGGCACCTCTGTGAGGGCACAGCTTACACAGAGCCTGTGTGGATAGCTGGGTTAGGTGATTATGGGGAAAACCTCAGTTAATTTTCAGAAAATTTGGGAAGGAAGGAATGACAAAACTCTGTGACACGAGCTGGGCTTGGGGACAGGAGCTCACAAGTGGTGACTGCCACCCTCAGCTGCATCTCGGGAGCTCCAAGCATGAGATACTCCTGGCACATCCAGGTCAGGCATGTGCCAAAACACAAATACATTTGTTAGCCACTCACCAGAAGGAAAAATGGAAAAAAGAAGGATAAAAAAAGCCTCAAAGTTTGGTGTTGGTTTGTTTCTTGTTTTCAGTACCCATTGCTCCCCTTCCCGAATGCCTCATTTATTTTGAATTCCAGTAACTTATACCAGTAATATAATGTCCTCATTCCCAAAATTCATTATGATCATTAAGGTTTAAAGCCCGCTCAGCAGTAAATGGAGACAAGGAGTAAATGATTCCTCTCTGGTCACACTACAAGGGGGAGGGAAAAGCCCTGGACACCCAGAGATGCTCACACAGCAGTGCCAGCCCTGGAGAAGCACAGCTGCATCTTCCTCATCCTCCCTGGCTGAAGCATCAGGTCCCTTCTCTTACCAAGTACCTGATAATGCTTTAAAAAGTCCTACAAACAGAGCTTAGCTCCACACACACCCCCAAAGTACAATGTTCTGCCAGGGAAATGGTCTTTTCTAATATCTTGTCTCCAGAAACAGCATAATCTAAAGTGTCAGATGTTTCCTAAATAGAAACTAGCAAGACCTCCAGTTGTGGCTGGGGTTTTTTTATGAATCTGCTTTACTCCTTTAGCTGCTTACTCATTTGCACTTACCTTTTAGTCTGATCATGTAAGAGGTTTTGGAACAAGTACAGAGGAAGAATAAAAACATAATGGTCTCTCACTGCTCGAGGGCATAACTCTAATTAAAAAGAACATTCTTGCTTTTAGCACCCAGGCTTCTCTCTCCAAAACCTGAACTTTGACATTTTCAAACTGAGATTTAAAACAAGCAAATAATTCTCAGTGCCACGAGAAAGGACTGCCTGCACCGTGGAGCGAGAGAGGGGAGGGATGAGGGAGAGAGAGGTTCAAGGCTAATAGATTTATCAGGGGATGGGAGTCAGGAAAATGCAGATTCACTCATCAGTGAGACCCGGGCTGGCAGTGCCACAGTTCTGCAGTCCTGCACCTACCTGAGGATGTGCCGCTCTCTCTGTTTAACCAGGGTGGCACCAACACACCAGCCCTGAACAGGGGATGTTCTCTGCCACCAGAAGACCTTCCAGGGCCAGATCAGAGCCAGAGCTCCCCACTGGCAGAGGGGTTTTAAGGATGTCTCTGCTCACAGGGCGCTGTCCCAACTCCACAGCTCAACATCCAAGCCTGCGGTGTTCCTCTTACAGCCTCACACTTGGAATGACAGCATAGATAGCATTGTATTCCTGCTGCAAACACATCCCACGCTCCCTAATCCAGCCCTTTACCCTCTCCCTGCCCTTCTTTGCAGACACAGCCTCCAGCTACAGGTTTAAGTCATTGAGTGAATTGGCAGAGCAGAATGGAAACTGGCAGCGTGTGCTGCTGAGTCACAGGTGTGGCAAAGCAGCACCTTCTTTACAGGATAGGGTTTGCCTACAGCTCCCTTTACTCCTGAGGTATATGAATTATAAATCTTAAGAGTATTTAAAATGTGTATGTTATAATTAGCTTCTTCTAATCAGCTGAAAACCATTCACTTCTGAATTACGACTGGGGAAAATAACAAAAAGTGTAGAACTCAGAAAGCAAGAAGACAACAGACACAAGATAAAGAAAGGAACAAATGAAATTTTTCAGGTTAGGAATCAAGAGTCATTGAAAAGAACAATTTGGAAAGATGCATTACAGTTACAAAATTGACAGCAATACAAAATTAACTCGTACTACTCTATTTTAACTTCAACACATTACACACCACAGTTCATTTCCTCTTGTAACAATTCAATCAAGGAGCAATTAAATCATTATCACCTCCATCCAATATTAGTATTAATTTTATTTTAAACATCAATATAGAGGAAACATTTACCAACAGCAAATAAAATCCCATACATATATGGATTTCTGAGCTGAAAATCAGCTCATCAGCTAATGTGAACAGATGAGTAAATAATTCCAATGGTTCACATCCAGCACATATTCCTACAAAATGCACATGTAACTGCTCCTGATGTGGCAGAGATGGAGGGATGTACAAGTGGGAAATCTGCATCTCCATGGGCCAGGCTACCCAGTGCAGGAAAGGAAATTCTCCATAACTCAGGAAATTCTCCATAATTCTGCCCCTGCAGGAAAGGAAATTCTCCATAACTCAGCATTAACCTGACTGCAGAGCTCTGAGCTAGCAGTGCAGAGAGCTAATGAGTGCTATCAGAACAGCACATGTGCCCATAGAAACATTTGTACGAGGAGCATCTTTGTCTTAGGACATGCAGGAGAACCCAGGAGCAGCTGCAGGATAACTTATTTTTGATTTGGAGTCCTCATCCTGTATAATAACATTAACTAGCTTCTTGGTGATTGACCAGCTTCATCCATCAGATGTTTCAAAGGAAAATGAAGCCACTCTGGAAACATTACTATGGGCAGATTTTCTTCCCCTTCCCTTTTTTTTTTTTTTTTTTTTTTTTCCTCTACAGGAAAGGAAAAAAATTCTGGTCTTCATTTGCAATAGAAAAAATCCTTCTGCACATGAATGAAACCTAGCCAAGGCTGGGTATGGACACAAGATATGCAGAACTACAGGTCCCAGACTTTGACAAAGCAGTGAAGGAAGAGGGGAGCTATGGACCATCCTCTCCACCAGCATTGAGGGTTTGGCTGGTTTAGAAATATCCTTCAGAGCAGTGCAGAATTTGCAATCATTGTCCTGCTGGGGTTTAGTTTATCTGGGATTTTAATTGTGTCCAGCAGTAATGTGTAATGAGAATGAAGGCTGCACCAGCAAACACAGAGGGGTTTTCCAAATAATTTAAAAGTGATTTAGATACTTGGGAAAAAAAAAGACCCAAACCTCAACTAATTGTTAACTAAGATATGGTCCAATTTCAATTATTCCACTGATTGATCTTTAAGTGATAGATTTTCAAACGGACCATTAATGAAAAGTGTCCAGTTCCCATTAAAATGTAATGGGATTGATACCTAATCTGTTCAGGCTCCTTGAAAAAATCCAGTTTAAATTAACTGGTGGAGAAGCTTTGTACTTTCCAGTTAGTAGAATTTACTCTTGCACTGCATAAATCTGATGAGTGCTAAATAAGATGCTCCTGAAGCATCTGTCCATATGTCTCTGCCCTGGACAACACCATCCATTCTAATCCAGTTCTGGACTTGGGCAATAGAAATCTCCTAATTTCCACTAACCATATGTTAGCTTTGCCATATGGAAAGGAATATGCAGTGATGAGAGTGGTGACAGAGCCAGATTTCTTTCCATATGTAATCTAGAGTATGACAGTCTCTCCAGAGGAGGAAAAGCCAGGTACAGCCCGTGTATGTCCTGCAGGGAGAGCCCAAGTTGCCTAGCAAACACACTGAAAAAACTTTCACACAGAGTCTTCAAAAGCATGAATTATCTGCATAATTATTTTATAGTACCCAAATACAAAAGCTTGGTTTTCTCCCATGAGCACTAAGACTTCAAACTGCAAGCAAAACCCTGATTATTTGGTATTACTGAGAATGCCACTCTCACAGAAATTCAGTGGTATCTTGATGGAGTTTTATCAGCATCTCAGAAAAAAAAATGTATAATTTAGGAGAAAAAAACACCTTATGGTTTTTAATTTGTGTTCTTCCAGTGTTAGGGTGCTGCTAGACATTTGGTCTGACAGGAGTGATGCAGGTGGCACAGTGGGGACAGAGTGAATATTTGTCCATCTTTGCCCAACAGAACTTGGGTTTAAGTCACAGGCAGGAGTCCAGTGATGGCAGTGTGCTCCCTCTCCTGCCCATCTCCTCACAGACTGAAAGCCCTGCCAGCAAGGCAAAAAAACCCCCAGGAATACAGGGAAGAGATTTTGCAGGCCCCCAGCTGTTCAGAGCTGTTCAGCTCAGCTGTCCATCCCCCTGTCCCACCTCACCAGGCTGTGGAAAGGGCTGCTCCAGAGCAATCCTGGGGAATGTCACACCCAGAGTATGTGACCAGGGCTGACATGGATCCTGCTGATCCTGGCCTTGGATTAGACCTCACTGTGCTCAGGCAGCTCCCAGGGAAATGAGAGAGGCATAAATTATCCACTGTGCTCAGCTAATTCATCCCTCTGCAAGGAAATCCACATCTCCAAGTGAAACAAAGCTTCTTCCTTCCTTCCATGGTGCCTCCAAGCAGATGTTCACATGTTCACCATTCTGAGTGCTAATACAGCCCAGAAAGGTTATCTAATTACAGAAACAATACTTATTGGATGCACTAATGCTTCTGCAATTTTAATAGCAATATGATAGCTAGGATTTATATTATTTTCCTTTTCTGATTAATTATTTACATAGAGACAAGCATAGATTATTAAGTAAGTGTGCGCTGTGCCAGGCTGCAAAGAGATTTTTTAAAAAGAAAAGGGAAGAAAGAGACTCTAAACTTTTTTTTTTTTTTTTTTTTGAAACCATCATCCAAGTGCTTTGATATCCTGTGATCCAGCAATTTGCATTGAGGCTCTTGGGACATTGGTGCAGAGCACAGATTTGATCCGGGACACTACAGGTAATGTTGTGACTTCCCAGTTTGGTGTGGGGAGAGAAAACACTGATGTCAATACATGCATTCAGGAAAGCTGTGTTCAGCCATAAGCCCAACCAAATGCCTCAGAGGAGTGGGAAACATCATGAAATTGAGGTTGTTTTGCAGTGACTGTTCACCTGTTCCCCATGTAACATGTCCCAAAGGTGCTGACTGGAATCAGGAGAAAATTTAGGGACAACCAAGACTTCAGGGACAGACATCTACCATCCACCCAACCCATCTCAAAGCATGGCCATGAGTTCCTCAAGTAGACTGTACTCTGGTGGAAGCACACATTTCCCCTCTTTTTAGTAAAAAAATCCTCCAACATCTGTCTAAAATGTATCATACTTTCCTAAGATCAAGTAATTCTTGGAGGTTTGCCCCAATATACTTTAACAGATGTGTCAGATAATTATTGCTAAATGGCAACATTGAGCCTGGTCAGCTATTCAGGTGGGATGATCTCATTTTCAATATTTCATTAAAAAAAAATTCAAATTAGCTTAAGGCACTCTTAAGGCTAGAGATAAAACTCTGCCCTTTGCAGAAAACTGAAAACCATGGCCACTGCACAACCATTCAGCTGGAAACACAAATCTGCTTAACACCTGTGCAAATTCCTCCCCATTTGTTTATCATTTTCCTTACCAAAAAACACTTTGCTAACTTTCTGCAAATCCAGATATTTCTATGAAATGGTGTTTTGGTGCAGTGATAAAATTAATGAGAGGAAATTCCTAAGGATGAAAAAGACAAATCTTTAGGCTTATGTCATTAAATAAATTTGGCTTGGAAAGAAATTAATCCTATCAAGTTTTAATCAGGTGGTGACTTTGCTTTGATTTGTGAATAACAGTTTTAATAAAAGATATTTCACAGAACAGAAGAATCTCTAGTGCAAAATGCCCCACAGTCTCCTCCTCTGACTGGAATTTCTGGTCATTAAAAAAGCCAAAGCAGAACTATCACTACTTACCTCATCTGCAGCTATGAAAACGTGAGTGAGAGGTCAGAGGAGAGGGGGGAAAAAAAGAATCCTTGGAAAAAAAAGGGCTGGAAAATATAAAATCTAATTAGAGTGACTCTAAAATCCTTCCACCCCTCATAGGTTAGGAGGGAACAATAGCAGGAGTCCACGAGCCTTAGCAGGGCACGCGGTTCCCTCTCACATCAGCTTTCATGGTATTGCAGGTGGATTAAGTAAATCACTTCAGGCATAAATTTATCATAAAAGATGGAGGGAATTCCTCCTTCCCCCAGCAGGACCAGGCAGCTGAAGGCAATCCAGCAGCCTGCTGGATCATGGGCAGGGCAGTGGCAGTGCAGGGAAGGGTCCCTGCCTGTCCCCATGTGATGCCCTCCAAGTGGCTGGAGGACAGAGAGATACAAGAGATCCCTTCTAATCCCTGCTGCTGGAATACAGGTGTGCCACCCTTGCAGCTCCCAGGGGTGACAGCCCATGTCTGCAAGAGCAACAGCTCCAGAAGAGGAGGAGATTTGGGAACAGAAATATCCATGTATCACACAGCTCATAGAGGTCATGGCTTAGCAGTGGAGTTATTCTACAGCCACAAAAAGAGCCTAGATCCAAATCAAAGGTGGCAGAAACATGGACCAAGGATAAACCTCATCTTCTCCAGGATCTAAAAGGAAACCAGACACTCTGGGGAAGGAGCCAGAATGGTGCAGATTCGTGTATCTGGGAACTGCAATGGTCTTGGTACCTTCCCAGCCTTGGGTGCTGGGGAAGGTGACACACACCAGAGGGAAAGAAGAAATACTCATGGATGGAAAACAGAAATACTCAGGGATGGAAAGCAGAAATACTCATGGATAGATAGCAGAAATACTCATGGATAGATAGCAGAATCACTCTTGAATGGGCCCGAGTACCCATGGTGTTTGCAGTCATGCTGCAGCCCCGTGAGCACCTCAACAGCATCTTCCATGGCCAGGCAGCCCTGCTCCCTCTGCCTGCTCTCCTGCAGCAGGATGGGCTGGGAGCAGGCACCTGTGTGCCTGCCAGGACCAAAGGCAGATCTAGACACAGCTCCTGCCCCCGCTATTTTCTGGTGAGGACTTCACAATAGAGTAAATCTCAGGTAGCAACGAGCCCTGCTGCGCGGGGAAAAGCTGAGTGTGACTGAGAAACCCTTCCATCACGCTGTCACAGAAAGCAAGTTCCCTGGGGCTTGAAGGAAGGCTGTGCCTTAAACGATTTGCTCTTTAATGGGCTTTTTCTTTGCAATCAGCATGTGAACTTTGAAAAACCAGTGGTTTGGTTTCCAGAGTGTGCAGCCCTGAGCCCATGGAACCCACGCAGCTCGCTGCTCCCCCCGCGCCCCGCCAGCCTGATTGGCAACCCTGCCAAGAGAGCCTCCCTGCAATTTCTGCATCCTGCATTGTAGTAAAAATAATGTGCTGCTGATTTTAAAAAGGGTTTTTAAAAATATGCCATCCGAGCACCACCTTGATAAAAGCTGAAAAAGATGCATTTTTAGTAACAGAAATGTGAGAAAAGAACAAAGTCTGGAACGGGGGAGTTTGGCCCAGGTGAGCACTGCAGACCCAGAGTCAGGTGGGATCCTCAGGAACCAGAGGGATTCAGGGTGGGAGTAAAGGATCCCTCAGAGCCAGTGAGAGTGGAGGGTCAGGCCTGGCTTTGTTCTTACCCCTCTCTAGAGAGAGGACAGGAAGGATGGGAGTTCCTGAGGGTGACCTAGCACAGTGCTGAATGTTCTCCAGCGCAATGCACACACTGCACCAGAACTGGGGGGCTCTGCAAGACCCAGCTTCAGCCAGAAAAAAGGGCAGCAGCTGGGTGGGATGTGCAGGGAGGAGACTTCTCACTGCCTGTCATCCCTGCCCAAAACCCCCTCAGAGCCTGCTCTCCATGAGCATTCATGATTTGGGCTCCAGCACACACCTAGGACAGGACAGATGTTGTCCCCCAGGTCACACGTGATCCAGTGGACCAGAGCACTGATCCAAGGCACCATCTGTCACCTCTACAGCCAGACCAACCCTATTCCCCTTGTGCCCTGCATCTCCCACAGTGATTTCCTCCTGGCCTCTTTCTCCAAGGGCCCAATTGCCATCAGCATTTCTCATCATTTAGGAGAGATGCAGAGGACTAAGGCTGAGCAGCAGCCTCTAACCCCTTCTCCTGACACAAGCTTAGTCTTTGTTGCACTGTATTTACTTCTGTTTTCCAAGAGTAGGGAAAAGCAAACAATGTAGAAAACCTTTAATTTCACATTTTTTCCCAGCTGGTAAAAATGATAGCTGGATATGCACACATCAGTATAATCGTCTCCTAAACAAATGGCACAATGACAAACCGAGGGGGCGGGGAGAGGGGGAGCAGAGCACAAGCTGGTGTTTTCAATTTAGAAAGTATGCATTATTTACACTGCCATTATTCCACTCAATTTGAGTTCACGCTTTAGTCCTAATTTCAGTATAATCAAAGTCAATGAATATTTAATCAGCATTGCTTCCAGAAATTGAGTAATGCCATTAACATAATGTCCCCAGGACTTCAATGCCGATTTTCCTCAAAAGCATGGGACTTTCACTCTTCCTGCCCTTCCCCCCATCACTTTAACCAGTTGATGCTCTGATCCCCACCTTTGCTGGGCTTAGCAAGGAGGGACCTGCCCAAAATGCACAGAATGGGAGCAACACTTCCCAAAAGCAGAGTGTGTCCCCACTGATGCTGATCCAGCCCCAGGATAGGTAATAAAAGCAGAGCATTTCCCCTCAGTGTGTCTCAGTATGGATAAGCATCGTAATAACAATAATCCATTTGCACTTCTGGAGCACCTTTCAATGGAGGGGCTCCAGTCATTCTGCAGGCATTAATTAATGCCTCCCACTCCCCTGCAAGGAGGGCTCTTATTTGTGTGATAGCTAATCTACAGATAGGAAAGCTGGAGCATGATGAGGTTAAGCGCCTGGTTTGCAGCCACCCAGGAATCCAGTGGCATTTGGGCAGAAGTCTGGAGCTCTGAGTGCCTCCAAGCTTCCTTCCCCAACCAACAGACTGTGCTGCTTCCCTAAAATGAGATCAAGAAAAGCAGCAGTACCTATGAATATTTATGAACAATACAAAATTACAGCATAAAAAATTGTACAGACATTTCAGAGCTGCTAAGTGATGGCTCCAGAGCTGTATCTCTCTGTGCACAGAGCATTCAGCAGTCAGGGCACACATGCCCCCTCCAGTGGGGCTGCATCTAATCTATCATCTTTTCTAACATGACTATCACTGTAATATCTCAGCAATGCCTTCAGCGGAAGACCTATCACAGCCTTCCATCTATCTGAGCTGGTTTATAAAGATTTTCTCCATGGTGCTGGAAAATCTGTGGGGCATGTGTTTTAAAATATTGGATAAATTCCCCACTTTCCCTTCTGTAAGTCTAGATAGAGCTTTAATGCAATCTTTATCAGTAATGAACAATCTCTTGTTATCCCATGAAATTAGAAATAATCCTTTTTTAGGTTAATAAGGAAGGAACAAAGTTCAATTTTGTTCACACAACACATACAGTTGGGAAGTCTGAGGTTACATACAGAAAGTACTTAGAAAGATATTCTAACCTGATTTTTAGAGGGTTTTGACAGTTTGGGATCATCACACTTTCATAAACTCTTCCATGAACAATTTCTTATCACATATCAGTTCACTGGTTGCCTAATTTGCAAATCTCTCTGTTCTTCTCAGCAGGTTCCAGCATGGCACAGGCTCACCTCAGTGCAGGTGTTCTCTTCAGTAATGACATTAAGGATCATTTTTCAACTGCCGAAGATTTCTGAGTTGCACAGGTGGATGTGGCATATGGAAATTTTCATTCTCTACCTCTGAGAGTGGTCTTCAAAAATATTTTTTCTAAAAGTTTGCAAAGCTGTTGAAGCTCAAAACCAGAAATACTAATATGTGCTTATTTTGCTGAATTACATCATAGTTGTAACCAACTCAAGCACAGTCCCGCTGGCCTGGCCATGCATTTAGGCTGAGGCTGACAAAGATGAAGTAGCACCTGACAGATTTACACTCCAGCTCCATGGAATTACCCTGATGTGTGTAAATATGAAGATCCAGTTTGCAATCATTTAAAAAGCTTTATTCTTGGCTCATGTCAAGAGTTTGCTCTTGGAGATGGAATGGGGGAAATAAAGGGTGCAGATGGAACAGGGATGGAGGAGTAAAGCCTGTGCCTGCAGAGGGAATGAGGAAGGACTTTGCTGGAGTGGGGATGTGTTTTTTATGGTCTGGAGAAAGGCAGAGACGTGCTCAGCTCAGGAGCTCAAATCAGCAGCAAAGAATATCTTGTACATGTCACTGGCATCATAGAATGAAAGCCCCCTGTAATCTCAAGGAAAGCCCTTCTGTGAGCATTTTCCCAACCTATCTTGTCCTTAATAACAAATATTTTGAAGCCAGAAGATTAATGGTTTTGTGGCAGTGACACATTCTGATGTCTGTTGAATGAAGTTGTCTCAGCCATGCTCCAGCAGCACCCCCTGACACCTCCCATTAATCCCAACGGCTTTAAACACCAACCTTAGCAAACACCAGTGCCACCCTGGCTGAGAGGGAGCAAACCTGGCCCCAGCTGCCTCTCAGCAGCAACAGGAATGAAACATGGGGGTTCTGCCCTGGAAAATCCACCTTCAGCGACTCTGAATGGAGACCAGTGGCTCTGACAACATCTAGGGATTCTTTCCTTTGATGGAGGGCAGAGCAGTCTCATTCAGGGTCTGCAGCACACCAGCACCCACAGAAGGGCTCTCACAGCTCTCACAGCCCTGCTGGGAAGGATTTCCACAGCCCTGCTCCTGACAGGCAGAGTAAGAGTTAAGCTGGAGGGGGGGGGAGAAGCCAGGGGATTGCCATAACATATCATCAGTGGCTCTATTAATAGGGTTCAGGTTATAACTTATTCATGAACTTGTGCACTTTTCACTCGTACAGCATGGCAGGGTAACTCAGGAACACTTATGAATGACACTACTAATGCACCAAAGAGAAAGGAAACACAGCTCTGCTGCTGTTGCACATTAAACCCATCTATTGCTCTTCAAGACCACAGCAGATCAGTCAGGCAGACATGGATACTGCTGTTAAAGGATCAGCCCCCAGAGCATCACCACCCCGCTGGGTCTGGCATGCCTTTGGCAGACACACAGCACATTAAATCTTTTCGTCTTGGCAATATTCGTGCAATTTGTCCTATGATTCCTGTCTCTGCAAACCCTCCTGAGCATTGCCAGATTCAACAGGCATCACCTCTCTCCATGGCCATGGAGGCCCAAAGGCATTCCTCTTGCTCCATGCAAATCCATTGGAATTGGGAGCAATAGCCTCCTTTAAAAGTTCCACAATAGAACTCACAATGAACTGATGCTGATAAACTGGGCCAAAGCAAAGAGTCCAAAGAGCTTCACACCCTGAAAAATCAGCTCTGTGGTTTTTGAAGTTCACCTCCATGGTTCTGAATGGCGCTGAGGGAAGGTGAGAACAATCCCTGGAACCAGGAGGTTGTGGCTGAACAGGCAGCACCTGCAAACATCAAATGGAGCTCGCAGAAATGTGAAGGCTCAAATTCCCATTGCTGCTTCTGTTCCTGAAGGAGCTGAAGGCTTGTGCTATGGCACAAATCATTGAGGACTGTTGTTGTTATCTTATTGTATTTCATATTTCTGGAGTCCCATCTTAAAGTCCATACCTTCTTGCTGGTCCTATTATGCAGCTCCTCTCTGCAGCACAGTTCCTCATGGCTTCCACAGGGGCTCCTTCTGGGCTCTCGACCCAACCCCCTTTTATCCCAGAGGCCTTCATGAGCTACAGCTGCTACCCAACCAAGGATCCCACAGCTGTAGCTCATCCAGAGCAACAGGACCCACCTATCTAATACATAGGACTCTCACTACATATATATATTCACAAGGACTCCTTTATAACAATACATATATTCAGGCCCCTACATTTCCCCCCTTTTCTTTTAACAATTTCTCCATTACACAGTTACAATATCCATATCTGTCCCAGCTCCCAGGCTGCCACAGCTCTCGGCTGTCCGGGGGATTCCATACCTAATACATATATTCAGGCCCCTACATTTCCCCCCTTTTCTTTTAACAATTTCTCAATTACACAGTTACAATATCCATATCTGTCCCAGCTCTCAGGCTGCCACAGCTCTCAGCTGTCCTATCTTCCACTGTCCCAGCTCTCCGGCTGCCACAGCTCTCCGGCTGCCCTATTTTCCACAGCTCTTCAGGCTGCTACACCTATCTTCCACAGCTCTTCAGGCTGCTACAGCTCTCAGGCTGTCCTATTTTCCACAGCTCTTCAGGCTGCATACCTCCATCACGTCGGGGTCACCAATTGTTGTTGTTATCTTATTGTATTTCATATTTCTGGAGTCCCATCTTAAAGTCCATACCTTCTTGCTGGTCCTATTATGCAGCTCCTCTCTGCAGCACAGTTCCTCATGGCTTCCATAGGGGCTCCTTCTGGGCTCTCGACCCAACCCCCTTTTATCCCAGAGCCCTTCATGAGCTACAGCTGCTACCCAACCAAGGACTTTGCAGCTGTAGCTCATTTAGAATAGCTGGGACCCACTTATCCAACACATAGATCTTACAGGGACTCTCTCCACATTTCCCCCTTTTTCTATTACTAACAAATATAGTCAAATACAGTATAGATATTCAAGTACAATATATGCATTTCCTTACAATACACACACAAATACAATACACACATTCCCCCATGACTCAAAGGTCATGTACAACACACAGCTTCTTGACTCAAAGGCCATATTTCTCACAGCTCCTGGCTGCCACAGCTCCTTGATCCAATAGCTATGTTCTTCTCTACAGCTCTTCAGGCTGCTACAGCTCTCAGGCTGTCCTATTTTCCACAGCTCTTCAGGCTGCTACACCTATCTTCCACAGCTCTTCAGGCTGCTACAGCTCTCAGGCTGTCCTATTTTCCACAGCTCTTCAGGCTGCTACACCTATCTTCCACAGCTCTTCAGGCTGCTACAGCTCTCAGGCTGTCCTATTTTCCACAGCTCTTCAGGCTGCTACACCTATCTTCCACAGCTCTTCAGGCTGCTACAGCTCTCAGGCTGTCCTATTTTCCACAGCTCTTCAGGCTGCATACCTCCATCACGTCGGGGTCACCAATTGTTGTTGTTATCTTATTGTATTTCATATTTCTGGAGTCCCATCTTAAAGTCCATACCTTCTTGCTGGTCCTATTATGCAGCTCCTCTCTGCAGCACAGTTCCTCATGGCTTCCATAGGGGCTCCTCCTGGGCTCTCGACCCAACCCCCTTTTATCCCAGAGCCCTTCATGAGCTACAGCTGCTACCCAACCAAGGATCCCACAGCTGTAGCTCATCCAGAGCAACAGGACCCACCTATCTAATACATAGGACTCTCACTACATATATATATTCACAAGGACTCCTTTATAACAATACATATATTCAGGCCCCTACATTTCCCCCCTTTTCTTTTAACAATTTCTCCATTACACAGTTACAATATCCATATCTGTCCCAGCTCTCAGGCTGCCACAGCTCTCAGCTGTCCTATCTTCCACTGTCCCAGCTCTCTGGCTGCCACAGCTCTCAGCTGTCCTATCTTCCACTGTCCCAGCTCTCCGGCTGCCACAGCTCTCGGCTGTCCGGGGGATTCCATACCTTCTCCTTGGCTGCATGTTCTTTATCACGTCGGGGTCACCAATTGTTGTTGTTATCTTATTGTATTTCATATTTCTGGAGTCCCATCTTAAAGTCCATACCTTCTTGCTGGTCCTATTATGCAGCTCCTCTCTGCAGCACAGTTCCTCATGGCTTCCATAGGGGCTCCCCCTGGGCTCTTGGCCCAACCCCCTTTTATCCCAGAGCCCTTCACAAGCTACAGCTGCTACCCAACCAAGGATCCCACAGCTGTAGCTCATCCAGAGCAACAGGACCCACCTATCTAATACATAGGACTCTCACTACATATATATATTCACAAGGACTCCTTTATAACAATACATATATTCAGGCCCCTACATTTCCCCCCTTTTCTTTTAACAATTTCTCAATTACACAGTTACAATATCCATATCTGTCCCAGCTCTCAGGCTGCCACAGCTCTCGGCTGTCCGGGGGATTCCATACCTAATACATATATTCAGGCCCCTACAGAGGACTTAATAAATATGGCAGGGTGTGTCAGTAGCAAGGCTGAGGGAAGAACCCAGATATCCCTAGGGACCAAGTGTATTCCTCTCACCTACACGCCTGGCAAGAGACTTAGCGCTTGTCACCGGTCACTGTTTTATCTCCAGTGTCTTAATTGTCTTCCTGCTAGTTAGGGCTCATTGTATGTTCTATTGATTGTTGTTTCCCCACTAATTGACTGTGTGGTTGTTGGCTTCTTTAATTGCCATCCTGAAAGGCACTGTAAATTGTCCTGCATCAACATTAGTGATGGTAAGAAAACCAGAGTGGCGCAAGGAATTTCAGTATTAATACAGTGGGGAAACAACAAGATCTTGGAATGCTCTCAGCTCTCAACCCCTCTCTCAGCCAACTCATTCTAACCTTGTACACCAAACATTAAAGTTTTCACTTTCACATGCTGGATTCAGGTTCTGGTTTTGCCCTATATTCTGGTTCAATATTAATTAAATCATATGATGGATGTGCAGCACATCCTTTCCAACACTCATGGGCTTCCCAGCTCCTCCTCCAGTTACCTAAATCTGGTGCAAGACACAGAAGTCGGTGGGTATTTTCTTTAGACTTCCATAGACCTTTTGGCCCAGATCTTGAAACATTTATTATTTCTCACAGACATATGGGTACAGACAAGAGACCAAGGAGATTTTTCTAGGGGTCTAATTCCTACTAATTACCTCAGCCTTGTTAGAGCCTTTGAAAGTCTGACAAAGCACTCACCAGCATTTTTAGACAGTTGAATTGCTTTACCTGACTCAGTCCTCCAGCGCCCATATTTGCAAACATTGTCTGGTTATGCCAAACTCTTAATCCAGGTAACAGGACAGGATGAGTCAGTCATGCAATACATTTAACTGCTCTGGAGATGACAGAAGACTACAAGAAGAAAGATAATTAAAGACCTAGACAAGGAAAAAAACCAACCTTTTTTTCCAGAAACCATTTAGCAGTGAAAGGCACTGGGCATTATTTGAGGCTTATTGAATCCATGCTGGCTCTCTCTTTTCTGGAATAGCATCATGCGATTGATTCCAGACCTTTTCTTAGAAGAATCCCAGTTCTAATTTAATCCTATTGAGCAGCAGTCAGAAGCCCACCAAGGGAGGAATTCCACTCATTTCAGCCAAGCAGTGGTGGGTTTGACAAAACCAAAAGACATGCCTCTTGCCTTTTTTGAAGGCTTTTTGCCTTTTTGAAGGCCTTTTGCCTTTTTTGGAGGGTAACTGTCACTGCAGCAGTCTCTGTCACTGCCACTGCCTACTCCAAGAATGCAACATCCAGGATCTTGTTTGTTTTCCTATTAAGGCAACACAAGTGCTTTGCTAGAGTTTGTGTAAAAAATGAAAATGTATTTTTAAAGATGATAAATGGTCCTTTTGGCTCCTGCTGCTTCCTTTTTTCTTTTCTATTCTGCTTTCTATTTTTTCTCCTAGGTAAGAAAAAAATCCCTCCCTTCCTGTGCAAATTCACACAGCTTTTCAACCAGTCGGAACAGGAGGTCACATTTCAGCTGATGAGAATATGCTATGAAAACTTGTGTGTGCTATGCCTACATATCCTGATCTCCCTCTTATTCCTTCTCACCCCTCCTAGATGCAAAAAAAGCAACAGAAAAAGAGAAATTCCCCCCTCAACACTTGAAGTCTATCCCCCAGCCTTCTCCAAAGCACTTGAGTAGTTGTTACTGTAAGAGAGGAGCTAAGGGGGACTTTGAGTTATCCTGCCACATCCACAGGCCTTTCTTTAATTTCAGGATACTGTTCTTGAACTTTAATGGAATGATTAGTGATGTGCAGCAGCAGCAGCAAGAGGAGGAGCACAACTGAAGCCAGGAAAGCCTAGGGATGCAATCCCATCCATCTTTAGATGCCACATCCCCACCAATATCTGCTGTGAGCACCAATTCATTAGGCTGGTGCAATCTCTTCAATAAAGCCCTGCCTGTCCCCACTGAGCAGCTTGTTAAACCTCACAAGTCAGTGCAGAATCAATTTGCTCAGCCCTCACTGCTCCCCAACACTAACCTTATTAACCTTTAGGCACAGCAAAAGGGCTGTTCATTTGCTGGGATATCTGCTTTGGATTGAATGATGAGGAGTGTGATGAGAGCACCAGCCCAAGGGGCTCTGTCTCATCACCTGAGCAAGTGCCAGGTTCAGCTGGGTTTTTTTCAGAGGAGATGGATGGAGGAGCTCTATTTCCGTGGGTCCTGCTGCTCTGTGCAGATGTTCTGTTTGGCTTCACTTTGCCCTTTCATCTACAAATAAACCAGCTCACCTCCCTCTCCTTCAGAGTTCTGCATTCATGTGCACCCAGGGTTAACACTGTAGCCAAACCATGTCCTTAACTTCTGCTAAAACTTAGATAAATTCACAATTCTTTAGTTGCCTTTCTGCCACCTCTTTTATGGAATTGTCTCTGTTTTCCCAGACTACTTTGGATCACCTTCTCTCTGAAAGCAGATTCATGCTCAGCAGCTTGAAAAAGAAGAATATACATCCACACACACACAAACCAACCTAATCCACATCTAATTCTAAGAAGCTGATGGCTACTTGAGGAATGGCTCACTTTATAAATGAGAATATATGAAATACCCTACTGAGAAGAGAGGGTACTCAGTACTTCTGCAGCTTTGTGCAATGCTCAGGTATTCTGAACTATTTCTACCTTTTGACAGTTTAAGCCTGTTTTTCCCCTGCCTTCTAGTCGACTCCCATCACTTATTGCAAACCCCACAGGGAGAAACAAAAAAAAGTATTCTCCTTTAGCTGCAGCTCTCATGTCCTATATGTGCTACTTGTCAACGTTATTTAACTGCAAACTTCTTGCTGGAACCTGATCTGATGGTCTACATTATTTCCTAGCTCTGCCTCATTGTCGGAGCACGAATAGAGAAGGTGGCAGAGTTCTTAAAAATGAAAGGGAGCAGAGACAATCTCTGAGAGGTTTATATCTGCATTTTGAGGTGCCTGACAAAAGTTTGCAAGCACATTTTGCCTGTGAACAGCACACTACCCACCACGTCTGAGGGTGCCAAAAAAGCAAAACTTGGAGCACACACAGGGGAAGGACTGAGTTGAAAAAAAGCCAGTTCAGGATCTATCTGCTCACAACAACCAACAAGCACATAAATGAGTCTTGCACTCTTCTTTCCTCATCTCCACTCTGTGGCCACTCTCCAAAGAGAAGGCGGCGTGATGAGCCAGGGGAAAGCAAAGCAAAACACTCCTGGTTCAAGATCTGATTAGCTGGGAAGCTAATAAGTGCACTGAAGCTTTCATTCCTCAAGCTGAAACAGGAAAAGTTAGGAGGGGAAAAAAACCCAGCTTTTAAAGTGTCAGAATTTTTTACTTCTCATCTTGAACAGTGCCTCTGTACATTTTTAATAGCTGATCCTCCACGACACCCTTGGGAGCAAGGCTAGGGAGCCAGAACTTATTGGAGTGCTCACATCCCCATCTCAAAACCCAAAGCCTTTCCACAGAAAATAAGTTGATTGAAAAGCTGCATGAAGTGTCTCTCCTATTCAATCTAGAAGCTTATTAGCTACTTTTTGAGTCTTGAGCCATTGAGGTTTACTGGCTCCATGCTTTCAGTCTCATCTCCTCTTCCTCTGGGCCAAAAACTTTCCTTAGCTTTCCTGCCCCAAACTTCTCAGAATTCACCCTTACTCTCTGCAGTGGAGGGGAGGAAGGCAAGGAGTCAATGAGCTCTTTGATACAGCAGCTAGAGGGGGTCAGAGATTTAAATTTACCCAGAGGACAGATGATTAAAAAAAAAAAAACAACCAAAAACCCAACCACCCAGAAACAACAAGTGAGACTGAAGGCTTTGTCTTTGTTTCAAGAACAAGAACTGAGTCAAATGCCTGTGATCGTGACCACGGGATCCTCCCACCTTCAGAAAAGCAAAGCACAATCTCCACACAATGGTAACGTTTTACACAGGTTATAGATAGCAAAAGGGTCTTTAAAAGAGAAAGTAATCTGAAGGAAAGGAGAAGCCGGATGAATTTTTCAAGTCATCCTCTTATTTAATAAATACAGGACAGAATCAATGGCTTCTGCTGAAATTCAGCAAAACATCCTTGGCATTTTGGAGCATCCCTTTTAATTTCCACTGGGGGTGATTTTTTTTCGCTTTTAAACTATTTTTTTTCTTCTTTTGAAGAATGTATAATCAAAGACCATAATTCCTCACTTACTACATGTTTATTTGCTTTCATCTTCTTAAGACCAATGTACTTATGCTTAAAAATAATCACAAGTGCTACTAAAAGTGCAAATAAATTCTAAGCAGCCTAGCAAACAATGCTCCTAAACAATAGTCAGTGTTTATAAGCAATCCTATGACAAGAGATGTGATAAAGAATTAACTATTACTTGTTAGGACTTAGGACTTCAGATCACTACAGAGAGTTGACCCAAATCCTCTGCACAAGACCCTGGGGTATGCATGATCCCACTTTTCAGAAAGTCTCTGCACTCCAGGTTGTGTGGTAGCACTTAGCCAAAGTAAAGAAAAACTTTTCATTTGCCTAAACTGGAGCTTAGTAGGCTTTTGTTTATTTTTGTCTGCTAAAAGTGACAAAAATATAAATTTCTGTTACTTAGAAATCTGATATTTAACAGGGAGCTCAGGCCAACACTCCTCACTTTCAATGGGAACGAAGGGCTGGTGTACCCTTCAAACTGTGCCCTAGAGATGGCGGGCTGGATTTCATTTTCTTTTCTCTTTTCTTTTCTTTTCTTTTCTTTTCTTTTCTTTTCTTTTCTTTTCTTTTCTTTTCTTTTCTTTTCTTTTCTTTTTTCTTCTCTTCTCTTCCTTCCAGTTAATGTTTAAACATTTTTAAACTGACATGGAAAGAGACATTTTTAGGATGATTAAATGCCTTTCATTTTCTTGAGGGAAACTAAAGATGCCTAAACACACCCATGAAATTTGGGGTCCAGTTGTCTGCCTTTAGGTAGCTGTAAAAACATTTGGCCTAAAGATGCTGATCATACAACACGACAGAGCTAAAGGAGAAACTGAAACTCAGGGATGCCCAGATCTTTACCTCTTAAATCTCTTTGTAAAACAGTGAGAAAAATGCACAGCTCCAGAACACCCCAGCCCCTTGCCCAGCATGCCAGGAGCGCGGTTGGGATTGCAATTATTGCCAACCATGGCATTGCCCAAGCAATGTCATCACCACTGTCATGGAAGCCCAGTGGTTTTGTCACAGGGAACTGAAACCTGGTGCCTGGGAAACAACAGTGAGAGCTCGAGTTCCCATTCCAGAGTTCCCATTCCAAAAGCAGCATGTGCCTCTGGCTCGGCAACTTCCTCTTCCCTGTCCTGTGGCCACAGAGGTCACTGCTGGAGGAGGAGACTCAGACTGTTCTCCTTAAGCCAGACAGTGTCTGAAGCTGGAGAAAAGTTTTACTTTCTCTTGTGCTTTTTCTGATTTTCACTTTGGGTCACTTCCCTTTCAGCAGCAGAAGAGGCAAGAGGATTCACCCTTGGCAGATGGAGTCAGCTGCTGACAATACATTACACTTAAAATTCCTTTTAATATTCTGCTTAGACACACTGTAAAAGAAGAATGGATATCCCGAATAATTAAAATATGTTTAATTTGCATGGAGCTCAGGGCATTGTTCTGACATCAAACATCACTGTCAACCATATGTGGAATTTCAACTGCCAAGTGCTTCATTTATGTGAAAATTAGCTTAAGTGTACAAAGAATGAAAAATTTATGATTATTTCACATTTTAATAAATGCAGTGCTATGCATTAATTTAGACTTCTAAAACAATTTTGACAGTGACAAGGGAATCCTTCACAGACTAAGTGCTGCAGCGCGTCGTGCCTCACATGTCCTGCGGAGTTGTGTGCTGGAGTGTTAAGGCAGTTAGATTTTTGTGTTTTTAAACAAAGATATTATATGACTATATCACTTAAAACACTGCCTCACTCTTCCCATGAGAGTGGCACAGAACCCATCAATGGCTTTCAGACAGATCGGCATCTCGCGTTACACAAAAATGTTTGCAGTGAGAAGAAAAAAAAGTGCATAAATTACATTGCTCAATGTAACAGGCACTGGCAACTTTCCCCAGACTTTTGTTGTACAGGAAAATCACTTGGGTGGTGACAGGATCTTCCACAAGGTGCTAAGATCTGGCACCAATGTATTATTTTTCATGAGCATCTCCTGTTCTTCATGGTAAGACGTGAAGCTGCACCACCTCTTACTCCTTACAGGATATGGGGGGTTTCTCCAGGCCTAAATGGAAGTCCCACCATGTTTTTTGGGGCCTGGGGCACCCCAGACTGAGAGGAAACATTAGCAACCCCTCACAAACTGCTCCTTCTCTTGGTCCAACCAGAGGTCCCCTTCAAATGGCACTTTTCATATCACAATCAACTTTGCCTTTTGCATGACAAAATTAATAAAGCACTTCTGCAAACGTGGACTCGTAGGATCACAGGCTAGTTTGGGTTGGAAGGGACCTTTAAAGGTCATCTGGTCCAGCCCCCTGCAATGAGCATCTTCAACCAACATCTGAAATTCTGTACAAACCCCCTGAACTCCAAATGTAACTGACACAAAGAAAGAAGAGAATTTTAGCCATTGTCAGCGCACATAAGTCTGACTTTTGTGATTTGTAAGATCTGGCATTTACAGACATGTTAAACAGAGTACACTCTCCTCTCTGCATGTACTGCATGCTCAAAATCTACATTAAAAGAAGGTTATTAACACCATCCTGGCAGAGTTCAGAAAAGAGACCAAAACCAACTTCATTCTGCCATTTCCTAAGGTGGGGCTCTTTGAACAAATCTCTTTGGTGTATTTCAAATTCTTCTTTTCTTTCTTTCTTTTTTTTTTGATAGAAAGCAAACTTATAAAAATGGAAATTCTATCACATAGCCTCACCTTGAGCACAGATGAATTATAAACAGGGTTTGATCCTTCAGATCCACCTAGAGCTCTCAGCATGTGAGCTTATCTAGTAACCAAAAGCAGCAAAAAGCCTTCATCCTATCTTAGAATCAGCTCTGAAAGGAGATGAGATCAGAGACATGCTTTGCTATTGGCTTTCATGGCTGTTTCCTGACAGCAAAATAGTACTAAGAATAAAGAACCTTAAGACCCATTCCAGCTGCTTTAAACAGGTGTGATCTGGCAGGCATAGCCACTTCTGTAAGCTCTGAAACGTGAGTCAAAATCTCCCCTTCATGGTCTGGTTACTTCTGGCCTTTGCTGTCCAAATGCAGATCTCATTCCTTGTTGCAGGAACAAAAAAGAGCAGCACCAGCCTCTGCTAGGACAGGAGGAAACTTTTGCTCTCTGTGTCTTGGGCACCAGAAAGCTTGGCCTGGCACAGGAAATGAGTCACTTGGAAAATCTGCTGGCTGGGTGCTCAAGAAGCAAGTGCTGTATGTGTTTATATGGCATTTTGCAGGTCCATGACCTGCACGTGGCCTTTGGGTGAATGTGGGAATGGCCATTTTCTGGGGATGGGAGCAGAGCCCAGGACACTGCTTGAGTCCCCCCTGTGTCATTGTTTGATGGTTTGGATGGCACCAGCCAAGCCCAGACTGTCACTTCTGGCCTGGTGGGCAGGCACAGGTGGCATGCTGTGGTATTTTTGGGGTCCCCCATGGTGGGGAGGAAAAATGAATCTGACTCCATGTTCTTAGAAGGCTAATTTATTATCATATTATATTATATTAATTCTATTATATAATGCTATACTAAAACTATACAAAAGAATAGAGAAAGGATACAGACAGAAAGCTAAAAGATAATAATGAAAAACTCATGACTCCTTCCAGAGTCCAGACACAGCTGGACTGTGATTGGTCATCAAGTCAAAACAATTCACATGAAACCAATCAAACAATGACCAGTTGGTAAACAATGTCCAAACCACATTCCAAAGCAGCAAAACACAGGAGAAGCAGATCAGATAATTGTTGTTTTCATTTTTCTCTGAGGCTTCTCAGCTTCCCAGGAGAAGAAATCCTGGCAAAGGGATTTTTCAGAAAATATGACAGTGACAGCATGCCATGGGCCAGCTGGAAATGGAGGACAATGGAAGGCTAATTTATTATCATGTTATGTTATGTTATGTTATGTTATGTTATGTTATGTTATGTTATGTTATGTTATGTTATCCTAAAACTACACTAAAGAGTAGAGAAATGATAGTTACAGAAGGCTTAACAAGATACTAATGAAAAACCCATGATTCTCTCCAGAGTCCCAACACAGCCTGACCGTGAGTGGTCATTAAGTCGAAACAATTCACATGTTGAATAAACAATGTTTAAACCACATTCCAAAGCAGCAAAACACAGGAGAAGCAAATCAGGTAACTGCTGTTTTCATTTTTCTCTGAGGGTTCTCAGCTTCCCTGGTGAAGAGATTTTTCAGAAAATATGATGGTGACAGTTTTGGTATGAGACAGAGGTGAATCCCTTCCCCTGCAACTTCTCCTGTAAGATGTCACTGGAGGCAGAGCTGGTGCTCCCTGCCAACCTGGCACCACACAGGGACCAAGCAAATGCCACCTGCCTTGCTTGGTCCTCCCTGCCACTGCTCTAATGCCTCTGTAGCCCTCAGGCTGAGTTTGCACTCATTCACTTGGTGTCTGTCAAAGAAAATGAAAATGCAAACAAGAAAATCGATGTTTGGGGTTTTTTAAACAAGTTACTTTACTGACATTTGTGCTGCAGGTGCAAGGTGGTGTTTGTTAAAAACGGCCTACCAGGGCAGGGGAAATAATGGTTCAAAAAAAGTCCCCCTGGAATGAAAACATCTCCTCGGGCTTTACACTGGATATTAGATATGTCATAATGTACATAATCACCTCAAGTGGGATTTCAAAAGTATTCTGCTCTAGTCTTATTCCCACCCCAAACTGAAGACAATTTTAAGCTCTGATTTGAATGGAGACATTTAAGAGCCTCAATATTTCTCCAACACTTTTCACTAAGCTTTTGTGCAGTCTGTAAGTGAGATGAAAGTGGTATTTGCATATTTGTAAAATAGCACGTGGATCATTTTTATCTGGAGAATACTGCTGAAAACTGCCATCAGAAATTAGGGGAAAATCTAGAAGTGTGCATTTAGAAGCAGATGAGGGGCTGGTCTTTTATTTGGCTATAAATTTGTGTAGAATACAACTGTCTGAATTTGTTGGGGGAAAAAATTTCTTGCGATTCGAGGACCACAGTGGGATGTTTTCAGCCAGATGAAATTGAGATCATCCTGGTGTTAAATATTTGCTGGAGGAGGTTAGGCCTTCAACCTAATACCAGCACTCTGCCCCAAGGAATTGTTCCTAACTGCAGAATGTTTTGTCAAAAGCACTATCATCACATGCTATTTTCAAACCAGAAACACTAAACCAGAGAAATGCAGCTGGGAAGAGGAAAAACAGGGAAAGAGCAGAAAAAAATAGAAGGAAAAGGGAGCTTGCACCAGCCAGGAGAGCCAGCAGCAGCCAAGAGAGCTCCTTTTGTTTACATCAAGGGTGACCAAAACTGAACTTTCCCTCCCCATTTTGCAACAGCAAGGCAAGCCAGCCACATACAATCCTGCCTCCATGGTTTGAGCAGTTTGAAGGATGTACATGGGGGTGTCAGTGATGAAACACCCTCTAAGGAGGTTGAAAATGCAGGGAAGGAGATGGAGATGGAGATGGAGCTGAGGGACAAAACAGGATCAGGACAGGCTGAAACTTCACAATTGAGACTCTTACATAGAATGAAAACAAACTGAAAATTTGGTATCACCTGTCAGATACCAAAACAGGAATTGTCTCTTCCCCCATCAAATCATATGGCCCCAGAACAGTAAAAATAGGTTTTGTGTGTAAAAAGGTTTTGTGTGCAAACACTGCTGCTGAATTATGATGCTCATATTGTGGGCCAGGGTTTCTGCACTAGCCCGAGGCCACAGTCCAAGAAGAATTAAGAAGACAAAAATCCTTAGATGTAAACTCCTCAGAAGCAATAAAAATGCAGTCATGACTCAGATTGGTCACCACAGTTTTGGTGAGCATACACATGCCTGAATACATATATATTATATATCTGCAGCTGCAAATCTAGCACAGGCATAACACCTGGAGAAACCCAGAGTGGCTGCAGAACCCAGTGACACAGAATATTCAGCCAAGCCCTGCAGCAAATCATCAAGTTTGGAGAAGACCTCCAAGATCATCAACTCCAACCTTTGACAGAAAACCCCCATGAAGAAACCACCTTGGCAGGGTTGTCTGGACAGCTCCCACCCACCAGAGACAAGCAGAGGTAGGTACACAAAGCACAGCTACACCATATTTACCACCTGGCAGAACAGCTAAGATCTATTTAAGGGTCTGTGCCAGCCCCAGCAGGTCCCTGTGTGTGCAAACAGAGCCAGGGGAGTCCCTGGTGGGACAATGCCCCCAGGGTCCTGCAGTGGTGACAAAGCTGGGCTCTGTGCCCCTAATCCTGCAGGAGGAGGCAGAGGATGAGCTCAGCCACTGGAAAAGGGATGTTGAACACATCCTTCCACACCTCCTGCCAGCTGCTGGCAGCTGCTCACCTTGGTGGGAGGTGCAGTGCCACAGGAGCAGGTAGATGGAACAGGAGGAATCTGTCAAGGACTTCAGAGAAACAAAAAAGGAAAAAAAAAAAGAATTAAATAGAAAAAGGGGTTGGGGGATAATTACAAAACAAGTATTTTTAATGGTTGCTGGCAGAAACCCCAACCCTTGTATTTAAATGGCTTTTTTAATTAAAAAACAGCAGGCTATGAATGCTAATCTCTCTGAGCAGAAAGCTCCTGATGGTTTGCCTGTTTCCAAAAGACTAAATCAATCAGCAAGAAGGCTAACCCCATCGTGGGAACAGCATTGCAGAAGGGCCTCAACTTTCAGAGACTCCGTGTGCTGCACTCCTGAACACACAGGGCAAGGTGTAAACTAACACCAACACTGCAACATTCACAAAACATATCCAATAGTGCTTTTACTTATTTTTTCCTAGATCTGATCTGTCTTTCCTTGTTACTTCAGAATGTGTTTTGGGTTTTTTTTTTTTTTCTAGCTAAAAATATCAGTGGAGGCCTGCCAGGCTAAAATGTGCAGTTTGAGTCCCTAAGTGTTTGGGTAGGGAATATTCCAATTGCTCCACATTTTTGCCTATGTAAACTATTTAACTTGCAAATCAGAAAGCAATGTTGTATGACACACTTGGGTTTTTCTTGGAATCTCAGCAGACATGCAGAGAAAAAAAAACATATTACCAGCAGAGAGAGTGAGGAGAAGAGAGAAAAGAGAGAAAGAGAGAGAGAGAGAGAAGGATGTCAACCATGTAGTACAAAAATAAATTGTTAGCAATTTTTTATGAACTGAGTTTTCCCAAATGTAAAGCAATTTAACAATTTTGTGCCATTGCAATTCACATAATCTATGGGTAGAGGGATTTTAAAGGAAAATCCAGCCCTATTTTATTCTCTGTCAAGAATTATGTGTCATTTTGTTTCTTCCCCACATTTTATATTTGTATAAAGTGTGAGAGAAAGGAAGGCTCACCAGGGAAGGACACTAGCAGGGAACACCCTAAGAAAATCTGGTGTGGAAGGCTACCTAACCTGGCACTGCCATGCAGTTTGCAAAAAAAAACAAATAAAATCCAAATATTATGTATATGCATTTAAGTTAACCCAGTCTACTGGTCTCACAAAGATGTTCAAGAAATATTTTGTGCCAAGTTGCTACACAGAAAGAGGAGGTAAAGAGGTCCATCAGTGATGTGCACATCTTTTCTAGAATCTGGCTACACCAGGAGCCAAGGTTCCTTCAAAGGCAGGAGGGTTTACTCTGCACCACAGCTGTCACTGGGACAAGTAAAAAGCCTCAAAGATATCAGCACTCACCCTGTGTGACAACACTTGATGCACCTGGATGCTCTGTACAGCTCCTGCCATAACTTTGAGGCGCCCTGTAAGACTCAGTGATGGAAGAGGATTTGCAGAGGTGCTGCTCAAATTACTGCCTGGTGCCCTTTCCTTAAATCAGGCTAAGCTTTCACCGGGATCAAGGTAGGGAACAGCTCCAAGGAATTTCTCTGCAAATTCATTTTGCAGGATGCTGATTTCTCATTATGAGAGAACACAAATCCATTTGATGAGAAATGTTCTCTTTCCAGTCTCATTTTGTTTCACAACCTGTGGCCTAAACCTCAGGTGGATTTTCAAATAAGCTAGAGCTTGTCCTTGCAAGGGAACCTCTGAAGGAAACAAGCACAGAGAGCACGTTAGCATCTTTTGTGTTACTGCCCAGTGCAGCAAGAGAGCACAGGAACACCTTGACAGAAGTGACGTGTGCCCCTCATTCTGCGTGCAAGAAACCAAAAATACTTTGCAGATTTCTGTGAATTGTGCCACACAGCCTTTCCAAGTTCTTCTTTCCCCCCTTTTCTCAGATGGGGGAACTTGAGGGATGGCTGATAGGAAAGCAGGCCAAGGGAAACTCCCAAAGTGATTTGGGAGCTAGAACAAATGAAATCTCCTGTACTTCAAGAACTAGACCACTCTGTGCTCCAAAACCCACAAATTGTTGTTTCATACAGAGATGACTGACTTCATACATTTTGCATCCAAGTGCCACACTGACACTTGCCATTCTTGGCACTGAGGAGCTAAATTTATCACTGTCTTCTTTCATATGCCCCAGGAAAGGCAGAATTAGAGATGTCCTGCTGCCTGGGTTGCAGCAGCTCCCCGTTGTTAATCCATCCACGCAACATCCCCACCAGAAATCTCTTCCAGCTTGATTTGCTCTCTCCACTGAACAGCAGCACGTGGATCAAACCAGCCCGAGCAGCTTGCTGTCCACCTGCTTCTCAAGTGCAACCAAGCAGAAGAAAACCACTCTGACAATTTGAAAGGGGACTACAACCAATTTAGAAGGAAATGATCGCACAGAGTCCAACCCGGTGCCTCGGACGGCGTCACGGAGCAATCCTCCATCACTTGATGTGCTGGGGCTGTCACTCTGCTGCTTTCAAATGAGCTCAGGTAAACCAGTTCCACGAGCATGATTCACTTTAAAACACTTCCACTCCAGGGCATCACTCTGCATCGCTGCCACTTGTGTACTTTCAAAGAGTATTTATACCATGCTTTTCATTTCTTGAAGCAGATTTATATAGATAAAATGTGGCAAATGCAGCCCCTTTAATGACTAATAATCTTATTTCTTTATGGGAAACATGAAAGCTCTGGTATGGATGTAACCATCAATTTGTTTATCGTGTCTAGGCCAAGTTCTTCACCTATGACAGATCTATGCTAGTTAGGTGTGGAGTAAACAACACTGGGAGCTATACTTACCTAAGACTGATCCTTAAAATCCTCTGGATTTTCAGATGAGAGAGTCACATTTTTGTTTGGTTGAACACTGTTGACCTAAACATCACTTGCTGCCATGGAACTGCATTAAGTATTCATTGACTTTCAGACCCAAACTACAGTTCAGCATTTTCTTAGGTACTTCAGAAAGAAGCTTGGCTGTAGCATTTTATCCTGAAGTCTCTGATGCCATCCAGTATTAATTTCTTTGCCAAGAATCAAGTCAGTCCAAGTCCCTCTGTGCTCCAGGAGACTGCAGGGACTGCCAGAGCAAACCTCACAGGACATTGCTAGAGAAACCTCAGGAAGGCAGTGGAAAGCCAAGCTGAGCTCTGTTGCTTTTGGGACAGTATAAACACCACAGTGGGTAAACCAGCCACAAAACAAATTTTTAAAAAACCAACCAAACAAGTAAAAAACCACACAAGCAAACAAAGCACGAACATACACTTCCAGGGAAGCCTCAGGGGGGAGGGAAACAGCCTGCTGTGGTGGGTACTTGAGGTTGATAATGGTCAAATAGCATGACCTAGAAGGGATCAGCAGGATCTTTAACTGTTATATGACTACAAGCTGTATAGCTACATGTTACATGGCTAGAAACTTCAAATACTCCTGCAAGGAAACATCACAGATAAAGCACATCCACAGATTATCTTCTGCTTTCCATATACCATGAATGGAATTTTGTTTGAAACTAAACTGACTTTTTCCAGGTCTTGCCATGGCTTCTTAAGGGAAAAGCATAAAAAAGCTGCATAAATTATGGCTAACAGAGGTGGGCTTTTTTTTCCCCCACAGAATTTGAAAAGCAGAAGTAACCTGCATTGTCCAGCTTGTAACAAAGGCCCTTCCTCCCATTAAGTGGCTACACACATTTTAGCTTCTCAGTCCTTCTCATGGCATTAGGTTAATTATCAACTCTTTAGGGCCCCAAGTCTTACTTGTGAGGTGGTAAATGAAATCCAACTCCTTTATGGTCCTGCCCAACTTCCTAATAAAGTCCAGCAAGGTTGGCAACAGGAGCATCTTCAATGTTTTCAGGTGAGCATTGCTCCCACACTGAACCAAGTTACATTTATTATCTTCTAGTCTGGCTTCTGTAATTTTAATTCATAGAAGACCACATTCACCCTTCTTTTATCTGCAAATCTGACAGCTGTAATAAAGCAATACTGCACATTTCCCCTGGTTCTGGTGTTATTCAGGCTGGGAAGAGCCATTCTGCAGGGCAGAGACCTGGGGCTGCCAGCTGCACAGGACAAGGGGAGGCAGCCCCAGCGCTCCCAGCAGCTCCCACAGCTGAGGGCTAACCCGGTCCCATCCTTCCTCACACCCCAGATCAGATGTTCCAGACTCTGAGATGTGGGTTTTGGAGCAGGGGAGTGGGGAATCAGGGAATTCAGACTGCAGGGAGGCCACGGCACAGAGCCAGCAGGATGGAGCCATGGAAAGGCTCTGTGTCGGGATCTTTACTTATCAGAGTGACCCCGAGAAAAGTTGGAAAGTCTCTTTGCCCAGCCTGGTGCTCAAAAAAGGAGTCAGGGCTCTTCATTCTTGGTCTCAAGGTTGTTTATTGTATCTTATCTATAAAATTCTTTCTCCTGCCCTGCCAAGGTCCATCCAGCAGGACAGTTCCAGGCACTCTGCCTGCCCCCAGGGCAGTGTTATTTCTTTATACTAAGAACTCTGTATACAATGTTTACAATTACTTTCCAATATCTATCACCTATGTTAGACAGTGAGCTTCTACTCTAAACCAATCTGAAGGTTCCAACATTACAGCAGAAGATGAAGGCCAAGAAGAAGAAGGAGAAAGTCTGGACACGCCCAGATTCCTCCATCTTGCCTCCTGAACCCAATACCAAAAACCCCAAAATCTACTTATTCACCCTGTGATAACTTCACTGTTATTCTGCCTAAACTGTTGTGCCTTGCAGATCTTCATCTAAGGTTGGTCATTTGCTCCACGGGTCACAATCAAACCCACAGGGGCATCTTAGGCTCTGTGCCAGGGTCTCTGAGCCCCCTGGCAGGGTCCTGGGTCCTGGCAGCTCTGCTGCAGGGACTCTGGAGGGATGCACAGGCAGAGCATCCCCATGCTTTGGGCACATCTGGCTGCCTCTGCACAGCAGCCTCCTGGCACTGAGGCACCTGCTCATTAGCTCCTGTGAGGAACAGGAGCTGTGCTCATCCTCCTCTTCCTCACCCCCATCCCACGGGGGGAGGGATCCAGCCCTGCCCTGACTCTCTGCACGGGGTCAGGCCGTGAATTTGGCCTCACTGGATCCAGATGTGCTCCGTGGTGTCCCAGTCCCTCCCTGTTTAATGAGGATTTGTCCCAGCAGCGCCCCTCTGGTGCCTTTTGGAAGCTCTGGCTGCAGCTGCAGAGCTCACTCTGTGCTTCACTAAGAGCAAACCGGGCTTTCAATGACATAATTACAGCCCTATATTAAAATGTTATATTTAAATGATCTCATTCTTCATCAGCAAAGGATATCCCTAACCAAAACAAATTCTTCTATATCATTTATTGTATTTAAGATAATTTAATTCATGCTGGAAGGCAGCAAATGAATAAATTCCACAGCACTTTATTTAAATATTTTTGAACAAATCTTGAAAGATGTTTTCATTTAGCTGAAAGCATACTAATAGCAATTTTTTTCCTCTACCACAATAAAAAATATGGGTTTCTTTTTATTGCACTTGTTAAAATAAATGGCATTTTTAATAAAGACTGTCCCCATAACAACATATATGATTTGATCACATTATGAAATAAATGTCATGTGAGATTATACATTTCAAAGCAGACAGTTTATGTTCCTTTAGTTATTAAATTCAATCAGTTTTACTTTTTTTTTTTTTTCCTGAAGGCAGGTATGGTTTTGATTAAAATGTGACCCCAAAAGCAGAATAATTTTAGTGAGAGTGCATTTTCATTTTTTGAAGGTTTATCTACCTTCCCATAAGAACTTAGAAGAAAAAAAAAAAAAGTATGGCTTTCAATGGCAGAATTAAAATTTGGTTTCCTTTGACTGACATTTTTATTCCCAAGAAGACCATGTTACAGCACAGTGCTGAGTGGAAAACTTCAAGCTAACTAACTTGTTACTATGTTTTTAGCCCATGAAATGGGTCTGATGTTACAAATGGTCCCAGTATCCATCTCTTGTAGAAACTCAGCCCTGAGCCACAGCCTGTGCCATCAGACCAGGCTGTGACAGGGAACCACCACAGGACCTGCAGGGAATTTTGATTTCCCCCAGAAACTACCTGAGAACTATTAGATACGAACATGGGGATGCAGAGGACCATCCAGAAGTGAGCCACAGGACCATACCCATGGCTCCATACAGGCTGGCACTTCCTCCACAGGTTTTGGATTGTACCCTAACCAAGAGCAAACCCTCTTTCCTGTCTCTGAGTGTCTCCTTCCTGCCCACCCTGGTTGCTGAGGGACATGACTCAGGGTAAAGTCCCTCCTCAGGAGGCCCACAGGTCAGAAGCTGGTCCAGCTCTGAGATGGAAGTTACTGGAGTGGTTTGGCCATTCCTCCTCACACCGGTGCCCCTAGCGCCGCTCTCACACATCCATGGTCAGTACAGTGGGACACCTGCCTGGACAGCAGTATAGGAAAACCAGCCCATTTTGGGTCTGTCCAGAATGCCCATTGATAATTTCTGGATCATTTCCCTCATTTAGGAACGCAAAAATCAGAGCACTTTGGAAGAGAAGGCTTCGTGGTGCCCCTGAGGTCTCCCTCACAACACAGAATGTGGACCTGCCAGCCCCAGGTGTGAATATCACTGCTGGCTCTTCAGACACTGAATTTTTCTTCGGTGTCTTTCTAAAGCCCTCCATCCTATCCAGACACTTTTACTGCACAACAGCCTTGTTTCAACAAATGAAGCTCCTGTTAAAAATCACTGACAACACGGGTGTTGGCTTAATAAAGAAATTACTTTTAATCTAAACATCACCATCTGTCAGGCCCTGAAAAGGAAAAACAACAACAAAAAAAGAAAAAGTGCAGTGATGCACAGCCATGGAGCAGCATTTGAAAGCTCCCATCCCAGCTCTCACCGAGCATGAACACTGAATATTAAACAAACACCTGAAGCTACATGTGCCACCAGCTCAAAGCATCACTTCATTTTCTGCTGCGTGCCGCAACTTAGGAGAGCATCGCGGGCGCTGCCGTCTGTGACGCCTGGAATTATCCATGGGAGATGCTCACACCACATCCCACAGATCCTGCAGGAGCCACAGGGGTGCCACCAGGGCAGGACACGTGTCCTGGAGCTTGTCCTGGCCACGTGTGGTGCCCAGGAAGGTGGGGACAGGCACAGGCTCTCTGTGATGGTGTTCGCAGAGGTCCTGGGAAGAGAGGAGGATCTGACTCCATATTTCAGAAGGCTTGGTTTATTATTTTATGATATATATTGTATTAAAACTATATTAAAACTATGCTAAAAGAATAGAAGAAAGGATTTCATCAGGAAGCTTGCAAGCAAAAGAAAGGAAATGGAATGATAACAAAATCCTGTGACTGACCAGTGAGTCTGAAACAGCCAGACTGTGATTGGCCATTAATGAGAAACAACCACATGAGACCAATCACAGATGCACCTGTTGCATTCCACAGCAGCAGATAATCAATGTTTACATTTTGTTCCTGAGGCCTCCAGCTTCTCAGGAGGAAAAATCCTAAGGAAAGGATTTTTCATAAAACGTGTCTGTGACACCTCTCCTTGGGCAGGAGCAGCTGAGGCTCTTTCTCTGTCTGCCCTGGGGTGGCCTGACCCCCATGGGGGCACTGACTCTGACCTTCATTCATGGAAAAGGCTTCCTAGACTTTAAGATAGACTAGAATCCACAAAAGTGTTAAATAGATTATAGAGAGAAGTGTAGGTGTATCACTTGGTGAGAAATTGAGGGTTTGGGATTTTTAGTATGCTATGGATGGAAGCAAGATGAAGGACACCACAGGGTGTCCTCCTGGGTTTCTTCTTCATGCTTCTTCTTCCCTCTTCTCCTTGGGTTTGGGTGGCATTTTGTAACCGGGCAGAAAATTCTGCATTGTGGGCTCTGTGGGATCAGTTATTGGGTTAAAAGTTTAGTCTTAAAAGACCTTGTAACAGGAGACTGTTGGCCATTTTGTGCCTTCTAATGAAAAGCTGCCCAACTCACTGTAGTGAGACTGATAAGAAATAATAAACACTTGAGTCTGGACATGAATTACTGCATCAAGTGCCTTCAATCCAGACCCAGAGAAACCCACAACTGGGACTCCAACAGGGCTCCATGCCTGGCATCTGCACCTGCCCAGGAGCTGCTGAGGGTGGCTTCCATTGACACCTGGGCCAGCTGCTGGAGGCAGAGCTATGAGAGGATAAAGAGGGGAGGATGCAGATCAGGAGCAGCTTTCTGCAACACTGTCAGGAATTCTGCTGGAGCAAAGTTTCTGATGGCTGACTCGTGCTGAGGTTGGATGAATTGGTGGGAAGCTGGCTGGGTTAGGAGGAAAGTCAGTGGTTGACTTCCCCGTCATTCCCAACAGCTCTGAGCAAAAATAATCCCGGGATTAAATGATTCCATCAGCAGCTGCGCTCTAAGGAAGCTTGGTCTGTGCTTGCTGTACCTCCCTGTGACATTCCCATCAAACTTCCACATTATTGCCCAGTCCCTCCACCAGGCAGAGGAGCAGCAGTGCCTGCCCACCCCATCCCACACCCAAGGGCAGCTGGGCAGCAGGGAAGGGGCTGGAAAACAGGCAGAAATACCCTGGCAAGCACCACTAGCAACCCAGGATGGCTGAGTGAATCCAGAGTGAGCAGTCAGATGTTTTACAGACATTTAACTGATCTCCCAATATCCTGCTAAATCTCTCAGGAAATGCTCAGTAAACCCTACTGCCTGCACACTGGAAGTGACAGTCGTCTGCAATTAAAAATGCCTGGAAATGGCTCTCCACTCCTCTGCACAAATAATCCAGACTACAAGCAAATAAACAAAATAAAATTGCTTTCTCAGAAGCAGCTGCGGGGCATCTGGAAAAAAGATGTTCAGGAAACCCAAGCAGAAACAGTGACCCAGACTTGCTCCTTTGGCAGTTCTTGCCCCACTGTCTCCTGTTTTCTGGAGCAAACTCTCCTGCTTACGCCTTGAGGAAAATTTGTACTGAAAAATTAAAAAAATGCAAAAAAAAAAAAAAAAATCGCACCTTTACCAACCAGCATCCTTCTGCTCACATGAGTTTCTTGCTGTGCTGGTGATGGTAGAAATAAAGCCAATTAAAACCAAACTCCAGAAGTCAATCAAATTTTTTGCCCTTCATCCCTTTGTTGTGAGGGAACACTGCATGTTCTCCTCAAGTTACCTCCCCAAGCAACAATCCCATTTACTTTTTGACCTCTGTAAATTAAAACAAGTTTGGAGCTCTCTTGGTTCAGAGCTGTGACTCCATTTACTTGTGAAATTGTTTATTCAAGCAATTCCCACTCTGTAGCATCAAAGTTTGTTGTTAATAGTTGCAGACCACTAATCTACAAGATGAATATAACAAAGCTTGAGGAGGAATCCCAAATGGACAGGCGTGATAAGAGATGGGAGAAAGAGGAAAGAGGCTGGCAAAGCTCCAGGTACGCAATATTTTTGTGCCTGACCTCTTTAATTACTTCAACACCAAGCTAGACTGGCAGATGAGCTCCAGAGCTACTCCAGTGATACCAAGGACTTTCATTTCTGTTAAAAAGATGAGGCTTAATTTTTATTCCACAGTATGGAGGTACCTCCATCCAGAACAATTCACCACAGCACAAAGAGGAAATTACTTTAAAACTGAAAAACAAAGAACTTCACAGCACTTTTCTGCAGTAGAATGTACACATATAGCAGCAAATGTACACATATACCCTTCTGAGTGCCACTGCCAGAGAAATATCTCATTGCTAACAGGAGATCAGGGGTTGTGTTGCCACCTCAAGGTCTCAGATGCAGGCAACTGGGATGGGGGACTCTGGAATGATGTTCTGGCTGCTTGTTCCAGCCACTCATCCTAAGGGACCGCCATGGGGACCACGTCTGCAGCCACTGTTCCTGGCCCTGGGGAGACCAATGGCAGAGATGTCTGGGTGAAAGGTTATTGCTAAATGAAGGTTCTACCATTTCAAAGGTTACATTTTTATTCTCTGTTGGTGGGTTGGGTTTTTTCCCCCTCTATTTTTATTTTTTTAAGATCTACAACACCTCAAAACAAAAACAGCAAAATGAAATATCTATCTGCAGCTAAAATCAGCAAGCTGGAGAGATCCTGACTTCTGAAACTTCTCCCTAAGTAGCTGGGATTTTTGTCTTTCCCCTCCCAGCTCATCAGAGGCCTGTCTCCTTTCCCCACATCTTTTATGAGGTCTATCATTGAGAAGGTTTAAAATCCCTCAAATGTTTTCACCAAATATCTGTAACTCTCCTCACCCTGGGATTGGAAACTGGGGAGGGAAAAAAGATTTTTCAGCTGCAACTTGTCTCAAAGCATGAAGCCAAGACAGAATCCTTCATTAGGTTTTGTGCTATATACCCTTTATTAAAATTAGCAACATCTGATTTTGGAAGCAAAAAAAAAAACCCAGATCACAATTTAATATACTATCTTGCCCTTCACAATTGAAAAGATCTTGTAAGAGTGAATAAAATTTCATTAATTTCATGACAACAAAATTTCATGATAACAAAAAGTTATCATTATCGTGTACATTTACTGAAGAAAAACATTCAAATGACTGAACTGATCTTACTCTGTTAAAAATGGCAAAACAACCACAGGAGTTTCTAAAGCAGAGCTTAGAAATTCAATGAAAAATGCCTGGTTCAACATCACTGATTTGGGTGAGCAGCTTGGGCTTGACTGATGCTCATCATTTTTTTCACTGTGAAGTGGAATTGTTACTGACCCTCCAGGCTGAACTGGAAAAATAAATCTGTATTGCAGTCTTGTCAATCCCGAAAGTATCAAGACCTGAGCCTGAAACTTCATTCTTAACCTGAGATATGGAAGAAAACTCTGCTGCTGGTGAGAGATCTGCAAAATGGATTAGGAAGAATTTTGCTTTTGGTTTGATGTTCAAATTAGATTACTAATTCACAGAGTCCTTTTTACTGTTTAATAAATTCAGATGAAAAGGAAAGATACAAATTCTCACAGTTCTCTTGCTACTTAATACATTCAGATGAAAAGGAAAGATAGAGCATAATCAACACGTGTTAATTTATGCAGATCTTTCCCTAGCTCCATGTTTTAAAATGTCTTTTTTAGATAAAAGGCCAATAACACTCAGCATTTTTCATCTTCAAAGTGCTTTGAAAATATTAACTAGCAAATCAGCACAGCACAACCATCAGGGTCCATAAAGATTAACATCCCTGTTTAAAGAGCAATTCCAAGCAGAAAGGTTATGGGATTTCCTCACTAACCAGCAGCCTATGCCAAGGAGAGGTGCTGGTTAGCAAATTCATAACTTGAGGTGCAGCATCAGATAAGAGCTGGGCTCTAAGTCATTCATCACAGGCGATGTGTGTTCTAAATCTTGGTAACCGGCACTACCTGAAGCTTAAAAAATGCAAAAAAAATGGGCATCCTGCAGAAAAAAAGGTGAATTGTTGGGGAGTGTTTCAGCAGTGCATCCTTTTGTTCAGGAGCATTGAGATAAGAGAGACTCACTAAGTGGGGGCTAAATGCAGCTCTCATGCTGGATCCAGCATCTCACATTGGGCTGTGTCAGCTCCCTGGAGCTCTCCATATCACACCTGGGCTGGGAAGAGCACCCCACACTGCCCTGAGCACAGGGATCAGGCAGCACACCCAGGTGAAGCTCAGCACACCCAGCTGAAGCTCTGGATGCCCTCAACACACCCTGGTGAAGTTCTGAACACACTCAGTACAACCAGGTGAAGCCCTCAATGTGCTCAGCACAGCCAGGTGAAGCTCTGGATGCCCTCAGCACACCCAGATGAAGCTCAACACACCCAGGTGAACCTCTGGACACCTAGGTGAAGCTCTGGATGAGCTCTGGATGCCCAGGTGAAGCTCTAGATGAGCTCAGCACACCCAGGTGCAGCTCTGGATGCCCTCAGCCAGTGCCTCTCAGAGCACTGAGCTCTGCTGCCTCCCAGCCTTCCCAGAGCACAGATCTTCTGATCCAGATCTTCTGATCAGTGCCAAGGGTTGCGTGGGCAGATGCCTTTCTGTCACAGACGGCACAAACACATTGTAAACAAACTGCTGAAACTCCTCCTACAAAACAAGATCACTTTCTAGCTCTCCCACTGGCAGGTCCTTCCCGTCACCCCTGCTCAACCTGAGCCACACCACTGGGGAAACTTTCACTACGAGCAATTTCAACACTTCTCCTTTCAAGCTCATTGTTTCCTCCCTGTTCATTATTTCCTGTCTAGAACATAAAGGCACTTTCCTGAAGATCATCAGTAAGGAAACAGGGAAAGGGGTGGGTGGGTGTGCATTAGATTCACCTCAGCTGCTAAGGGCAGGCAGTGTGAGAACTGGGAATACCCCACAGAAAGGCAAAGTAACAAAGACACAAAAAGTGAAAATCATAATGATTTATGCAAGGATGTAAGCCACAGCTATAGAGAAGCCTTCTTTTGGTGCCATTTTATTTTCTTTCCTTTTTAAAGATGGACAGCACAGGGCAAAGCGAGGCTCTCTGGGTGACAAAAAGCAGAGCTGAAAACATTCCCAGGCTGTAAGTGGGTCATGTGCAGCACCAAATCTTGCTGCAACATCAGCACACCAAGGGCCTACTTTTTTTTTTTAGACCCAGGGTGTTGTTGTGGGCTGTTTTGGGAGTGCCCCCAGCAGCAGCAGATCTGCACTGGCACTTTCTCCAGTCATTCATAACAAGGCTCAGTGACGCAAGGGCAGGCAGCGGCATCGATGGGCTGCGGGCCAGGAGGTGAAATGCCACAGCAATGTTCTAGCCCAGGGCCTCTAAGACAAACATCAGAGTGAGAAAGAGGAGTTCACCAGAGTTCAGGGCTCAGCCACGCTGCCTGGGCCTGCCCTTCCCCACAGCATCAAACACTGGGGCCTGCCCTTCCCCACAGCACCCCACGACCCCCCACTGGGGTCCTGCCTCCACCTTCAAAGCCTCTCCAAATTGTCAGGAGACCTCTGAGAATGGTGTCTGGGCTTTGGCTGGCACTGCACTGTGGACTTTGATCCCAGATAACCCTGTCCCTTCCTGCTGGAGGAGCTTCCTCTGTCTCTTGAGCCCTGCCTCACAAGCAGATGCAGAACCTCAGGCAGGAGGGTTTTTCTCAGCCCCCAGCCCTGGGGATCTGGGATAAAGGATGGGGTTTCCTCCTGTCCCAGTGCTCCACCCCACAGCTACACTTGCACACCTCCCATGCCCCATCTGCCGCTCAGCCCCTCTGACAGGAGGAAGTGTCACAGACATCTTTTTATGAAAATCCTTTCTTGGGTTTTTTCCTTCCTGAGAAGCCGAGAGGCCTCGGGAACAAAATGTAAACAATGGTTATCTGCTGCTGTAGAATGCAACAGGTGCATCTGTGATTGGTCTCATGTGGTTGTTTGGAATTAATGGCAAATCACAACACAGTTGGCTCTCTCTCTGTCCGAGCCACAAGCCTTTGTTGATTCATTCTTTTCTATTCTTAGCTAGCCTTCTGATGAGAACTTTTTCTTCTATTGTTTTAGAATAGTTTTAATGTAATACATATCATAAAATAATAAATCAAGCCTTCTGAAATACGGAGTCAGATCCTCATCTCTTCCTTCAACATCAGACCCCTGTGAACACCATCACAGGAAGCAAACACCAGGCCCAAGCAGTGGGACTCAGAGAGCTCAGGGCTGAATCAAGGCTGAATGTCATGTGCCAACACTGTCTGTAATTAAAACTGTTTACTCTTCTGAGAGCAAAATGTTCATCTACTCCAAAAAACCAGACCCACCACCCAACATTTAAATACTTTCTGAATACAGTGCCTGGCTTACAACACACTTTATCAGAGGTCTGGGCTATCAAAGGTTGCATACTCCGTGGGAAAAGTAATATCCGCTTTAGCTTTCAAATATTTTGGCTTTTTTTATTAAAAATGTGTACAACAAAAGCTTTATGCTGTTGTCATATACAAAAGAGATAACAAATGGCATATACAAAGCAGATAAAAAAATGCAAAGAAGTGGAAATCTGTCAGCTATTAATATCAAAAGGCCACACAGAGAACGAAAGGCAAAAAAGTTTTTCTCTGCATGAGCAAACCAGGTTACTGTGTTTTCCAAGCAGCACATGAGGGGACAGCCAGCAGTGCAGGACAGAGGTGTTTCCTCAGCTGATGTCTGGGAAAAGTGGCACCAGAGCCAGCACAGGCACGTCCCAGCTTCCACAAGTCTCTTTTGGCTTTGAAAGCTCTAATCTGGTGCAAAAACTTTGAATAATTCACTGATTTGGGTGCTGTAAAATCCACACACCCATTGTCAGAGGGCATTAGACAGATCAGCTCCTGACTCCTGTCATTTGCTCCTGTACACACAAAGGCTGAAATGTCTGTCCCTGACAATTCCAAATGTGCAGAAAAACAGAAAACTCCACAAATAGCAGTAACTGAAGCTTCATGGGGATTTTTTTAGTCTTACAATGGGGAAAGCTTTGGGCAGAATGGAAGTTTGTTGGGGAAAAAAAAACTTTAAACCTGGGGCTAATGCTTTAATTTCTAACAATAAAAATACTACATCAAAAAAAATCAACAAACAAAAAACCCAAAAACCAAACAGCAACAAACAGAAATTAGCTTTAACTTAGCATTTCAGGTATGGTAGAAGAGTGATGTATATAATAAAAAGGATTTTTCCAATGGACAGGAAACTACATTGGGAAGAGGGAGGAATAGGATTCTCAGCTCTGGAAGAAACCAAGGCAACAAGTTTAAGAAACTTTTGCCACAAACTCCTCTGTTTCCAGGTCACTGGTGAAAGGAAGGCAAGTTCTTTTGTGAAAGGATTTTGTGAGCTGTGAGCACATAAGCACAGAATAAGCATCACTTTTAGATTTTAGATAGTTTTTCCCCTTCATTCAGAAAGATAGATACAACTTTTTTTGTTTGCTTTTTTCTTTTTGGAGGGTTTTTTTTTTTTTTTTTTTTTTTTTTTTGGGGGGTTTTTGCTTCATTTCATCGCTAATCTGGATTTGGAGCTTGAAATTACCCTTCTTTTCTCATTAAAAAAATCTGATGAGGCTGCAAATAATCAGATTTCACTATGCATCTATGAAAAGTATTTCTACCTTTTGTTCATCTCTATTCCTGTGTAAAGTACTTATGTTTTCACACTTCAGGATCCTTTAAGAGGTAAATTACATTTGACAACCTATGCTTCTTTTTATTAAGGAAAAAATTGATGGCTGCTGGCTTACATCACTATCATAGATGATTTGGAGGCCTATAAGCATAGAAAATGAAATTATGTTTGTTGGTTTTTTCCCCCCTAAACTGATATTAAACTTTCCTTCCTTTGACCTTTTGGACTGGCTTGCCCATGACACCATTTCATTTGCATTCCAGCCAAACATAACACTGTCAGTGCCATGTCAGGTAGAACAAAGCCAGACAAACTCAAAATAATAGGTGGTTTGGTGGTTTGGATTTTCAACTACTGGCAATGACACCAAGGTTAAGAAGATGTAATTTTTTTTTAGAACAGCTGCTGGGAAAAAAAACTGCTGAAGGAGCCAGGCATTGGAAAGCTCTCAGCAGAACCATCTATTGACAGAGAAGGCTGATCCAAAGGGATATTTCACCAGTTTCCATCTTTCTGCTGGGAAAGTTTAAAGATGAATTTCTTTGTATTTGGCTAGAGAGTTTGCTCAGCAAGTTTGCTCAACTTATTAAAGCACTGCAAGGGGAAGTACACAACAAAACGTGCTCCCATGCACGTGAGTTTCGTGGGCAGAAAGGAGGAAAGGAGGATAACACTGGGGAAACTCAAACTAGAAGCATGGGCCATTGCATTCAGAGTCCAAATATTTGGCATTTACAGAACAATAATTGCCTTGTGAACAAGACACTATTTAGAAATTCAGAAGTACAAAATGTCAGTCACAGACAATTCAATCAGTACCATATAATGAGAAATAGAATATAGAAGCTCATGGCTTTGGGAACCAACATAAAGAGAACATTTAGAAAAATGTTTTTTGCTTGCCACTGCTTCCCTGCACCAAAGGTGAATTCTCCATGAGGTATTTGTCACTCTTGGTCACCAATGTAAAGTTCAGTTGGTGAAACTGCAGCCACACAACTCCAGCAACCAAAGCTTAGGGTGTCCTTTGCTAGCACGAGCGTCCCATCCCATGTGCATCACAGGAAGGTTTGTCTCATCTCTCAGGGAACCTGGGAGAAACTGAGCACATGCCCACAGTGTTCAAACTCCTCCCACACCATTTCTTGCAGTCAGGCCTGCATCACTTTGGTTTCACTGATGGCTACCCCCTTGTCTCTCTCTGTCTCTCCAGAGAGTGATATTTTAATTGTCTGTTCCCTTTTTTTGGTCTGTCAGCTCCCAGTCTCAGCTAAACAGCTGGGCAGCTTTGGCTGGAGTCCAGAATTAACATAAGTTGTTTTTAACCTCTCAAAGCAAAGGTCTTTCACATGGCTCCCCTGGGTGACCTCTGGGCACAAGGATCTGCTATTTAAAAACATCACCATGTGCAAACCACCAACCTCCTGAGACAGCTGTGCAGGACCTTGGCCATGGCCTGGGCCTGAGGGGCATCTGGGCACTGTCACTGAGCAGAATATTATTCTCACCCCTTCTGAGCCAAACAGCACCAGAAACAGCTCCAAAGGATCTGGGAGCATTTAAATACCATTCAAGTTCTAGTTTTTACCAGTTTAGCGCCCAAACCCCCTTCTAGAGCCAGGCAATCAGGTTTCCTGTCTAAAGGGGGACTGCACAGCATCCTGTCCACTGTCCAAGGCAGGCAGGGCTGCTGCAGGGCGAGGGGAGGGTTTGAAGCACAGGCATGAAGTTCACTATTTAAGAGCTTAGCCATGATTATCAAACACAAGCTGCCAGTGATCAGTGGCTGCTCTGCTCTGCAGCAGCAAAATCCCTGCTCCAAAGAGCACAGGCACAGCTGTGCCAGAGCTGCGTGGAATTTGCTGATGAAAGGACTTTTAGTCTCAAAGTTAGTCTACTTTCTCCAACTTTCCAGCTCTCAAACAGAGATATTACTGCTTTCTACAAACCCTTGAAACATCAGGACATCTCTGCTCCAGAGGTGAGACGAGGACTCAGGCACAGCTCCGCAAATGTTGACTTACATAACTTCCAGAGTCAGAGCACAGAGCGTGGTGTGCAGGGGCTGTCTGAGAGATCCAGGTGCTGTGCCACTGGCAGAGCAGGGATTAATAAGTGCTCAGCAATGCAGGGTAGGCTGCTCCTCTTTAATTGCAGGGATGCACAAAGCATGAGTGGTTATTTGCTCACCTGAGCAGCTCCATCGGTAAATGGTGATGCAGGGAGCAGCAACCCAGCCTGCCCCACACTCAGAGCCTGAGCTCCCTGCTTCGGCCATCAGGACACAAAACCTGGGAAAACTACACCCACTTGAGCCTGCGTGCTTGACAGGGCCCCCAAATATTTGTGTTGACTCAGTAATTCAAGAGTTCTAATCCCATGGCTAAATATCAGCTGGCCCTCAGCAGTTCTCATTCGGAGAGGACAGAATGAGAAACCATTAGTTTACTTTTGGCTTCCCTACAAAACAGTGCATTCTCCCAGGCAGCAGCCATCCATTCCACCAGTGTTAGCAGCGAGGTCCTGGTCCAGGACAGGGGTTGCTAAGCAATATGGAAATACAAACAATAAATGAGTAACAGCCACCTGCAAAAGATTACACACCGAGCTGTACCTTGCCATGAAAGCCTGTGTTTGAAACTTCATCTCATTTGGATTCAAATTTGCTGAAATCAAATTTATAAAAAAGGAATGATTATAGTACAGAAGGTTTTGAGAGATGTAAACACTTCCTTTTCTATTACTGTGATTCACTTTGGGTTGTTCTCTACTGTTAGGCATTTAAAGCATGCAGCTCTGTGGAACACAATGGCTGGTTTCCTTATTACAGCACACACTGGAAACTGCTTAAATATATTTTTCTGTCAACACGTATTTGTGATTCCCATATTTAAGGAGCGACTGCTGCTCTGTGTACACGTGCCACCAGCATGACTGATGCCAGAACGGTGTTTGCACAACTCCACTTCGGCAAAGATTAAAAGCTGCTCCTAAGAAATCCTCTTTACAATGCCCAGCTATGCAAACAGCCCATACTAGGACATCTCACCAGAGAAACTTCCTCTCAAGGCCACCTCGCACTGGCTGTACCCGCCCTGAGCTTGAGCAATGGGGCTGCTACTGTGCAGAGGGCAGATTCCTTCCCTGTGGGCTTGGTTTGTCACCCATTGGAAAGGTTCCATTGCCTCTAATAGGAATTCAGAGCCTCTCTGCAGCACGTCCCACGCCCAGGGCTGGCCAGGGCCACAGAGAGCAGGCACAGAGCAGCGCAGGCAACAAGATCCTCAGGCTGGGGCTTCAGGATTCCCTTGCGCCTTTGGAATGCGATCCACAGAGTTAAAAAACAAAAGACGCACCCTCTTGTCTACATTTTTGTTGCCCTTGGACCTGTGAACCAGCACAGCTATGTCATTCTGTGTATTCCCATAAACAAAGCTAATTTGGGGGTTTTCTGGTTGCATATGAAACAATGGGAAATGAAGGGGAAAAAAATCCCATTTTTTGACAGCGGAAAACCAGCAAAACAATTCACTCTAAATCTTGGCATCCAGCTCAGCCACAGCAGCACTCAGACTCCTGTTCTGGCCATGTGGGAACCAAAGCGACCTCCCCTTCCGTGCACTTCCACAGAAAAACCCAGAAGTAGTTTGGCTTCTTTTGGCTCACAGAGAGAGGGTTGAGGTTTGTAGCCACTGTAGACCAATTGCTCTCACACACAAACACAAAGCTATGTTTTGCTCAACTGCAGCAATTTAACGACAAATTTGAACGTTTGTCATCAAAAGATTATCCTACCTGGGGCTAAATGCTCTTCTCAACTTTTGTACACAGCTGGTATAATCTTACCGTGTACCCAAAACAAAAAGGTAATTTGCCTTGGTTATTTGGTGGGGGGGTTTTGCTGGGTTTTCGGGTGGTTTTTGTTTGTTTTTGAGGGTTTTTTTGTTTGGTTTGGTGGGGGTTTTTTGAGGTTTGGTTTTTGTGGTTTTTTTGGTTGGTTGGGTTTTTTTCTTTTGCTTGATTGTTTTTTTTTGTTTCATAAGTTAAGAAGCTTTCAGCTGGAGTTTCCTCCCTGGCTCAGAGACAGGAAGGTGGCTGCGGATGGGCAGGTAAAAGATGGGCAGGTAAAACTGTGCAAATCCCAAAGTGCCAACTCCTGTGGGAAGGTGTGTGGTGTTTGGGATTCTGGGCAAGTGAAGCAAGGCCAGGCAGTGCTGAGGCAGCAGAGGGAATTAGACTAATCCCAGCTCCAAGGGAGGTGCCAGGTTACAGAGCCGGATGCGGAGCTTAGCGTTCGCTTTCTCAGGAATTCACTCCCCTCCTAACTGGGCTGCTGAGGAGATTTCACTCCACGTTATTGCTTAAGCTCACAATCACTCCGTGCCTAAAGATTAATCTGCACAATAAACACAACAACAGCTACTAGAATTGAGGGCATCAGGGAGCAACGTGAACATTCGGGGTGTTTTTTTTGGGATATTACGCATGCAGCTCAAGAGTTGCAAAGTTCAAAATGAATCTTGCCACAAGTCCTCAAGGCAAACAAAGACAGATGAGTGGGGCATTACAAACCATTAGCACACCTGAGCTATTCATGTTTCATAAATAAAAACAAAGAAAAACAATGGTGGAGCTCAGCCTGGTGTTGCAACAGTACCATGGGGAAGTGCAGGTACAGTACCCCAGAAATCAGAGCCATCAAAATATCAAAAAATGGCTAAAATATTCCAAGTGTCACTATCTGAAGCTACCCAAGAACCTTGAAAACATAGCTCCCATTAAATTTATCTTCCAGATGACTTTCCAGATCCCAGCCTCAAGTTTGCACTGACATTCCCCAGTTTATAAAAGCCTTTTGATGGTTTTCTGGTAAAGATCATACAGTGTTATTTTATGACTTTTAGAACAGAGGACTTGGGATTGTGTCATCAGTGCTCATTTCTGACTCAAGGTGTGATGCTGAACAAGTCACCAGCACCCTGTTTTTGAGAACTATCAGTCATTTACTGACAAGAAAACTACTTTCTCCACTGGGACAATTTGAGGCTTCATTAAAAATGTTTACAAACAGTTTTAGAACAGGTAAAATTCTACATAAAGGCAAAGGCAGTTTTCATTTATGCACTGGTTAAGGACATACTCTAGAGAAACAAACTAATGGCACCATACTGAGAGGTAATATCAGTATGATGTGGCAACAGAGAAATATCAGATGGGAAGTAGAGATCCTTCCAGATGACTTTCAGAAGTGGAATAATGGAAGTGAGATTAAGTTTTCCTATCACTTTAGGAACTTGCTGTCAGTCTGCTATACATTAACTCAAAGGAAGGATAACAACCTCAGCAGAGGCATTGATTGCAGCTGAATTATGAGCCCTCAGCATGACAAAGCCATGAAGATATTTCTAGAGAAAGGCATTTCTGGAAAGATAATGTCTCTGTAAAATGTACTGTTACCACCCAAGATAAAACCCAGCACAAAAGCATCACTGATGGGGAAAGATCAGGCAAGTGCAGGAGACACTGAGCAGGATAACAGCAGATGAATTGGTGAGTGTATCTCCCAAGAAAAATTTAAAAGACAGGTCAGCCTAGCAAAGGTAAAGTGGATATGATCTCTCATAAACTCTTCAGAGACAGGAGAAAAAAGCCACTCAAACTTGGCAGCAACTCAAGAACAAATAAATAGACTGCTGCTCGTGAGTAAATTCAAACTGGAAGCTGGGTGGGGGGAAACATAATAATCAAGTTCTAGAGAACAATGTTCTCAGTTTATCTGCCATTAGCACAGAAAAAGCAAAATTGGAACAGATTGACCCGTGGAACAGTGGGACGTCAACAGCACAGGACCAGCAACTTCAGTCCTGTGTTACAGGTCCAGCAGCAGGTCCAGAGACTTCCAGGGCTGCAGAATAGTGGAACAGATATTCTTGGAAAACTTTCCAAAATGAGCAAGGAGACCCTTACATCTTCTAAATTCTTCCTTTCTATAGCAGACTGTAATGCTTATTTTAACTCACCTGAAATATCATCTTACTCCTCCACTAGCCCAAGCCTTCCAGTTAAACTGAACTATCTGACACATTCATACAGTTTGATGTGACCTGCAGCAAGGCAATTCAGGCTACAGCTGGAATGATTATTTCACTATTTATTCCCTCTTTCAAGAAAAACCATGTATATATCACAACACATGAATTCCTGGCTTGATAAGGTGCTGTGCTCTTTTTAATACACCCTTCCCTGGGTTTCACTGGGGATACACCCAGTATCCATAATGCTCCAGAGACACCACCCACATTTTCTACCATCATCTTTAATACAAAGAATTCATTTGTATCCTTCTACAGGCAAGACAATGCCAGATGAATTTAGGCAAAGAAGAGATTGTCACATAGCTTCCAGCCCTGGGAGTCAGCAAGGGATTAGCAGCAACAGGACTCTCTGTCCCGTGCTCAGGCTCCACTAAGCAGTGCCAAGGGATTCGTGGCTCTGCAAGGATGTAGGCCATGCCAGAGGGGACACAGGCAGTCCTGCAGGAGCCTGCAGGCAATTAAAAGCAGTGATGCAGCCGAGCATCCCCACAGGCAGTGAAAAGGGACTTCCCCTGAGAGTGGAAATCGCAGACAGGAACAATCTATTCGTCTCCCATGTCCCCGACAAGAAGGGAAGACTTAGTTATAAAGGCTTTAAAATGCAATGAGTCACTTCTCAAAAGAGGTCACTGAAATTTTGCCATGAGTCACTTCTCAAAAGAGGTCACTGGCTACTGAAATTTTGCTGAAGTGTTTAATACAGAGAAAACCCTTGAATAACAAATACGAATCCCTCTAATCATACCATGTCTGATTCTTACAGTAATTACATTTGGGGTACCTGACAGTACAAAGGGGAGATTTTCACATGCAGAGCAGAGGCAATACTGGCCAACAAACCATCCCTCTGCTAAAAAAGCTCCACTAAAGTTCATTTCCCAGACCAGGAAAGAGTTTGTTACCCAGCAATAAAACAGGAGATCACAAACTTCTGTGGAACCGCCTGTGCAGTCCTTGCTCAAGGAGGAGAATGCCATGCAGGTCCCCTGAGCAGTGGCCAGGGCACACAAAGCACCACCCGCCCCAAACGCATTCAGCAAACTCTGCAGCCTGTGGGACTCTCTGCATCTCACCACAGGTCATTGATGAGAAGCAAAACTCTCACACACAGAGGGTGAAAATCCAGCAAGATCTTGCACCACAAAGGTGAAACCTCTCAGGTACAGGTTCTACCTGAGCTCCCAAACAGGAAATCGGATTAGCCGGGCGAGCAAGGAGACCTTGAGAGCAACTTCTGCACCACCCATAACCGTGCAAAACATCAGCAAGGCCTTTCCCAGAGTGTTTTTAATAATCCTGCAGCACTGGGGTAAGGGCATCAGCTGGTTTCTGCCCTCGGTATTACAACATGCACTTAAACTGCTCTGACCTAACTCCTCCCATCATTAAGACACTAGTTAGTTAAAACCTTGCCAACCCCTCCCAATTCACGTGGAAAAGGGTCACCTTCCACCAGCCCCAGAGAGGGAGGGAGCCCAGACCAGGCAGAATTTGCCAGAACCTTTTTTCCTGAGGTCATCAGATGAAGGTGATAATTTTAACCAGAACAGCTCAGCAATGATGCCCTGTCCATTCTCTGGAAGCTGGACAAACCAGCATGTGAGCTTTCAATTGGCAGAGATATTAATTTCAAATCAATAGGAAGCACAAAAAATATCAATAGGCATTTAGGAGTGAAAAATTAATTACTTTTCAAAGGGTGCAGTACACAAATTTCCTGGTGCCTTTACAAATAGAAATAAGTCAATAACATGATTTCATAACGTTTATAAATGACTAAGTTAATTAACACGGAATCTTCAGAGAGATGATGAAGGAAATTTAGAAGAATCTTGTCTAGCATAATTCAAAATTCTCAAAGGAAGGAAGTGATTTCTTAGAAGAGATTAATTGTAAGTTTTTTTACTTTACCTTGATAGAATATCTGTTTACATATTTAAGCTGGTTTTGACCTTCAAAATTCTGGCAAAGAACAATTTTCATTAAACCATCTCAGTGGAGGAACTCGGCAGTTCCTCATCTCATCGGTTAAGAGGGGATATTGAGCATTTAGCAGGAATGGTCAAACAAAATGTGTGTAAGTCATATCCAAAGCAGCCTTTAATTTATCACAGCAGACACAGCAAGGGCTGATGCACAGCAAGCTCTGCTGTCAGGTCAGATTCCTTCTTGGGACTTGGCTGGAGGTTCCAGAGTGGAGCAATTCCACAAAAGTTGAAGTTTCTCCCTGGGGATACCCTACCCAGTTCTAATATCACAACATAATGATAACTTATGATAACTTTTCCCCATCCTTTGGCAATTCAAAGGCATCTTCATCCAAGGAAACCCTGCACATATCCTGTAGACACATTCCACAGGAGTAAAATGGCTCTGGCTTCCCTTTCTTCCAAGTTTTACCTCTTCAGTGTCCTATTTTCTGTGAAACTCTGTTCACCTGCTGCCCTTCAGAGCCCAGCTGGGCCCCATCACCCACCTGCCTGGCCCAGCTGTGAGTGCAGGAATGAGCAGCTGGAAAAAGCAGGAGGAACGTGCTCTGTCTCCTCACTGGCATGTGAGTGGTACAGAACCAGAGGAAAGTGGAGCAGAGATAAACACTCATTTGAAAAACAACATTTCCAGGACAGAGCTACACTTAGTAATAGAGTAAAAATACACTGGGACATCAATTGGTTAAGTATCACATTATATCAGAGGTTTTTTCTTCAAAATTAAATTAAGGTTGGCCCACAAAATGAAATTAGTATTGTATATCATATTTTAATACAAAGTGACGTGTCCTAAACCACTGGATTGTATCACATTAACTAAACCAAACACTCCTATAGAAAGAATTTCCATAAAACTCAAATGAGTTTGGGTAGTCATAAAGGAAAAGCATTTCAAAAAATGAGTCAGTCATGACCTAGAAAATCTGTGGTGGAAGGAGAGTGAAGGCACTCAGTCAGTCTATTGAGGTGTTTGTGAGCTGCACAAATACTGGGGGAAGGCATTAAGACAGGCAAATTAAGAGCTAGGAATAAGTTAAGCCAGAAAGACTCACAGAGAAACAAGGCACAAGTTGAGCAGCGAGGGCAGTACTAAGCACTGGAATAAGCCACTCAAGGAAAAGATGGATTTCACACTTTGATGGATTCTCAAGAATGCTTGATTTTTCTGAACAGCACTGCTGTGGTCCAGCCAAGGTTTCTTTTCAAGGGAGCAGCTGAGTGAAGTTTTGTGATGTGTTCTGCAGGGAGCCACACCAGCTCATGGAACAGCCCAGCAGCCACCACAGCCTGCACACCTCCAGGCACAGCAAAATCAGCCTTATCAAGAGCCACACTCAGATCACAGCATTGGAAATGGCTCTTTCTTGCCCAGTTCACCAGGTGGCTGCTCTCACACAGCAGCTGGGAAAAGGAACTAACAGAGGGCTGATTAAAGCCATAGATCAGAATACATCTGTCAAGGTGCCCAATGTTTTCCAGCACTCACCTGGGCACTGCCATAAGGTGTGAAACTTCCAGGCCACTGACCCTCTGCAAAAGCAGGGGAACCTCTGAGAAATTAATGTTTTTAAGAGATACTGCTGAAAGATTTACTTATTCCATGTTATCACTTAAAGACCTCCATGTGAGAATGAAATTTTCTTTGCTACAACCTAGGCACTGACAGGGCAGGGGGGAAAAAAATAAAAAAACAACAAGAAAATGCTGCTGTGTGAAGTCCCTGAATGGCAAAGTCTGCCTTACAGTGACAGCAGCACTACCAGATCTCCCAAGGAAATGCTCTAGTTCTGTGTCAGTCACCCCCAGGAATAACAAGCAGGTATTTCACTTCAGAGCCCCGCTGACAATTTGCAAGGCAGGAATCATGAAACACTCCTGCCTTGTCCCTCTGAGGCAAGCACAGACTCCCATTTGCAGAAGGAACAGCACGGAGAAAGGAACACCAGGAAAACAGGCAGGGCTGGGGACCATCAGGAATATTATCCAGTTGTGGGTTTACATGGCACAGGCAGATTTACACAGAATAATGGCACATCACACCTGTACACACACAGCTGTGTATCTGGAATAGATAGAGGTCCCTGGCTGCAGAAGAAAATGCTGATTTTGTCACTTCATAAAGGTTAAATTCTGGGAGCTTTAAGAGTGATTGGATTTTTTTAATTAATACAACTTTTCACTGATTGGAACCTTAAATTCCAGGTAAACTGCTTGGGATTTTGCTGTTTGGGTACTGACTTCACCTCAGTTGCACATACTAACTGTCTGTGGGAAAGGATTATGTGACCCTTCTACCACCTCTTCTTTGCCTTCCTGCACCACCAGACTGGGATGCTCCTCCACACTAGGCTGGGTGAGTGAATCTCAGTTATTCTGTAAGCTCAGGAAAGCCACAGAGTGGAATTTGCCCACACCCACCAATGTGGCAAGAAACCTTTCTTGGATGAGCTGCATTAGGGGACAGTAGCTAAAGAGAAGCCAACCTTCCGGGGTGTCCTTCCCAGTCCTAGAAAGGAGGGTGGCTCCTTGTATTGTCCTCCAAAGGAGAGATGACCCTACAAAAGCACCTTCAGCCTTGTTTACCCTCAAAGGCACACCCTGGGTTGCTTATTCCTGTAGGGATCTACAGCAAAAAGAAGAACTTGATCCTGGAAGATGAAAGTGTCCTTGCAAATGCCACGAAAACCAATGAGTGTCAAAGAATTTTAATATACAGTGCAGGAAAAGAAAGCAAACTCCTACTTTACAGAGTTTTAGTTTTTCATAACCTAAGACTCTTAAAGAAATGAAAACACAGAACATTAATTTGAAGGCAATGCTTTGACCCATCCACCTTCCATCTTACACACTTTGAGAATTATTCTCTAAAGGTACTTCCATAAATCCTGCAAAGGACTCCATAAGGAAAGGCAAAGTCATAGTTCATCTGGCTCACAAATACAGAATGTCCAAATGGACTATTTTCAAGTATCAGTGGCTTAATACCCCAACTGAAACATGGAGAAAGACATCTCCCAGAATGATACTCAATTAATTACAAGAAAAATGAGAAATACATGAAAGTACATCTTTTTTTTTAAACTAAACTACAATTCAGTAAGATTTAAATAAACATTTGGGCTGACATTAAAGATGTATTTGAGTATAAAGGATATGAAGCTCCCATAAAGCTTTTTCATCTGAGTCTCCTGTGGAAGGGGCTGGTACCAGTGTGATATGGCACTACCAAGGCACATTCCCTCTGTTGCTGTCCCAGGCCATCATTCACATCCAGCAGGGTGAACACCAAAGGGTGCTCACAGCCAATTCTTCTAATGATCAGCAATCCCATGAAACCTGCACCCCTCTCTACTCCAAAAGCATGAAAGCTCAGGCCAACTATAAAGGATACAAAAACACCAACACACGTCACTTCTCATCTTCTATTTCACAGAACTTTTAGCAATTGTTATGTTACAATAAAAGCTAAATCACCCCCAGCCTATGCCTCTCTTGGGTTGTTCAGGAAATTTTCTGTGACTCTTTAATTTCAAATCACTAAAGACCAAAATTCAGCATGACAGTAGGTAGCCTGATGCAATAAACATATATATTCATAAAGACTTCAGTTCCATTAAGGCTTTACTATCAATAAACAAGGAACATAAAGTTGATATCCTGCTAAATGTGGAGGAAACAATTTTCTTTGTAGGAAGAAGTTTTCTAGCCAGAAGGCAGCACAGAAAAAAATCCTTTAGGCTCAGCTTCTTCCTCCCCTCCCAGAGTCGCTTTCCCCTTTGCTCTGATCCAGCCATAATGCAACTTCATCTGATGCTGTAAGTGAGGTATTTTCCTCTTTATGGTAAACAAATGATCTCACAACCACAGAACCATGACTTCACTGTATGACAAGAGGGTATCTGATGCACGGAATGAAAGTTATTGTTCAAACATAAACAGGAAAAATAATTGCAAAAGTAAAACAGATGAACAAGCACATAAATTAATTCCTTCCTGAATCACTGCTCCTGTTGTCCAAGTCCAAATGATTCTCTTTCCCTATTTAGGAACCCTGAGGGGATGAAAAAATATCCAAGACGGTGAAATTAAAAATTAGCTATTGAGCACGAAACACGCAATGATTGCACTTCATAACGCTTTTATTGCCTCGGTATTGTATGAATCACTTCAGAGTTCCACACTGTTATGATGAAAAAAATGACACCAATAAAGTCTGAGCAATTGATGTTATGACTTCATCAATCCGAGACTAAAGGCACACACAGAATGACAAATATTTTCAAGAGTATGGAGAAAGCTACCACCTCATTCTGAGGAGGCACAAGTTGTGTCTTTGTCTCTTTCAGAAGAGAATTCTCATGTCAGAAAGATGGAATATTGAAATAATCCTCAGTGCAGCTCCATGTGACACAACCTTGCTTTCCCTTTCTGAAACCAGCCAGATTTGGAGTTCTCAAGAGCTAATACACAGTGAAGCCACAGCTAATACACAATGTTCCCAATTCACACAATTCTCTGAGCTTCTGCATCAAGATTGTATCATTTTAACAATGAACTGCACTTAGCCTTAATTTTTAAAAGTCTATAGATTCTGGAAGTGTGAAGTAGAATTATCTTTGCAATTTCAGTAAATCCCAAAAAGTTCAATTTATTGCTACTTAAAACTTCCAAGAGGACAATAATCTCTGCTTAAGACAACAAAGCAGCCATCACAGTAATCTCTCCGATACAACATCAAAGGTAAGGTGCAAAAAAGTGACCTCCCACAGGGAGAATGCACCTGCTTTTGACAGCCAACAACAGGTAACCAATGCAACCTTGAATTCCTACTTAGAGTTCAACTTCGACATAAGTATTTTACTATTTTCTTTAAAAACTCTCCCATCTCTATAAAGCACCAGTAAATCCAAACCTGGAACAGCAGAAGTGAACAATTTTTTCCCCTCTCTAATAAATACTAGTTTTCTTTTTTTTTTTTTAATTGAGTGGCTAGATTTCAGCTATGAAAGTCCCTGGTATGATTCTTTCCTTTAACACAACAGCTCATATCCCTTATAAAATCACTAATAGAAAATAAAGCCCTTTTTGTTACCTCTAATCTTGCTTCCTTGCAAGTGTGCCAGAGGCACTTTAATATGGATCAGATCATGAATATCACAAATTACTGCAGCAATGTGTGGCAACAGAAGATCAGATTATTCATATAACAGCAATACCTCCTTCCTGCTTTGATTAAAAAAAAGAGTAAACTGTCACTTCCTCTTAAATCCATGTCTTTCTGATCCTTACAAATCCAGGTTTACAGTATGAGGTAATGGCATAGCACAAACCTTAGAATGACAAATGAGGGGTATTACAGGGTGTAATAAAACCTACTTCACTTTCTGTCAAAACTCTCTCCTGTTTCTCATGATGTACAGGTAAGAAGTTACCCTAGAGCAGGAAAAAGTTAGTAGGGACTATTTTCTATAAAGTTTCCTATGGTAGATTCACAGCAGACGCAATATGAACAAAGCAAACTATGTACGGGCAGGCACAATTATGGAAAAATTAATGTACCAACAAGAACAGCCCTGGTCATAAACGCAGTGCAGGAAAATGAAATGAAACTCACAGTTAATTTATACATCAGTTTTGCAATGCAGAAAAGCACACCTCATTAAAGTTCCTATTTTTCTTGGGTATTGCTGGAACATGGAACTCCAGCCTATTTCCCTACTTCAAACAGACACACTAGGAAACAATTGTACAACCTTGATACTGGCTCATGGGGAGGGAAAAGACAAGAGTAATGACCAAATAAAAGTATAAAATGTTATTCACACACCCATTACTCCCTGCAGAGCACTCAGCACGCTGCCATACAACCACAGTGTGCAGAAATGGCTTATTATTAGCAAAAAACTTATTTTCAGTATCCAAAGATTTCGTTCAAGTTGAAACACAATGTTCTACCTTTAATATATCCTACTTCTTTAACATGACTCAACAAAGTTTCGAGTGGCACATTAAACATCACTTGCCCAGTCCAACGGACACATTTCTTAGCCCCCATTGATACTATGTTTCAAAGGGAACTGAACTTTTTTGTGCCACTCAAATATCCGTGTTGAACTCAAATGAAAACTAGCCCGGGCTGATGAAATCTCCAGGAAAAATTTAATGATGCCTTCCAAGATACTGTGCCCAAGGAGAACATTTTAATTCTTCAGCAAAATGCAGTATTAACATCTGATGGGACTAGTACGTCAAGGAGAAGCCCTAGAAAGGTGATGCTGGTTTTGCAGAAGGAATTAACACCTCTGATTTTTGGGGCCAGGCTGGAGTCCTAACTCTAATTAAATTCTAAGCTGCTTTTTCCAGGTTTCATAAAATAGGCTTATCTTCTAAGAAGTTCAACTTGATCTTCTCATTAAAGAATGTGTTACAATGGAAACACATTAGTACTAAAGCCATAAAATACTAAGGAAATTATGGGCACTTTCCCCAAAATAGTGGGTTGCCTTAGTATCACATAAAAAAACCCCAACCCTGTACATTCACAAGTCTGCTTGAAAAGGGGAAACTTGCTGTTCAAATGTTTTTTCAGTGTTATCTCTATTTGTTCTCTTTAATTAATAAAAGGATACATGCAGTGACATTTTAAACACTAATCTGCTATTTAGCATCCCAAATTAGGAAACATAAACATTTATGCACTTCATTAAACACTACCTAAGAACACTTTTGATATTAGCAGAAGACAAGGGAGGCCATTCAAAGAAACTTCAGGGCACACATAAGACACTGGAAAAACACACTCCTGCTCTTTCCACCCCTCACCACAAAAGCTCTGGCTCCATCCCATGGGAAGCAGCTGTTGAGAAATGAACCCTGGAAACCAATGGGATCTGACACACCAGTTCAGTCACACTGTGGGGTTAAGGGAAGGGACAGGAATGCAGGTGCACCAGTGGTGAAAATTTGGTGTTCCTGTTTGGCAGCACAGCACGAGGCTGGTGCAAGGTAACCATAAAAGTGACTTTAGAAAGCATAATGCAAACACTTAGCTATGAGTTAAGACACTAATTACATACAGGTGAAGTACAGGGAGAAACAACCTGCTGTTTGTCTCATCTCTTCCAAGACAGGTCTATCACACCTCCTCCTCCCCTCCTCTTTTTCTTACACTCACCCAGCCCTTTAAAGTGTTGTCATCTTATTTCAAAGCTCCCATACCTTTTCAGTGATTTCTCATGGACATCTCCTCACAGCACTGACTCTTCTTCACAGCACAACCAACAAATTCCAACTGTCCTCTCACCCAGCTAACCCCCTCTTTTGTAGCACTCATCTCCTCATTGGAGACAGCTGTGGCCTGTTAAGTTCAGGGCTGTTCTTAATCTTTGGTGATGAGCACAGCTGCAAGTCCTCAGGTGTGAGATTGCCTTCTGCACTATTGTCTTACATTCTATCCCTCCACACTAAAGAATTATGGTATCATTTAGGTTGGAAAATACCTTTAAGATCACCAAGTCCAGGCATTCACCCAGCACTGCCTATCCCACCACTAACCCATGTCCCCAAGTGCCACATCTATATCTTTTATCATTTAAATACTTCCAGGCATAGTGAGTCCACCCGAGCAGCCTGTTCCTTTCCACATTATCTACATTATAGGACACTGAAAGAGGCTTCACCTCAGGGTGAACCAGTGCTACAGGAAGGTGATAAGAAATGGGAAGTTTTTCAAGACTACAGGAAACAGAATTGCAGTGGTAAAGAAACAAATGCTGACACTTGGGAACAGGTAGGCTGCAAGGGAGACAATCACAGCTGTGAGCACAGAATAAATAGAAGGTTAAGTGAGATCACAGACCCTCAAAATTCATCAATCCAGATCTCAAGTTATCTCTAAATCCTTCATGAAAAGAGAATATTTTGCTTCACTTACACGCAATAACATATAGTTCAATGACAAATGACATTTTTGATGACAAATTATTTCTAAAAACTTTGCATCGCAAGTCTAACTTCAATGTAGAAAATTATTTTTATTTGTAATTAAAATTTGTGCTAAAAGTGTCCATTGTTAAATGATGGACCCAAACAAAATTGTACTAAATTTTCTACTGTACATACTCTTGCCATAGTGTGGCAAATTTTAAATTGTTTGAAAGTACAAATACACTAAAAAGGTAATATTTTAAGAACAATAGTATGGACACACTGAGAAACTTTATACCACAACCAGAAATTTGAAGTGTCTAGGTCCCTGTAAAAGAAGTGGTTTTAGATTTATTTATTAAAATGAATTATCATGATTTTACAGCTTACAGCTTTGGGTACTTTGTTGTTCATTGTTTAGTTTTTGTTTTTTTAACTGTGATGGTAATAGTGATCTGCCTACAAGATAATTGAAAAAGAAACGTTCTTTGTGTATTTTTGATCAAATATATTGTTAGAGATCAAAACAAAGATTTATAAAAACAAACGATTGAAATTTCATTTCAGAAAAAACCACTTTGTAAAATACAGTAAAATCCTTTCCAATAGCAAAGTGAATTTTTTACAGTTCTTCCTTCTAAGCAGATGTTTTACTGCAGCTGAGATCCAACAACTCCAGCAAAACTCAATGCAGGGCAAACGGGTCGGTGTCCACACAGCCAGAACCAATGTACAACCATAGGTAACAAACTGCAACTCGCTGGAGAAACCTTGGAAACTTCAGTTTTCATTGGGAGTGAACTTACAATATATCTTACATTAGTTAAAAGCAGTTTACACCATGACAGAACTGCTCAAAAAACGAATCAGTTATAGGCAGAGAGCAACGCTTCAATTCAGCTTCTCCCATCAGCAAAAATGCCACACAAATCAAAAACCAACACTTAAGTAAAACACTAAGACTTTATTAAAAATCCAAAATTTATTGCAAATTGTACTTTGCAATTTCCCTCCTTTCTTCATTTTTACATGATTTATTGATATCCATGATTTTTTCACAGATGTACTTGTTGACTTTGGAGAGTCTCTGTGCAATTTCAGTTTCATCCACAGTTTCTTGTGCTATTCTATCATACAAACATTCTGGGGAGAAAAAAAAAGGAAAGAGTCATTAGGATATTTTTAGAAAACACAATAGCCCTGAGTTGGGCTGACAACTCAAGAGACAGCAGTGAGTAAGCACTGTGTATATTTGTTGCAAGACAAGAGAAGCTTTCCTTGATTCACTGTCTATCTTGTTTCAGTCAAGATTTGTCACCAGGCTTGAATCAGCGGCATGACCAACTTCCAGTTATGCTGTGACTACATTAATAGGCTTTCCATACAGAAACAAGGCTAAACCCAACCTTTTACAGTGCCAGCCTTGCCTGCCTGACCCCTGCATCTGTCTGAATCTCCACAACAGACTTAGTCTCCTCCCAGGTGAAGTGTCCCACCAGAGCTGTATCCACAGTGAGTCACTCCCACCTTCACCTCTTCAGCAGGGTACGGAAATGACAATGCTCAGGAAGAGAAGCAGTAAACAGCAGGAGAACACCTTAACTCATTTATTTCATTTTTTTTATCTCTTATGAACATGTATTAATGTTCATGTCTTTATCAGCTGCCCTGTCCCTGGGCTTATTTCACTTTTACTGGTGGATTATTCAGGACACGTGCCATCTCCTTGCATGTTTGATCAATACACATTCTGAAATACACATTATCTGGAATTCAAAAAGCAAGTGATAGCAGTAACTGCAAAAGCAACGTGGGCAGTGAAAGTTGAGACAATTTTTTTTCCCAGATTTGGAAGTTTGGTGCCAGAATCCTGCAGAAGTTACTGAAATCTGAAGTGGAGCAACACACATAACTCCTTAGTGACAGGCAGGTTTGGGTTTTTTTGGTTTTCATAAACAGACCAAGTATTTTGTTGTGTAGGCTTCCCAGACTGGTTAAACAAATTCTGTTCTGCTTTGCCTAGTGATCTATTCCATTAGCTGTTTATTGCTTCATATACAGAAAGCCATAGAGATTATTGCTTAATTAATGTGCTTTACAACATTTCTAATGCACCATATTAAAAAGTTATGAAAATTAAGTACTATGCATGTTTTGTAGTTCATTTGGAAACCTCTGAGAAGTTTTATAAAAGGTTATTTTGCATTAACAAGGTTTATAACAGTGCACATCCATCATACTTTTTATCATTTCTTTATTACATACTACACAGTGGGGATTTTTAAGAAGCTATAGAGATATCAGACACATTAAGAGCTAATGTTGTCATTCAAAAATCTATTTTAAATAAGTTAGTCTGTGTCCACAGAATAATGAGAACATCTAAAGCAATGTGAATTTTATGTTGTAAGATGTACTGAATACAAAATAAATGAAATTAACCAGCATGCAGCCTGATAGCTGAAATGCTGATCATCCATAAACTATGATTGGAAATACAACACCTAAGAAGAGGCACATCACATCACTGGGAGCCTGAAGAAGGGCAGTGTGTTTGCAGGACACAAGCTGGCCCTACAAGGGTGTCAGAACACTCCCAGGCAGATACACCCAGTAAGGTGAACTCCCAGTGAAAGACAGGCTGTGTTGTTCATTTAGCCACAAATCCAAGCAAAGAATCACTTAACACAACTCATTCAAAAGCTGTAATTTTAAAAGTTGGTGTGAATCAGAAAGATCCTTGATCACAGTTTTTCCTCTCCATCTCTTCCATTTTTGTGAGAGGGTGTAGAAGTAGTTTAGTGCTTGCATAAGGACACTGGCTTAGGGCTTCAAAGAATAATTTGGAGGTTCTGCTCCCTTGTTTTTTGGCTTTACAGGAGCAGAGACACCCTTTGTACTGCTGAATACCAAAGATTCGAGTATACCTCAAAGGCTAACCAGGAGCTTCACTACTTTTGGTGATGCCTGATCCAAATCACTGGCTGTGGAAAACTCTCTCAAACCTCAACTATTTGTCCCCTTGCTGGTCATTAGCTTGTTTTGTTTTGCTTTCTTCTCCATGGTGGGGCAAGACCTGCTTACACTGACGCAAAGGACACGACAACATGGAAAATCATGGTTATGAACTACCCAGTCCCACTGATACAGGCAGCCTGACACCTCCAACACTGGCCATGCAGATTAACTGGTTCAAGAAGAGATTGTACAGGCTGGAGTCTAACAAAAGGGAAACCAGAGACAAGGTGAAAGAAACACTAAAAAGAGGAACATGGAAAACCAGGGCATGTAACAGTAGAATTCAAATGAGGGTTGAGGCTTGAAGCAGAAGTATGACAGAAAACACAGAAAAATGAGGAAATAGGGAAGAGCTGAATTGCTGGAGAGTGTAAAGGTATGGAAGAGAAGAAAGGGAAGGGCCCCATCTGCCTCTCATCATGTACCTGTTGGAGCAGACTCCCAAACTCACTGTAGCCAAAACAAGGGGAGTTAGAAGAAAGCTGTCATTTAAATGGCTTGAGCCATTAGAGTAGCCCTGACAAAAGTAGAAGAGGAAATTCTCACAGAAACAACCTTGCCAGCAGCACTGAGGAGCAAAAGCCTCCAGCAGGGAAACTGGAAACCACATTGCAATGGGCCAGTGGAAAATAACCCCCTTGTGCTGTGTGCTTGTAAATGCACACCAGGGCAACAATTCTGCTTCCCCTTTGGGAGAGCCACTGCCACAGAGTGGATACTTTATGTGGCCAGTATGTCACTGCTCAGCTACATCTGTAAGGATTGTACCTAAAGACCCCAGACAGAACTAGAAAATCAACATGGAACAGTTTCAACACTTCCACATATAATCCTGAAGCAGCTTAGTGGAAAAAAACCCCCACGTCCTTTCCTCATTTCTTATAAAATAAGAAAGATGACAGTACGGAGATAAGTTTCCAATTTCTCCCCACACAACACAGACACAGACACACACACACACTCAGAGAGGAACTGTATTTCTTACTCCAAAACATGGTACTTTCATGGCCAATTACACCACCTCTTAATGAGTTCACAGTTAAGAGCACATAGCAACTAAGAACAGGAAATGCAGAATAATGAAGCTCTACCAAATGGAGAGGTTTCTTTCAGCCCTACTGCAATTTAGAATGGACACAAAACCTAAACATCCAATTTCAGTATGCATTCCATGAGGAAACAACTCAGTTCTGACTTAAAAAGAAGCCTGAAATACCAAGAGAGACAGAAATGATGCAACACAGGCATGATGATGCAAAGGGACTGAAATTCACCATTCAGTTTAAATAAAGGAGAAAGCCTCCTCTCTCTCAAAGTACTACACACATGGACTCAGGCTTGCAGTTACTGAAAGTGTCATTACAATTTTCCCTATCAGATGAGGTCAGCGATTTACACTTCCTGTCCAAATTCCAATTCAAGTGCAACAATTAATTTTTACTATTTCCATTTTCTTCACTTAAAAGGGGAGAACTGCTCTTTCTTGCCTTTGAAGGTATGCGTATTTTTATAGTCACAGCTATAATGGTTTCTGTGCCTCATGCCAGAGCTGGTTATGTTCTGGATAAAAGAATGTCGTAAAGCTACTCTCAGTCTTGTTTAAAGGAATATATGCACTTTAAAAAAATCAGCATGCTACAAATGAATTCTAGAACAACATGTTGTTCTCCAGGCTCAGAGTCCTGCACTGCAAGTGGTCTAAAGTGATGATTTTCAAACCTTACTGAAGTCAATGTACAACAATGTACAGCTGTGGAGGCCTGCACTGTGCACAGCTACTGCAATGTGTTCTACTGCTCCTGGGTACGTATGCACTTCACAATGCAATAGCAATCTGAATTACACTTTTTAATCAGTTAATTTTAAATGAGCTGAAAAGAAGCATCTTTCAACTCGGTGATTAATGGTTAAACTCCAAAGCAGGAAGCAAAAGTTTTCAAATAACCTACCTCTGACAATGCTTAATTTGTGAGGTGAGAGAGGTGGCTTGGGAACGGCATCTTTCTTTTTTTTGGTTGCAACTCCTGTGACACTTCTGTTCTTGAGAACATCTGTTCCCCAAATCATAACCGCTAGATTTTTTGTATACTTTGAATCTCCTTGTGTTACTTGCAGCTGGTGCCATTTCTCCTCATCTACCCAAATTCCACTGCCAAGATGGACCTAGAAGGTAGTAATAATAACAACTTATCTATGGTATGTAGCACACAACAGTATCCAAGTGCTGTAGGAACATTAATATTAGGAACTAAAATAACAGTAATTAGGGCTGAACAAATTCATTTTGCCTAACTCTGAAACTCTTCCAACTTTGTGGGTCAGGGAGTTCAAGTCAACCTCAATAAATAATATAGTTCCTTTTAGTAATCCCTACTTTTCCCCCCCACATAACCTCTCTCCTGAAAGACTGTGGTCAGGAACAGAGACTGGAGAAGGAAACAGTGAACACATCCAGTATTATATAATTATGCAGAGCATATAAACCAAGCAGTTGCACCAGCCTAATTCAGGAGCAAGATGAAACACTTCCCTTTGGCTAAAACACTTTACCCAAAGCATATTCCAGAGGCAGTAGAGACAGAATTACTTCCTAAGTTGTATCCTGTACCTGTTGGCAAGAGCCAGCCTGATTGTTTGAAGTAACTGGAAGGGGAGAAAGGATTTTGAGAGCTCCAGTTTCAATATAAGCCAGGAGAGTTTGGAAGCTTTGAAAAACTTCCAGTTCTAACACTAAGTGTGCCTATCATGTACGATCAATGTACATGCACCACATGAATACTGTTTTGTGTTTAGGCAATGACCCATTGCAGCAACATCATAATCTTTCCATTATCTGAACAATGGGAAGTCGAGGTATTTCACTGAAGTAGTAAAGCAGGATAATATGGGCACTGGAAAACACAGTATGAAGCCACTGGAGAGTCTCCATAAGGAAGATGCTCGAGTCTGGTTTTGCTTGTTAGCCTTGGTCAGCACTGACTGTGCCTGGCTGTCTCCCACAGGGCTACCCTATGTCTCCACCCCAAGATTCCCAGTGCTCCAGTCTAATGCCATACAAGAATCCAAGCACCATCCTTAGACTGCCACTACGTGCTTGAGCTGACAGCCCTGACCCTCAGGACACCTTCCAGCACCAGCACAGATGTAACTCCACCAGTAACCAGCACAAGTCTGACACAAGTGCAACCAGGACACACACGCTGGCCCTGCATGGAACCACAAACACTTTGCACCCTGTCTGTCCATGCTCCAGCTCCTGGAGTACAGTGCAGACTCCTCAACTACCTGTGCACACAGCAGCTTTGTTCACGTGCTGATGCACTTCACTCATTGGGACACACACCTGCTCTCATCATAACAAAGGTGTGACCCACAGCTCCCAGCTGCTGATCAGAGCTCACTGCACTCACCTTCAGACAGTCTGGACAAGTGCAACATACCAAACAATTGGATTGCTACATAGCCAAAATCTAGCTTTGATTAGGTCTGGTCCAATGGGGGTTCTTTCTGCAACACTAACACTTAAAACTAACTTTTGACCTTCTTATGATTAAAAAAAAATGCTATCAACAAAATCCCACAGCAAAACTGCATGAGAAGACTGTTTGCCTTAACTGCTCTGCTGTTAGTTTTCTGTGGTTTTACTCATTTCATCTGGCTTTACATAAACTGTGCCTGCTACCCACACAAATCTGAGCAGTATCACAGAAGTCCCATTAAATGCAATGAAAATTGGAAAAAGCTACTGTAAAATTTTATATACCAACATTTTACTGCCTGTATTCAACTGAATACCCTTTTTCCTGTAAATGGAAACCTGCTTTAATTATTAATGAGGACTATAACCCCAAGAAATTTCTTGTTACAACGGCATCCTTCAAAAGCAACTAGATGTTTAAAAACTTAAATAGAGTAATACGACTGGTTTGACTACAAGCTATGTTATATTAAAAAAAAAGAAAACTCTACCTGCCTTAAAGCATAAAACCATGCAGCAAGCTGCCTCTCCTGCAGAATCTCCTGCACTAAAGGGATTCTAGGAAGCTTTTCACAAGTCTGCATGGACAGAAATTAAACTAGTAACAACCACAACACAAACACCCTCTTTTTTTTTTCCTTTTTCTCTGTTGTTGAGCCTCTTCATAAATGATTTTTATAAAGGCACACTCTTTTTGGTGCTCTCTACATATTTTGTTAGGCAACTTCAATGAGCAGTGAGCAGTCTGTGCTCAAAAATAATTTCAGTGCATTTTTTAATTCAGTTATTTCTGGTTAGATCTTGGAAAAGTTCTTCAGGAAAATGTCTGAAAGTTACCTAGAAAATAAATAAGATTAGAAATGTTGTGACATAGCAAATTTTGGGTGTTTGTATTACATTAGTGGTAGGGATCGCTGTATTTCATCAAAAATCCAACTCTTCTCTGCCAAAATTAGGGTTTGCCTTTGCCAAAGATTATTTAGTTCTCTAAAGCCACTACATTATTCATTAGCTTGAAGTTATTCAAAAGAAAAAACAAGTTACAGGAAGTATTTTTAATATTTATGCTTCAGAATGATCATCTCTTCTTTTAACATGCTTCATTTATTAAAACAGCAATTGCTGGAATGAAACACCTATGGCAACTACAACTATGTGACAGACAGCCACAGCCACAGCAATCTTACATCTCCATTTTCTATTTCTAGCACTGTTAGGGTGAGGAATTCAATCTGCCTGTGTCTCAGTTTACCTCTCTACAACAGGCCCTACTGTTTCCTATCAGCCCCAAAGCTCAGTGAACTCCACACTCAGCAGACATTCCCCTCTTGCTGGAAGAGCTGCCCCATGAGCCAGACTCTTGTCTTGATGAAATCAATGGGAAATTTACTCCCAATTTCAGCAACTGTGGGATCAACCTTCAAGCACAACGCAACGGAGATGGCAGCGAATTCAAAGCGACGCTCACCAGCGTGGCTGTGCTAACATCTGCAACAGATCTAAAACGTGCCTCAGAAGATGAACCCTTTTTTTCCCCTTTCTTTCTTCTTCTTTCTTTTCTTTAAATGAATGCCATAGGCTCCGTTTTCCCTCTGGAGGGAAGAAATTTATCTGTTCTGAAAGAATCCTACTAAGATCAAATCTGGTGCCACAAAGGGTAAGATTTGTAAAAAAAAAGTACTTCAACTACTCTAGTGGTGCATATCAATAAAGGAATACTGAAATAAAGCCATAAACAAGGAAAACTGAAGAAAACTACCCTCCAACACTCCAAATACATTATTAGTTCACATTTTTGGCATCTGAGCTGGCTGTAGATCTATTAAATAGGCAAACCAAGAAGCAAAATTACAAAAAGAAAATTAAAGAGATACTTATATGTGTAAAGACAGAAAACTTCAGCAAAAGTGCCAAGAAGCTGACAGATGAAAAAAGGGTGCAGGAAAAGCTGCATACAAATACTAAAGGATGTGCCCTATCCCACAGACCTTAAGTGGAAGAGAAGGAGGTAGAGGAAACTCGCACAGTAATACACCCTAAGTACTCATTGCACAAATTTACACAAAATAATCAAAGAAATAACATATTTAAATATATTAGCCAAGAAAAGCTATCTGAACCAAATACCTGTCAAACTGTCAAGATTCTACTATTTTTCACGTACATTCTGTCCCCAGTGATTATGTTGAATTCTTCCTCAAGAGGGACAGACATTGTGCAGTCAACCTTTTAACACCAATCTGAAAACGCAGTTTCATGCTATATTCCTTCAGTAATTCCACTGCACAGCAAAGCTGGAATGGATGTTTCCTCCCTAAAGATTCTCAGATTAGGGTCCCAAATGAATCTCTGTACACCAAGAAACAGGATCTGCACAGGCAATTCTGAAGGAATTACAGTTTTGTAGAAGAAACATCACATTTATTTAATGATAATGAAAACAGCTGTAAAAGCAGGCCTAGGTAGATGAGCAGTTAATGTGTTAAACAGGCTGAAATCTGAAAAGGTCTCAGTCAGGTCCTGGCAAACTAGAGCTAGATGGTATTTCAGCAACTTCACAAAGTCTCTGGAAAGTAGCACTACATCAGCTCAATTCAGTGGCAATGCTCCTACCAGCAGCAAGGGAGCCCATTTTCCTTCCAGGGTTCATAACTACCTCCTGCACTCCAACTCAAACATGAGGGCTTCTCTGTAATATGACTACAGCACATTATAAACATTAAAAACCCTTTAGGAAGAAGTATTTTGGTTAAGTAGACTCATTTGGTTAAGTAACTTTATAACATGGGTTACTGACTTTGGTCAATATTTGGTGTATTTATGGATGCCACCAACTGAAGACTATGTCAATTTGCCTGTGCATGAATATTTATTTAATATCTATATTCCTCATGTTGCACATCATTCAATGCTCTCACCACTGAGAATATTTTTCTATGCTCTTCATATCTGTGTAACTTCACAATTCTCCTCAGCATAACAGCACACCTTCATGAAAACTGAGGAAGCTTCTACAAGCTGCTACCATGCAACACCCCCACAATCAATGAAAATTCCACACGAACATCACCAGATGGATATTTAAAAATGACTCATGCTATATTTAATATAAAATACCTTTCCATTCTCGAGAATATACTTGTCCATTACTGGAACAGGGGCAGGGTAGTACGTTGATGTATTTGCTTCCTCACTGAAGGTCTTCTGTACCTCAGGTTCAGGCTCAATTGATTCAGGTTTTACTTTTTCAACCTCAATGGCAGGTCCTAGACAGTTAAGAAAAGAGAGCTGTCTGCTATCCCAGAGAACATGAAATCAATCCCTTCATCACCCATGATTAGCATAAAATAACATATTAGTCATGTTCAATTTAATGTTAGAAGTAATCTAAACCAAAATCCTACTTCTGAACATCAGTAACTAAAAGCAGGATAAGTATTCCTGCTTTTTAAACATTAAAATGTTTAATTTTAATTTAAGTGTTTAATTTTAGTCCTAAAGCATAAGGACAATTACAGATATGGGTAAGATTTCTTCACACTACGGAAATTATGTTAAAATGACACTGAAATTATAAAGCAAAAGCAACAATAGTAATTCTTCAAATAAGAATTGCCATATAGTTGCATAGGAACCTGCATAATTTACTGTGATAATTACATAAATTATCCACACAGAATTACAAATATTATAGAAATCCAAAATCTCTTTAGATATAACAGAGGTGTATAAAAGTAGGGAGGATCTGCAGCAATGCTATGAAGGAAACAGACTTAGGCTCCTTATGCTGAAGTATCATGCACAGAAAGAATATCAAAGGTTAAAAAAACCCACATAAATTAGAATTTTGATTTGTCCAATTCATCCAACACCGATTTTTATTTTTAATCAACAAAAATAATGCACAAATTAAACAACGGAATACTACTAAGCCTATGTTTGAGACTTAAAAGTGGATTAGTTATTTTGTTAGTCATCAACTTTTCCAGATCGAAGACATAAAATGTTCCTAAAAGGACAGAAGAACAAACTTAAGTGATTTGTGAACTGGATTTCCTGACTCCATTCCTTGCAGGGGTTCCACCAGAAGTCTAGGCTATGGCCCCAAGCCTATCAGTGTCCCTTGACGTGTGGCTCTAGGGTCCCAAGAAGCTCCAGCAGGCACTCAAGTTCCATGCAGGGCCGGTGGCTCCACAGCACAGCAAGGTTAGACTCTGGACACCGTGTCCAGAACTCTAAGGATAAACTCACCCACTTGTCAGTGCTAATTGTCCCAGGCTGGTGCTGAGAGCACTGCAGCACTCTGCAGCCCAACCCTGACATCTTCAGCCAGTGACAACTCGATCAGGAGGTGACCCCTGAGCTCCCTGCTCGGTGTTTGTGCACACAGACCCAGCCCTGAGCTGATCCAACTCTGCAAGTCACGCTGGCACCACAGCTCAGGTCTTAGTCACGCATCCTAAATAGTTCCTGTGCCTGGAACAAGCACAGCATTCATCCCTCCCACTTTGTGCAGGTTCATTTAGAGATTATTATACAGCAATAGCAGTGCTTCCTCCGTTGTCAGCATTTGACATTTATCCTATAGCTTATCCTACACCTACAGAGCCAGCTCAATGTTCTCAGCTGGCTGCCACTCCACGCTCACCAATGACTAAAAGTTGTCTTGGCAACTCAGACAATCCTACACTGCAGTGCCACCAACAAGAGGGTCTTAAGAGCCAGCCCCATGGCACAAACAGAGAAATCACAAAACATCCAATTTGCATCATAATTTCATAGTCATCTTAGTAAACACCTCTAACACAATGAATATACAACAGTACAGCCAAGACAAGCTGAACTTCCTAAACTTCAGACTGTAAAGCTGATTGAGACTGGGGGAAGACCTGGACTGGGTAAAGCACCCAAAGCCTGCCCTCAGCATGGGCACAGCTGAAGAAGCAGATGCAGGGATGTAATTGCCAGTGTGACCTTAAGAAGTCAACTCTGAAGCTGTTACTTCACATTCTTCCACAAAGGGCTATTTTCTTATACTTTGAAAGTCACTTTAAGGGAGACACCTAAGTATAACCACCTTCTTCCTAGCAGGAAATATTTATTTCCCTTTAAACACTTTTACTACTCCCTATTTAGAAGACTTTCACTGTTTTTAGTCATATATTGACACAGCTGGAATTTGGTTTCCAGAGCTTCCCCAAGGAAAAAGCTGATTAAAGTCCACAACAACCACAGCTCTCACAGGTCAGAATACCTCTGCTCCAATTCATGCTTTAACCACTTGCTTAGAAGTTCACCAAAAGAAAGCCTTTAAAATCTCTTTTTTATATCCTGATTTTTGATTCCCAAACAGAAACCTGCCTCTAACCAGGCAGTCTCCACAGCCACTTCCACAACCACTAAACTCTGCATTTTCAACCCTGCAGGCTGGGAATTGCACATGCAGCCTGTACTCCTGCCTGACAACAGAGCACTGTGCCCCATTCACCACACTCCAAGCTCCCCCTCTCTGCATCTTATTTTAAAGAAGAAGAATGGGACATACAAAAATATATACCTCCATCTAAAGGCTTAACAATGACAGCACTTATGTAATAAGGATCAGGGAAAACCAAAAAAAGACGATTTTCAGAATGCAAGAAGGAAACAAATGTTTTATTGCAAAATCATTCTCCTGACTGCTATTTTTTTAGAATATCCAAGAGGCGAGCAAACTCAAATCAGGATGAAGTGGTAGAAGGCTTCCCTTTACCTTCCCTTTTCCTCAAAAATGCATTTTAGGCTACATGCTACTCCTGAAATTAGTAAGAAAGTAAAACCAAATTGACTGATAAAGTGGTCAGCATACATTTGTAAGCAGTAAGTTTTTGAACATGGTCTACCAGAATTTGAAGCAAAACAACACAAGTGTGAGAAGTGGTAATATTGGTACTTTCTGTACTTAAAAGAAACCTTGGGCCTTTTTTTTTGTAAACATCAAAAAGCCAAACAAATGTAGAAAAGCTGAAAAACAGTAATTCCTGACATGTGGGTAAGACACAAATCCCATTTCATTCTCCCTACTCTGGTGTCAGTCCCCAAGACACTGCAAACTGGATCACTAAAATTAAACTGGGATTAAAAATAAAACCTTGGGGGTCTGTGTGCACATGCTGATGAACCAATGTTTCTGAATGAATGTGAATATACCACCTGACTTAGGAGCAACACTAATTCTCTGCAATCTAACATGAAGCTGAAGAAATTATCAGGGAGCTAAAAACACTCAAGCATTATCCCTACAGAACTTCAGTACTTCTGACCATGTTTCCAGCCACAGGAAATGGCACAGATCTTGCCTGTGAGACAGCTATTTTTTTAAAGAAGTTATTGAAATTTTTCTTTTGCAATCCAAGGGCTATTTAAACTCCCTACAGGGGAGAGTCAGTTATTTAATTCTTTAAATTATCCTACTCTCTAATGATAAAAAGAGGGCCAATTAGGTGTGTTTTCAGGTGCAACAAAACAAACTGCAAAGGCCTACAGCTGCAGGGCTTCCAGCTCCCCACGTGTGCAAGGCAAGAGGCTGCACACATTATTCCAGGAGCTCAAGAGGGACACCATAACCTTTTCCACAACAGTCATCCCATTCTTCCACTGCTCTGGTCCCTAGATGGTGAAATGCCTGCCTTCTCCATGAAGGGATGTGCCTGGAAATAATATACTAAAATCATGAAGATGGTATTAAGCATTTCTCCATGGATCAGTACTGCTTTCACTGCTGTAGTTTGCCACAGCTGCCTCCAAGGCTCTTTTGTGACAAAGAGCAATTTGGTGTCACCATGAGGAAGATGAACCTCCTCACTCCTGCTACAAAAGTGGCTCCAGTTTAGTAGCAGAGCTGAAGGCCTAAATCTCAAGTACAATGCATTGACTTCCAGCTCCTCACTGAATTCAACACGTTGATGGGAAATTAGGAGACTGACTACTTGACTGCACGTTAGCTCAAGAGACTGTTCTATATTTGATCTGCAAGTTTAAAATGGCAACAGGCAAGCATTTCCCACAGCTGCAATTCATCAGCACAAACCAGCTGTCATCTCATGCAAAGAAATCACAAGTCTCTAAGGTGAAACAGAAATGCAATTAGTTTGCATTAAGTCCAGCCTGCTAGAAGTGCAGTGTAACATAAATTACATGTAATTTGAAACTCTAGGTTTAAGAGATCACTGCAACTGCAGATGAATTCAGGATGTAATTTATTTTCAGAACAATTTTCAGATATTATTCACATACCCAAACATACCTCATTTATAAGCTGAAAAAGTAAGGAAGACTAAAAAAGTCTTTACATATCTATTCTTGATTAAAAGTAGTACTTTTTCATACTGTCATCAGACTCTCTAATTTAGAACATGCTGAAGATGTCTCCCTTGCTAATTATTCATAAGTTTTGTATTGATCTTTCTAGAACATGGTTGTTTCTCTGCTGTGAATGAGGCTAAAAGGAAAAACAACAGAGTAAGCAACAGTTAATACACTGAGTCTTAGGAAATTCAAACCCTGTGAAGGACAAAGCCAGCACGGCCAAATTCCACCTTTACCATCCAATGTTCCTTACAAGTAATATTAACAAGGAATTTTTTTTTGGAAGTGTCATATAGCTGATATTTTTCCAGGCATGTGATTAAATTTAAAGAATTTGTCTTCAATGGAACTGGGATTTGTTTTCAGTTGTCACACTGATACATACAATAGAAATGCATGCCCAATATTTAGAGAAGATTCAGTATTTTTTTCCCAGGGTTTCTTTTCCTCTTGCTTTTCTTTTTTTTTTTTTCTTTTTCTTTTTTCTCTTTTTCTCCTAAGGTTTCTTTATTTGGCTGAAGCAAAAAAATGCATCTTCTTTTTCTTAAAGTGAAAGAAAAGAGATAGAATTCAGTACCTGTCTTCATTTCACTGCTGGTCTCACCACTCCAACTGCTGTCAAGTCTACCAACTAAATTGGTACTTTACGCTGTTCAGCCCCATTGCCTACCAACATCTGGCTCGTGCTCCATTCCCATAAATTCCAGCTAACTACTTGCAGATGAAGAAACATCTTTCCATCCAAGGAAAATTTTAGAAAGCTCAGTGGAATCTCCTGCCAACCACATCGTCTTTTTCAGGCTGCGGCAACCTTGCCTATTTAGTTTTATTTAGAAAGTTAACTAGAATGTTTATGGTAAGTAACGACATTTTAATTGTGCACAGTGTAACAATGATGAGCATTCACAATCAGACGCCCAGTTTAGGTTGTGGGACACTCCAAGAACCTGGCTCCAAGGGTGTGGGCACACCTGAACACATGCTACAGCACAGGCACATGCTCTCCCAGGTCCAGCTCTGTATGTGAGGGTAACTCAGACCCACATGCAAATTGCATGCACTCGTTCCAGTCCAGGAGAAGAGCCAATATCCAACTCACATGCAAAAATTAAGTTTCCAGATACACAAAGGCAGACATAAGAATGGCATGCTAAGTTTGGATGCACAGATTTCAACCAAGTTTCAGTCACCGAGCAAATCTTCAACACAGCAGTACCACATTCTAATTGCAAATAAATGTAATTAGTCAAATTTTTGAAGGTATTCCAAGGGTACCATCTTCAGTGAAAAGGATGAACTTTTTATTTTGTCTTTTTTCCCATTTATTCCAACATAATGCTTAAATAATTGTTATAAACCCAAACAAAGGAGCAATTGACCCAAGATATTTAAAACTGAAATCCAAATTACAAAAACCTGCATTTTGCAACAAGTGTTGATAAACGGGACACTAATATAAAGCCTTTTTAATTATGCTTTTAACAATCCATTGTTTTTCAAATAGCATGGCTATTTAAAGCCACTGCTAAAACTTCAGGAATATATCACATTTTAATAAGCTACTAATGGGAAGAGGGGTCAGAAAATGGAAGGTAACATAGTCACAGAACAACAAACAAAACCCCTAACTGCAAAGGATAAATTAGTTTTAGCCCAACTATTCATATTCATTCCAGCACCTTTTCTTTACTTTTTTTTTTAACTGGAACATATTGGTATATTTTGCAGATGATGCTTTATTAACTTTTTCAGCATATATTGGAAGGTCAGAGACTCTTTATAATACAGCTGCTTAAAATGGAACTCTGATTCAGCCATACCAGCACAAAGACCTCTAGTTTTTAAAGAAAACCCCAGACGTACATAGCATACAAATTCGACACATATTGTACAGCCACAGCAGAAAACCCTTTTAACATTCAATGTCCGGCTTCACAACCACTGCTATTCTTCAAATCCATTTCCATGACTATTGATCACACCTGCAAAATTCATTCAAACCAGTCCCACTTAAGTCCGGCACTTACCACTACCTAGTCTTAGGAGCAGTACATCCTGGAGCCTCCTGTTCAAGTCTCTGAGCTCTTTCATTTCTGACACGAGTGCCCCATACTCCTTGAGCTTCTTTGCCTGTTGCACAAGCTGTCTCCGCGTTCTCTCAAGCTCCTGTTGAATGTGTCTCATCTCTTCCTGTTGCTGCTGGTAACTCCTCAGCAATTCCTCATAGAGAATCCGAGGAACTACAGCATCGTCCATATTGTTCATGCCTTCTGTAGCCTCCATAAAAGCCTCCTCAGGGCTGGAAGTATTACTGAGACTCATCCCGTTCTGTTTCTCAAGGCGAGCAACAACTGCTTCAATGCTTTTGTGTGTACCTTCACTTTGTTTCCTCCCATCTTGTCTCTGCACGTTATAATAAAAAACAAATAAATTAGGAGAGTGGCAATATTCTTGTCTTCCAAAAGACTAAGACAAAGCCAGTCTGCAAAAATATTTTGCCTAACAGGTTCTTATGGATATAATATGCAGCATAACTAACATGCAGTTGTAACCCAGCTAAATGCATGTACAAACTTCTGAGGCAGCTAAAGGCTTCCTGCATCTGTGCAACACTTACAAAGGCAGTGTATACAGTTCACTTGATTCTGTATCATTAATTTCTTTTTGAAAAAGTTGATCTACATCTCTTTTTCTTTAAAGTTTACCCTTAACATTCAGATTCCTGACAGCAATTGATTTTCTGATAAGCATGAGAAAGAACAACTGTGCTCTCCATTTGTCACCTGTGACGACACCAGAGGTGAAAGCAGCACAGGTACAAAGCTGTTCTGTGAACTGAGGGCTTGTCCTTCCCACACTTTGGGAGACAAAACCTTCACTGAGTATCTCTACAGCACGTGCACCCAACTGCCTGATGCCAGTGACTGAGTTAACATTATCAGCAAACACTGAAAGGGATTTGAAAACACTGAAGCTGGAGACGGAATATATCATCCAGCCTCATCGTCCTTATCAACTGATTCCTTCTATATTAGTACTGCATTGCAGAGGCTTCAGGACCTGGCAACTCTCAGTGGAATTTTACCTTCAGTCATCTGCACAAACCCTACAAATTAAATCACACCACTTTCCTGGGGCCTGGATAGTGGGATTAATATGTGACAGTACACGTAAAGTCACTAAGTTTTACTGGCCAACTAAGAAAAGGCATTTGAATTTCCAAGCAACTGCAAGGAAAGTAAATGCAGCTCACAGAGTAGAGGTGAGAAGCTCTACTCATATCAAATTCCCATACCACAATATCCATGAGTAATGTGGTAGAAAACAAAATTATTTGATGTTACACCTCCAGCATTCATCTTCTAAAAAAACCTAACAATTAAAAAAAGCTGGCCCAACACAAATTCCTTGCGTTTTCTCCACACACAAGGAAATGTACTAATATCGCTCCTGCAGCTGCAAAACACATGAAACCATTGAGCAGTATCTTATTCTGAAGGTTGGCAGACTTTTAAAGAAATAATTTGATATTAAAAAAAAAATACATTTCCATAGTGGGTTCCTGGCATTTAAACCTAAAAAGGCAGCTGGGAGTTCTTATGGAGGGATACAGTCCTGTCAATTCTTTTCAATCACTGCAGTTGGGCAGTCTCAGAGCACCCTTCCCAATGCCAAACAAGCAGTGAGCAATGTCACAAGTGCCACCAAGAACAGCTGGTACAGTTGGGTACTGGTGACTTTTAAGGCATTTAGAGCCAAAGTGGAAGAGCATTGTTGCATCAGTCCCAGGTGGCAGTCACACTGTGCAGACAATATACACAGGCAAACGTCTGACTGCACTTAAATCAGGTTTTGATAAAACATACCCCACCCCCACACACAATGTGACCCAATTTCACCAAACACACTGTTTTAAGGGGATCAAAAGCAAGCCTGGAATTCTTAAGCTAGGATGTTCATATATGCCCCAAGCACTTACAAAAAAGATAAAAAAAGGAGAGGAGGGGAAAAAAACCAGAAAGACTTCAGTACCTTACTGTGTCTAAGCTCCACATCTTCTTCCCCATAATCTGTAACTTCCCCAGCTTCTTCTATGTGATTGAGAGAGAGTTTGGGGATTTTAATTTTCTTCTGCATCACACTGTTCTCAAGGTCAGTTTTGTCCTCTAAAATGTATATTAAAAATAAGGTTTTGTTACATTAATCAGTGTTCTTACTTTCAAATACTACATGATTTAGGCATGACCAGTTACAAAAACCCAACCTCCCATGCTCCAATCCCCTCATAATACCATGATCAAATTAGTCCATGGTGTAAATCCACTGATGCCCACTGGCAATTCTAGAGTTTCAACTGGGGATCAGGCTGGCCCAACACACAGATAAATACAGAAAAATGCCAAGCTAAATTCAAGTGATCAAAAGTGTTGATGAGTGGCTTGTACTATTACCAAAGTAAGAGCTGAAGAGGCTGTAAATAAAACTTCCTGCATTGCTCTAAATTATGTTTACCAACGGTATTTTCAGATTTATAATCCATTGCTGCAGTTCAAAATCTGCTTAGGGTTAAAGTGAAAATAAACTTGGTAATTCATCCCATACTCTAACCATCATCTGTCAGCAGCACAGATCTATTTGCACACATGGCAGATTCTGCTGTTCTGCAAAGTGCAGGGCTGGAAAAGGGAATGTTGCTGGAGAGCCTCAAAGTGCACTACACAAAAGTTGCATCGGAACCAAATCTGTAACAAAATTACTCCACAACCCTATTTCAATAATTAATGGATTTCATCCTTTTTCTTTAGATAATATTGGTGAAGGCCATAAATCTTTGCATCTCATTAAAAATTTAAAATAAAGTATTTCCAAGTCTGTAACATTTTGATGTATCTCAAAATTAGGTATTTAAAAATATTAATCTGAAAATACATTCAAAATATTTTAATATTCCTGAAAAGGTAGAGAGGGGACAGTGAACCAAGAGTCTCCCAAAATGTGCCTGTGATAGGTAAAATTCCTGCAGAACAGACAAGGTCTGAGAAGATTCATTTGCTCCTGGCAGAGTCAAGGAGAACTGCATTTAAACTGTCAAGCATTGCCTTCGTACACCGAGAGCTTATGAACAGGAAAATATTTTGAGTCTTCCTATCCACCTGCAAATTTTATTCTGCAAATGTCCCATGAATATTTTTGAAAGTGCCAAGGAGGATGGCCCCTATGAGTGCTTAGTTGCATTGACTTTTGCTTTCTCAAATTAGCATCTCTCCACAGGACCTCAAAATGGTTTGTGTTGACAGTGTAGGAAAGGGAAACAAAGGTAAATCACTGTTTAATGAGGAGCAAGGCATTCATTAGAAATGAATTACACAGATGAATGCAATTCATTTTGTTACAGATAGAAATGGATCTCTTGTAGGCAAATGGTGATATTACAGCCCAAGGCTATGTAAAAAAAATAGGCAAAGAACATGCAGAATGAGATATTAGACAACCTGAAATGAAACGCAGATGGTAGCAATAAATACTAAGACAGATGCAAAAAGAAACAGATAAACAACAAAAACCAGCTAGGCTTATTTTAGATCATTCTCCATTCCCCAGAGCATCGTGGATGCTTATCCCAGTAAAACAAAAAGGCAATCCAACTGTTTCAGTTTTGAAAAATAAACCCCTATGTTTTCATTTATCTGGAAAATGTAGGTTCATCAGAAAAGTGAGATAAGCCAATTCTAATGCCAGAGAGATGAGAAGAAAATATGGAAGCCCTTCCCAAAAAAAAACAAATAATACAGACTTCCAGACTAAAGGATAGACTGATGGGTATTGGTATTTACTTGGAATTTAAGAATAAATGAATCCATATTGAAAAGGGCAAAAAAAGAAAACCACCAACATTTTCTGTGTTTATGTATTTTGGGGTATTGGATGGATTGAGGAATCCTTTGCTAAACTATGTTCTCTCAATTCCTTGGAGGAAGAACAGCACGTGGATACTGCAGAGCCAGCTTCTCCAGACTGCTTGGCCAAACCATCTTCCATAGGACATAGGACATGAACTCCTCCTTCATTTAAAGAATTCAGATCAGCTTCTGTCCTCTGAAATAACCCTTGGCCTCACAACCAGATGGACACAATCCCTTACTTGACACAGTTACCAATTTGTCTGCTGAGAACTCACTGGGGTCACCAGAAGCCAGAACCACACAGCAACTGGGCAGGGACACAAGGCATCCTCCCCATGGCAGGGAAAGAGACTCTTGAAACAATCAAGGACAGGGCTCACAGAGGAGTAAATGCCTGTGCAGACTACAGAAGTCAGCAAATACTTTCCAGCGAATAAACCAACATTGAAACAAAAACAATGTGGAAGAATAGTAATATTTGTCCTTGATTTTGGCTTTTAAAGTAATTTCAAAATGGTTAATAACACATTCTGTGCACTTAACAATGAAAATGAAAGAAAATATTTAGTTTGGGGTCAAAGAGAACAAATGCAAATTATCTGAATTCTTCATTCTCTTCACTCCACTCAATTTCAGTTTGTTTATAAAATTTATGTTTGCAAAACTTCACTGGTTTTGAAGTTTGTTTAGACATCTCCTTACAAATGCTTAGTTTGTACATTGCTGGCACGTAACTATCAACACAGTTCTCTTTCTGTTCATTTGACTTTTCGTTTTACTGCTTATCTGTACATGAAGCAGTAAGACAAAAAAAAAGGAACTGTTTTTTCCATACATGAAATTTGAAGAAACAATAAGTTTATATAAGTTAAAGCTCAGGAACTTTCAATGCATTCAGTAAGCAAATAAATGTTCCTCTGCCTTCCAACAACAATATATGTAATATTTTTTTACATATGCTCTGGTCTTTGAAAGCTTATTTATACCTAACACAATCTATCCAGTGTGTTGAATATGAAAAGGCCTTTTGTTCTTTTTCTTTTTTTTTTTTAAAGTGCATTTCTAACCTCTGTTGTCTTCTGCATTAGCTGCAGCTAGAGCCAGAAAAATCTCATCCTGAATTTGAGATTAATGCTGGAGTTCTGGCTCTTGTTCTGTAAATATTAATGGAATTTGGGAAGGGGTGGGAGGGAGAGAGTGGAGACTGGGGGAAGGGTAGGAGAAACATGAATATGCATTTACAGCAGTTCTCCTTAGGATGCTCTGTCTCTTGTTGTGGCAGCAAACAAAATACAGGTACAAAAGGACAATCCAGCAAAAAACAACACACCTGTGATTTTGAGTCAGAAGAACACCAGGAGAGGAACCAAAAATATGTACAAGCTCCAATTCAATGCCTGAGGCTACATAAAAGAGAGAAGGGCAGCCTAAAAGCATTGCAACTCAGAGCCTCCTTTTGTAACGATCTAAATAACTTGTCTGGACTTTGTTCCCAGTCATTTAAACCTTGCTGGAAGTTAAAAATTACACCTTCCCCTAGGTGGCTATGATCAGCTTGTTAGAAAGTTGTGGCTATTGTTTTCCCTAGATATGCAATGAGTGGTGCAGTGATATCAATTACTGAGAACTAGCACTTAACATACTTAATTAGGCACTCATAACAAAATATGCAGGGTGGAATGCAAGATACAAGAATGGATTCCCTCTGTTCTTCAGGAAGGGACATTCTGAAAGACACATGTAAATTAGAAAAAACTGCTTTTGTTCACAGAGAACCTGGCATTCTGTGATTCAAGATAAAGAGCAAAGCATGCTGACATAACCATGCTCCAAGAAAAGGTCAGACTTGGAGAGATCTTGGCAGCCAGCTCCTCCTGGTGCTGAGGCACAGGGCTCAAGAGCCAGGGCACATGACAGGGTCCCTCCCCATCCAGATTTGGGAACAGGCAGTCAGGAAAAAGTGAACTGCTGAGGAATTCCACAGTGCCTGGGAACACACTTGGCCTCAGCTCAGTGCTCTAAGAAAGAAAAGCCAAAAAAGCAACTCTGCATTTAAAAATCACTATCAACTAGCAAAGGATAAACTGTTCCTGGAATGCTTTCTTCAATGAGGCCCTCATTCCAGTGTCAGGATGGGTGGATCCAAGCCAAAAGGTGACAGCTTCAAGTCTAGAGGGGAAGGGAACTGAGGCAGAGAAAGCAACTTTAAGAGGGCAGGGAGTTGGTTAAATGCAAGGAGAAATATGTTAGTGCTCTAAAACTGAAAACCCTGTTGTGGGATGTAAAGTAAAACTATGAAAATCTCAAAGTCCCCTTAAAGCATTCCTTACTTTCTAATTTAGAAATAAGGACTGAAGAAACTAATCCCTTCAAAAAAGAGTTCAAATACTGATTTTTTTTCTATCTTTGGAATGAAAGCTGGAAAAATAAAGGAAGAGAGCTCTGCACTCCAAATGGATGAGGGATGGCAGGTCTGGTGTCAGTCCAAAGAAGGGGCTTGGCAATGCCATAAATCTTACAGTAATAAAATGAAAGAACCTTGAACAGAATTCGTCCTTCCCTTAAGCCTTCAAAAAAATTCCACTCCTTGTGAAAAATGATATGCTGACAGATGAAAAAACTTACCATCAGCCTTCCCATTTCCAGGCATGCACCCAGCACATATGGACAACACCTGCACCAGATTCCCCACACACTGCTGCACTGAGCAGCTTTGGTACTGATTCAGCCAGGTTGCTTCTACAGAGAAGGTAAGATCACCTGCCTGGGCAGGCTGTGCACTGGTTACACATCAGGAAAAGCAAAAGATGCACAAGAACCAAAGCAAACACATAAGCACAACAGGGCATGGATTCCTAAGTGCCACTTACACACAAATAAACAATATTCAGTACTGCTGTGACTGAGAAGGAAAACAGCATGATAATAATAATAATTTTTTTAAAAGCCACCTAGCTTATTTGAAGCTGGGAAAAAAAGAACTATAAATTACTTTCTTAGCTAATTTAATGCAAACATTAAAGGAGGACTGGAAGAGGAAGAAGAGATGATATTTCAGAAAATGTAATGATCCTGCAGGCTCAGGAGATATTCAGGATACAAAGCAAGAAGAAATGTGCCTCACAGGAGTACACTGAGATTATGACCACTACCAAGGAAGAAACTGAGAATGACAGTAACAAACACAGGCCAACAGACAGCAGCAGAAATGCAGAAGTTATTTGAAGAGAACAGGTGCCATCAAAACCAATGCAGATAAAAAGGGAGGAGTGTGCAAAGGCAGGGTCAACCAGGTACTGGCACAGTCAATTCAAGAATTCAAGATTTGGAATTTGGATAGTAAAATTTACTACATGGTTTTGCTCCTTTTTTTTTTTTTTTTTTTTTTTTTTTTGCAGACTAGAGGACAGCTTTGTTGGAAGGACAGAGAAAATATTCCAGAAATAAACACTGGGCACAGTGAAAGCACTTCAGAAGTATATTTAGTTGGACATAAAGGTAGAGCTGAGTGTAAGCAACAAAGCAGATGAGGAGTATGGAAGAGACAGCAAGATTTTGGGTTGGGAATGACAAACGAGATTATTCCTCCTCTTGACTCCAAGTTCAAGACAAATGGACAAAAATTGTAGGAAAATACATTGGGACATCCTAAGCATAAACTGAAAAAGATTTCTGCTCAGGGTGCCAGAAAGGGAAGCTGACAGAAAATGTGAGAAAAGTTAGCAATAAAAAGGCAGAGCTGAGAGATGCCATCATCTGGGCTTGTATCACTCCCAAAATTTTAAGAACTAAGTTGTTCTGCAGCACTTCACCAAAAAGAGCAAATGACAGCAACACACAAATGAGTGACTGGAAGGTTGTCTTCAGAGCACAAAGAAGAGTGAGTAAAGAAGTCAGGGAAGAACAACACATCAAGCAGCACCGTGACGGGCAGGGCTGATAAGCACAGGAAGGTGAAGACATGCACTTGAGGAACTGGCCCAAAAGGCTGCTAAATCTTGTGAAGTGAATTTCAATAAAGTCTGAAGAATAGCAAACAGGGTGAAAATAATTCTTAATCAAACTGGGGGAAGGCAAGATAGAACGGTCTTAAACAACTGCTTGACAGATTTAGAGATGATGGGTAAGAAGGATGATGTGCCAGGAGCCTGAACCAGGAGTGCTCACTGATGATGGAGAGAAAGCCACACCTGCTTCATAGAAAGGCACTAAAGAAGGGAGAGAAAGATTAAGGAGCCAAAATCCTACAGAAGCAGAGCACAGATTATATAAACCTCTTAAATCCTCTCTGAAGTCCTACATCAAGTCTGGCTCTTGCTCATTAATATTTAATACAGTAACACAAGTAAATGCACAGAGCATGGACCTGCTGCTGCTCTCACAAAACCCAAAACAAACTAAAACTAAAAAAACAAACTACCATGCCAGCTACTGAAGCAAATAATGTTCAGGTCTCAATGCAATTTTTCTTCCAGTGGAACAACTGAGATACCCAGTCTAATTCTGGTAGGAGTGACAGTTATTGATATGGGCCACCTATCCTTAGCCAAATTTCTAATGCACATGAGGACACTCAAGCACTTTGTAACATTCTCCTTTTGCATGCACTCACTTATCAGCATTGCTCAGATCTACAGTCTTGAGTATCAGCCCAGATACTCTGCTGCAAGAAAAACCTACATGTATTTTCGTCTTTAATTTCCATTATAAACAGAAAATCTATTTTTCAGTTCTGAAGTGAACACAAAGTCTCATCAAAAATAATTAACAAAAGGCAACACAGCTCAAACTAACACAACTAAAAACAGCCATTATTCTTTGTCAGCAAAACTCTCCCTTTCACTAAACTTTCAGTGATACCAGAACTTGGCTGCAGCACAAACACATGGAGCTGGACAATCAAGTTATGAAAAGACTACTCTGAGAAACAGGAAATCAGGCTCTCTACAACACTAAGGATAGTTTTAATCCTGGTCCAATATTTACTTAAATACTGACCTTGAATAATTCAAACTTTTCATCTTACTGTCCCCATCTAGCTCACTGAAGTGTTGTACAGATTTGTTAATATTTGTACAATACTCTGCACATGTCAAACACAAAGGATTACAGTTATTACAGAACAACTCTCTTAATCCTTTCTGAAACAAGTACACTAATACAGCATTACCATCACATTTAAAAGAAACCCTGAAAACAAGCAGGATGTGAAAATGCCATCCTTTACATCCTTCCTCTGCACCTACACATGAAACTCAACTATGGGCATTACTTTTCAAAAATTGGAACAAAAATATTTATAACAAAGCTATGTAATTCTTTAGAAGTTCAAAAGCTCATTTAAAGAGCTCATCAATCCCAATGCCAGCTACAATTTGTCAATCTGGCTGCCCTCACCAGTCCATCTGTATTAGACTGTACAATTGCACTGGGAACAAACCCTGTGATGATCTGATGGTCACACAAAGCCATGGAGATGCTGTCCAGCAGGTAAAGCCTGCAGAGAACACTCCAGGAAGCCTCCACATCCCTGCCCAAGGAATAAACTCACTATGGAAATACAGGGTAGATTCATGCATTTTTTCAGTTTCCATACAAAAAATGACAATGTGGTTCAGCCTCTACTATTTTTAAAGAAATTCTTTAAAAACACAAATAATTGACTGACTGGCACTTCGGCAATGCACTGGAAAAAATGTTTTACTGTTAAATTATGAAAATAAAAACATTAAGTTACATTTTCTCCCTTTTCACTCCCTTGCAAATTTTAGTATATTTTAATTAGTTTTAGTTACCATAGCTACCATAACCATACTATCTTTGAAGTCAATTTTATTAAAATCCTGAATTTCATATTTTTACTGTATGCTGGCTGAGCTCATACAACATTTACAAGTATAAGTGATGTTAAGTGGTGCAACATAATACTAAGACCATGAAAATCAACAATAGTGTAGGTCACCTGTATTTCCTTCTGTTCCAAAAATAAATTAGATGATTTCTTACCATTAAGGTAAAGTAAAAAGAAAACGTGACTGAGGAACAAGCAGGTCAGTTGAGAAGGGTTAAAGACAAAACAAACAAAAAAATGTATATTCAGAATAAGCAGGGTAATACAGGAAATGAGGAAATTAAATATAAGTGCAAGATCTTCTTGCACAGATAAATCCCAGCTTTTTAATCAGTTTTTACTGGCATTTTAGCCTGCTGATGACATCACCACTCTCCTTAGGGTTACTCCAAACCACGACTTAGAAGTTACAGTTTTAAAAGTTCCAAAATTTTTTTTGCTGCTGCCATTTAGCCTTGTGTCAATGTGCCATAATAAGGCTTCAACACTGAAAAGACATAAACAACACCAAAAAGACCCCACAAATTGTGCCTTTGTGGAAGTCCTTCCTAGCTCAGAGATGGTCCTACACTTGAATTTAGAAGAAGGGAAAAAATTCCTCCACTCTTCATCTTACATGAGTTAAAAATAAACCAGAAATGGATCAAATACAAAATGAGTGTGAAATTTAGCTTTAAATATTTTTCATGAATACTGCCACACTTGTGTTCAGGACTATATTTAGGAGTGTGAAGCAGTTGGTTACTCTGTTAGAGAAAATGATTTGCTGAACCTCTGCATCCAGCCAGCTTTTACTTGCTAAAAAGGTAAAACACAGCAGTAGCATATCAGCTAAGGGTGACAAAGTAGGCCATGCACATCAAATATCACAGTAAAAAATTTTAAAAATGGAAAAAAAAAAGCTATTCTGAACAAGGTTACTTCAGCACTGGCTGAACTGCTGGGCTTAGTTTCTCCCAATGACTGGAGTGGGCTCTGGGTATGGCAAGACCTGCACAGGCACAGGAGGTGACACCACCGTTAGGGACAGCTGGACTGGCTGCCCAGGGACAGTGACCCAAAAGCTCCTCCCAGGTACTCCCAAACCAGCCCAGGAAAAACCAAACTAATTAAAAACAGCCTGTGAGGAACCACTACCAGTACTGGGATGTTTCCTACAACCTCTTCCTGATTTTTCTTTAATCAGAACAACCCTTGGGATCACCTGAGAAGCACCTGCAGGTGCTTTGACATTTTTCCTGGTGCCACTTCTCCCCAGGTCTCTCTCACACACCATCCAAGCAATGCATCCCAGCAGGGGACGGGGACAGGCCCAGAGATTCCTGGGAACAAAGAGGCAGCTGTCCCTACCACAATGGCTCATTCACCCCACTGACTGCCCTGGGAAAGGAAATGGGACATATGGAGCATGCAGGAACACAGGATGGAGCATGGAGACAGTGGCCACAGCCAGGACCTGCTTTAGCTACTCCCCACGCTGAATAAGGCAAGGAGGAAAATCCTCAGAGAAGCTCAAGACTATGGAAATACCAATAAAAGCTTGGATTATAATATCACACATCAAGACAACTTCCTGACCTAAATTTTGTATATTCTTGATAAATCTCTTATTGCAAATTTTTCAGTGTTCCAGAATTTGACAAAGGTCTTTCCTCCATGAAATTTCCATAGCAAAGAAGCTTGGATACACACTTAGTTAAAACACTCTCAACTTACTCAAAACTCAGTCCTAGAATCATCTAAGTTAAAATCGTTCTATGAACAGATATTTTATATCCTTCTGAAATACATAGTAACATCTCACCATGGGCTGCACAGGCTCTTAAAGAAAAAAAAAAAATCACATAACCTACTCCAATAAAAAGTGGAGCTAACATTTTATAAAGGAGCAAGAAAGGATAGGGATGCTCCAGGTATTAACACATTTGCTGGGGCAGTTAAGGAATTGCTGTGAGAATCTGATGGAGATATGTTTGCTATGAAAGTGTGGGTGGGAAATGTTGAGGGCAGCAGCTAGAGAGCACAATTAGTTACTGCAGCCAGGAAAGAACACCTCCTAGGAGAAGACAGTCATTATTAACTTGTTAACAAACATAGCCTGAAGTAGGGAACTTTTAGAAGTCTCTGAAACTCAATTCATTCCATCTAATATTCATCACCTAGAAAAGAAAGAAAAAGCTCCAATGGAGTCATCTAAAGATCATGCTGCTATAAGATGCATATGCTCAGAGACAACATTCTGCTAGTGACTATTAGACAGCGTGGAAAAGCTGCAAGTGGCATATGTGTGTCAAGGAGAGGGACCAGAAAAAACAGCTCTGGAGCATTTTGAGGAGAGGACAGAAAAGAAGAAAAAGGAAGGGTGTGGATGATCAGGAAGACAGACCCAAGCTCCTCCTGAAAAGCTGCCTGCTATTTTTGTATTCTCAACAAGACAGACCAGCTAACATCACCTCAAGACTCTGTAGTCAAACTCCAGGCTGCTGAGCTCCATCTTCCATTCAAGAGCAAGAAAAATTATTCCTTTATTAGCACATAGCATCAGCTGCTGCTAGCCAAATGGTGAACTTGTTAAGGCAAGGGACACTGACTGTAACATGTCTTCTGTGGCTGGAAGGTCTACAGCTACCTGAGTCAGGCCAACCTTTCTGGTTTGAGCCCCAGTCTTTGGCTAATTTTTGACAAAGTGGAAGGTTCCCAGGCCAACTCATCCCAGCAGTTCCCAAGCCTGCACACAGGGACACAAGGGAAGGCACAGCTGCTCAGAGTCCATCTACAGCAGCTCTTCTCTAACACTATCACACTACTCACCACACAATGAAACACAACAGTATTTATCTCCACAACATACCAAGTCTCTCACAATTACCTGATGATCATGAGCATGATCTACACACTTCCCTCTTTTATTTTTCATTTTTGAACTCATGATGCCTTTAGAGCAGCGCTCTCTGCTCTGCAGAAACAATATCCCTCACAAGTGCATTGGCTTCCAACCATCCAACCTCAGCACAAAGGATCAAAGAATTCCTTCTAGACTCTCTCAAAAGAGGACAATTGTTTTATGAACTCTTCACACAACCAGTGCTTCAATAAAGCTTTGCATTGTGGGCATAAACCTGTACTTAGGCCTGTGTGAATTCCTACATTACAAGGGTAGATGTTTGAAAGGTATCTAAATTTCTTTAGACATAATAGGAAAGGAAAACTCTTTTCAAAAGAAAAAAAAAAAAACAAAACATTAATGCATCTTGTATCTGTGTTCTTTTCTTTCCTTCTTTTCTTCAAGTTGCCAGAAAGGAAAAACAAATGGATCTGTTTATCAAACTATGACTAATTTCCACTGCATGGACACTGTTTGATCAGGAAAATATATATAAAAAGCCAGAACTTTGTTTACTTGACCAGCTTTACATGCAACAAAATTGGTCACCATTTAAACTGTAAAAGAACACTTTGCAGGCTCAAAAAAACACATTTTCCCCTCTTATTCTTTTTTGTTGTCTGTTAATTTTAATATCTGAAATTCATTTTAATATCTGTAGCATAACTTTGATCCTGAAGCCTCTTCCCTGTGGGGAATTCTTGGACCAAAGCAGTAAATCCATAAAGTCATTGATGTATGGTTTGTGCAGTTAAGGGTTCCTTCCAAAAAATTCACAATCAACTATGTATATTTTAAATATAAAAGCAACTTTATACACATTATTTTCCTTATTACTAAGACAGGCTAAAAACCTTTGGAATTAAAAGTTCTGTGCTGGTATGTGAAACGTTACTGCAGACTTGCAAAATTATTTTTAACTGAATAAGCAGTTTGTATAACATTACACTTGCAATGTTTGCCACAAAAACTTATCATAATCTGAGTTGGTCACTATAAAGCAAGAATTGTGCTATGATGTCTTCATGAAGACCAAGTTTTCTCTTCAAGGTTTTTAACCACAATAAAACCAAATACCAATATTAACATTTTGGGGAGAAATGAAAACTTCAGAAGTGACCCTTGGTATACAACTTCTGTTGAATTCACCTAAGGTATTCTTACATGGTACAAGCTGGAAAGAAGGAGAGAAGTAAAGACTCTTGGTGTTCAAGTGAGAAGTTTTCCAAGAATGCAAAACCCAGATCTAGTCAGAATACACTGAGATGTGAGAGCTGTAATAAAGACAGCTGTGTGTTTCCTTGTGTTCCTGGCTCAACAGGAGAATTTCCTGTAGAAATTAGAACCTCTGGAGAGCAATTAGTGCAAATCACTAACACAGGTAACAAATCTTGTTCTCTAAAGGAAACAGTGTATATTTGTTTGTTCTGGTTCAAGATACATGAAACAAAGAGAAACTGTACAGAAAAATTCAGGAGGGCACATCTTGGGCAGACACAGGCTCTGCCTGGAACAAGGGAACTGGCAAAGATAAGCACTTGCTGCTGGAGAACTGAGGCAACCTGGTGGGCCCAACATGGGAGCAAAGGTCTAATATATCTAAATATCATTTCTAAATATTTCTCTGGAGCATTTCAGCTGTGTTGAGACAGAGAGGAGGACCTGAAAGGGCACTGCTGCTGCAGGTCCCCAGAGGGACAGAGGAAGGTGAAGTGCAATGGGATGCTGTCTGTGGGAAGAGACCATGCCAACCCTGGGCACTGGGATTGTTGCCTTCCATGGATCCGACAGGGAAAATGCAAGAAACACTTCACATACACTCCTCTGCCACAGGCAGGACAGCCAAAACACGGGCTGGCACAGGACAACAAAAACTTAGCAGGAGAACCCACTCCTCTGCTAGATGGCCTAAGTAGAGTCCTCCTGAACTTCTGGTGTTGCAAATACTCAGAAACTGGAAAATCTTTGCAGGGAACTCATGTTTAGCTGTTCCTGGTTCTTTTGAGGTATTTGTTTATGGCCAATACTAGAAAGAGGATAATGGCAAAAGTCACTGCTGAGCCAGGAACAAACTGGGCCACCACCAGTCTAAACTGGCTCAGGAACGGCTAACTTCTAAAAATAAAATTAGAAAATTACCAGTTTTAGGTGACTTTAACACCAAGTTACTTTGTTTAGACATCAAAGCTCAGCACTGCCTTCTAAGAGCTCAAGACTAAACAAAAGAGTTTTTTTAGCCCATTCCATATTTGGGGAATTAGACAGAACCAGTAATTCGCCCAAACTGAAAAAGTCGGGATAACAATCCAGTGTCCTCTTTGCTGCCCAGACTGACATTTCAAATGGTCATTAAAGTCTTTCAAAAGCCTATTGGGCAAGCCCACACTAACCAGCAATTTGCTACAACCACCCAGTTCCTTTCTATGTCAACTACGACTATGGCAGCGAGGAAACTTACACAAAGTCTTCACGGAAACACTGCCAGAGTCACTATCTGGGGGCAACGTCCTGACAGCACTATCTCACCGGGGCTGAACACCTTCAGATGGCCAAAACACGGGGTTATTTCAAGCATACGCTTGAATTGGTCCCCTTAGCTTGGAGACATTTGTCATCTCTGAACACGAAACAAACCAAAGGCAGCCAAGCCCACGCTCAACACGAGCAGTACCTGGAGGTCTGGTTCCACTATTGGTGAAGTCACTTAAACTAACAAAGCGGACATAAAACAGCACAGCTCACAATTGGCAACAACTGCAAAGGTACACAAATGACTCCATGCACTATAAATAAGCCGTAGACGAAAACCTAAACTTTTTTTTTTCTTTTTTTTTGTTCAGTCTCCACAGCCCCCCTCCCCGGTGGGGGCATCACGGAGGGGTCGCGGCTATTTTGGAAACCGAGCCTTGGGCCCCCTCACGGACCCGGGGCTGCCCCTCCCCACCCCGGCCCTCGCCCCCACCATCCCTCCCCTCCCCTCCCCTCCCCTCCCTCCTTCCCTCAGCGGGGAGGGGGCGGCATCGCCCCCCGCCCGCGGCCCGGCCCGCCCTCACCTGCCAGCGCCAGGATCTGGGCCTTGTGCAGCAGCAGCCGGTCGCCCCACTCGCCGGGGCTCTCGTCGTCCTCGTCCGCCGCCTCCTCGGGGTTGCGGTACACGGTGTAGACCTTCTGGTTGTCGAAGTCCTGCTGGGAGGTGGGGCTGAAGTCCCGCACGCGGGACACGGGCAGCGCGTAGCACACGTTGTCCTCCAGGAACCGCACGAACGCGTACATGGTGCGGGGCGGCCGCGCGGCTCCGCGCCCGCCGCCGTATTGTTCCTGCGGCCGCCTCTGCGCTCGGCTGAGCGGGCCTGGCCGCGCCGCCCGCCGGGCCCCAGACGGCGCCGGCCAGGCGCGAGCAATCCAGCGCGGAGCGACGCGAGCGGGGCGGGCCCGGGCGGGGGCAGCGGGAGCGGCCGCGGCCCCGCTCGGTGCCCGCCGCAAACAGCGCCGCACACAGCCCCGTACGGCCCTGGCCCGCCGCAAACAGCGCCGCACACAGCCCCCTACACAGCCCCGGCCCCGCTCGGTGTCCGCCGCACACAGTCCCGTACGGCCCCGGCCCCGCTCGGTGTCCGCCGCACACAGCGCCCCGCACAGTCCCGCTCGGCCCCGGCCCGCCCCACACAACCCCGTACGGCCCCGCTCGGTGCCCGCCGCACACGAACGGCGCCCCGCCCGCGGCCCCTCACGGCCCCCGCCCTGCCGGCCGCCACCGTGCAGCTCCGCACACCCCCGGCTCCTCCGCCAGGGACACGGGTCCCGCCTCCCCCGTACCATCTCGCCTCCGAGAAGGGCCTCGGGAAGGTGTTTTTGCCCCCAAGTTGAGAACTCCGTACGCGTGTGCCGCAGAAAAAGGCTTTGTTCCAGAGAATCAAGGAGTGGTTTGTGCTGGAAGAGGCCTTAAAGATCGTCTCGTTCCAGTCCTGCTGCCCCAGGCAGGGACAGCAGCCACTGGACCAGGTTCTCCAAGCACCATCCAACCTGGCCTTGAACACTTCCAGCAGGGATTCCAGGGCTGGTGCATCCGTGACTTCCCCAGACAGCCTGTACCACCCTGACCACTCTAAAGCATTTTTTCCTGGTAGCCAATGTAAACTTGCACTCTTTCATTTTGAAGCTGTTCCCCATTGTCCTGTCACTACAAGCTCTTGTAATAAGTCTCTCCTCATCTCTCCTCTTAAGTCTCTTTCAGGTGCTGCAAGGCCATAGTAAGGTCACCCTGAAGCCTTCTCCAGGCTGAGCAATCCCAAATCTCTCAGTCTTTCCTCCTTGGAGAGGTGCTCCATCGCTCTGATCACCTTTGGAGGGGTAACAGAGGGGTGACACGCAGTGGGATTTTTGAGGGCCAGGGCAGAGCCAGCGAGTGCAGGGAAAGGGGCAGGAGGGAGCTGTGTGAGGAGAGTGGATCCTTCCTGGGCTGACAACAGAACCCCACACTCATCTACCACTTGGCAACAGCACTGGAGCATCAGCTTTTGCATGGAGGTCCTCCTGGGAATGCAGAACCACCTGCACTCCATCATTCCCATGTCTTCTCCCAAAAGAGCACAGAGCTGAGAAATGCTGTGCAGGTGTGTCAGAACCAGGCTTAGAGGCGGAACAGGTTTTATCATGAATTCCCAAACTTTTGGAGACTTAGATACAAAGTATGGATGTTTTGAGGTTCACGTATGAAAAGGGTAAAGTGGCAAAATTGCTTTAGGTTCAGAGCAAACTCATACTGCTGTTGTTAGTCCTGAGATCTGTTTTACCCAGCTAGACCTAGGAACAGAACAGTCACATGGGGAGAACTGTGTAATGTAAAAATAGAAAGAAAAAAAAATCACAGAATGATTACAAGAGAGAGGCATCACCAGTTTTTTGTTTGCAAAACACCAACACAAAGTGAAACCAAAATATATCTTCTTTCTGGGTTTTCATATGCCTGGGCATTTGCAGTACTATCTGTGCCCATTGCACTGAGTAAAACCACACTGTGCTTATTTTTCCTGGTTATCTTTTATAGACTTCCTCCTACATGGGGTTAGACCACAAGCTGGAAAACATAGAGTTCAGTTTTGGCTGAGCACTGGCACAGGTTCCCAGAGAGCTGGTGGAGTTTCCATCTTTGGAGGTAACTCAAAACCATCTGGACATGGTCTTGGGCAACCTCTTGAGCAGGGGCTGGATTAGGGGAGCTCCTGAGGCCTCTCCCAGCCTCAGCCATTCTGTGACAGTGCCAGAAACTTTTGGTTGTGCCCAGCAGAAATGTGTCTTAAACAGCACATGAAAACACAAGGCATCTATACAGATGTAGTTAAGCCTATGTAAGTATTTCCCCAACAAGCTGCAACCTTCCCATGCAGTAATGGCAGCTTTATTATTTTAGCAATTACAGAGTTTTGCAAATACTCCAGTTTAAGATTGGGGATTTAAATGGCAGTACTTTATGTTAACAATAAAGTATTGCCAGACTCGTGTGTAATTACAGGCAAATATAACTCTGCTACAAAGTATGGATGACAAATGTATTCTAGTAGCAAGTCTGCAAGGGAAATGAAATTCCAGCAAGGATTGTGTTGCTGATCAAACAATACCAGCTGCTGTCTCCTCTACCTCGTGTTACAGTGGGGTACAGGGAGCTGCAGAGAGATGACAGGACAGGCTGATTGCTGGAATTACTCCATGGACATTGTTAAAATGATATGAACTACAATTTTGTTCTACTGAGTTCAGTGGCCAGTGAGGGATTGGGTAGGCTGCTTCCTGCCAGGACTGTATTCCCTCCACAGCTGAATTCTATTAGGGAATAGGAACTCAGAGCAATGGTAAAACTGGAAATAAAAGGAAACAAAGAGAAGGTCAGGACTCAAAAATTAGCTTGAGTTGGAAGGGGAGAGATCTCTTTGGGTATCCAAGAATGCTTGGATAATTTGTCTCAATGAAAGGAAACCAAAAGGCTTCATGTGAAGGCAGTTAGCATCATAGTGGGTTTGTTGGTTGGTTGGTTGGTTAGTTGATTGGTTGGGGCTTTTGGGGAAAAGGAACATTCTAATCTGGTGTTTAGATTATTTTACGTTTGAATGTTCAATTACAGCCAAGACTGTAAAGATTTTTGCATGAGCAGCAAAAAAATAAAAGGTCTCAAATCCTTTAGGCAGGCTGTTTCACAGTTCTCCACTGAAGGACGTTTTTGGGAACAGATAAGGGTTGGGATGATAAATGCATGTTTACTCTTGGTCCCTTGCACACATGTTGAGCCAGAAGGCATTATAATGCTAAAGAATTAATAATGATTGCATACATTTTTTTCTTCTGCCTACAAGGAACAGTGTTAATTTCTGGCTTTAAAATCTATAAATAATCTGCACTGGTTAGCTGTGAAGCTGAGGAAAAATCCATTAAAGCAGCGAATGAAACACAAGTCACTTGTCACTCCTGTCTTTTGGACCTTTCCCATTTCTACTAATGGTTAGCCAGCTGCTTTAACATGGAGTTGAGATTGAAGTTTAAAGGTCCAGAATTTTTTTAAAGGTATAGATTTTAAAACTCGTTGTAAAGGGAATTACTGGAACCTTACTGGATTTAAATCCCTGAGCCACTCCAGCCTTTTAGAAACAGCACAGCCCTGCTGAGAAGTAAATTGTTGTACTTTCAAAATACAAATGAAGCCTCAGCTGAGAAAGTAATACTGTCACTCCAAGAGTGGAAAAAACACAGAACACAGTCCCAGCCCTTGTGGGACTCCTGAGTGGCTCTTTCTTGGAACACTACTTATATTTTGCTGGTGTTATTTTTCTTGAAAAGTAAAAAAAGCGTTCAAGCAAAAGCGAATGTCTGCAGCTTTCATGTGCACTCTGTGTTTTCACTTAAAGATAGAAAATGAAAAGCTAATCGTTCCGATAAAAGTTATGCAGGTGCCAAATCTCTTTTCCCAGCAAAACATTAAAATTAGGCTCATCATTCACATTATTGCATATTTAGTACCAAATTCTCAAAGGACACCATATTGACTTTAAATCTGCTAAAGAAGAAATTCCCATTTTCTTTTAATGTCCCAGTGGAGGTGCTTCACTACTACCTGACTTTTCAGCAGTAACCATGCATTGGACTACAAATAGGAATCCCTACACATTGAATATGTGGTTTAGAAAAGTATTGTTTCTAAACTTCTTATTTGTTCTCCGGGTAGCGCATTTTTGACCCAATTGTTTTCAAGCTCAAATATACCTTGAAGGAAAGATGAAGTCACAGTTTTTCGGGTAACACTGTATTGGAAAAATGGCATTAAAAGTCATACAGATTAAAGAAGAACTCAGCTAACAGGCACAAGAACTGAAGAGTGTTCAAAGGTTTATATATGTTCAGGCACACAATATACTCACAGTCTGGCTAATTTTTATGAAGAATATGATTGGTAGAGTGGTCAGAAGATACTTCCATTCCATGGTTTGCATTTTTTACCATACAATGAAGTGCAGGACAAAGTCATTTCCATGTATAAATGTATTTTCCTCTGAACAAAGTCAGATACAGCTTCTAGGTGTTTTAAGAGAGAGGGTGGTTGGAAGGAGGGAATCTACTACCCAGACGGAGCATTCCAGAGGGTTGTTCCCCTTTGTATTTGAAAATAAATTTTAACTCTTGAGACACTGTCACCACACTGTGCTTTCAGCATCACAGTGATTACATATAAAAATACAAGCAAACAAAAATAAAGGTCCTTTCCTGTGTGATCCTAGAAGATGGATAAGAAAATATTTTTGTCCATATATAATTCTGAAGCACTCTGTTACCAAGAGTAAGAGAACCTAGATTACACAGATAAATTCTGAAGATTTAATCTTTTCAGATCTATGGTCTTACACCATCCTCAGTCCCAATTCCTCAGAGTGATCTAACTTGTCTCAGGGCTGTAGTCAATCATCTTTTACAGTAAACTCTCACACACTCACAGAATATTCTTTCAAAGAAATGAAACCCAAGGCACATTTCATGGATCCATTGGCATAGGAGACACTTATTTCCCAGCTGGTGCATTCTGTAGCATGAAAAGGTAATGATTAAGCCAAAGTGTCCACAGGAGAAGGCACTTGTCTCACTGTTAATGACTGGCTGGAGAAACCAAGGACCAAAGAAAAAGCCAGACAGTCATTAACTGCTGAAAATTCCTGACCTAAAGGTCATTATTACTATTATAAAATTGGAAAATAAAAAAGTAATTATCGTCTTTGGGTCTTTATATGATTAAAAATATAAAATTCCGGTGTCTGTTGCTGTGGATACTGGTCGGTAAGGTACTTATCTTTCCCATTCTGGCAGGCTATGCAATGGATAGATCTGGGACTGGCAACCCTTCAGGAATGTGTGCCAGACTGTATTTTCCTCTGCCAAATTACAGGTTAAACGTGCCCACAGAAAGTCAACAGGAACCAGGAGACGCTGCCAGTCGGCACCATCTCTCCTCAGTGAGAGCAGCCATTCCCCCACCCTCCCCAGCCCTCTCTGGAGCTGCAAATGACTCTCAAACATTGTGACTTTCAGCTCTACCCTCATGTACCATTCCAAGTACTGCTAAATGCCACCTTTTGCACTCAAGTAAAATGCTGGTTTCCATGTGATAAACTCCTTTCCTGTGAGGAGGGCAGGGAGGGCTCTGTGTGAGCTGACTCGTGCACGGGCTCACCTGTAAAACGCGTCCTTCAGGTGCCATTGCCACTGTCTGCAAAAACCGCTCTGGAGACGATATTGCTCTTGCAGCCCAAATGATCTTTATTGCTACTACCATCCACTGATGGCTTCAGCCTATATATTTTCACTCTAACTGGAAATTTTATTTGAGATTTGCCCTTTCCTATTATAAACCAGACTTTCCCTTGACTTTTGACAGACATTTTACTAATACGACTCTAAAAGTAGCTTTACATACCTAGATTTTGCACCCCTGCAATAATTTGGTTCCTTCTGCACTTCAGATGAAAAAGTGACTTTCTTTCGGCAAAGACTAAAGTCTTTTTGTAACCTTTGGGCTTCAGTGTAAAATATCATTACTAGACACTGCCTGTGATTATGTATGGTTTAGACAGATCCTCTAAGATGATATTAATGACCCTTTTTCATAATATTTTCATTTTGGTTTTCTGTTGTCACATCTGTGCAGCACTGTTCTGTCTTGAACAAGCAGTTGTGTCTTATACTGACAGGGAAAATGATCCTGCAGCCCTTTTCTGCAGAGAGCTATTCTGCTTGAGAGGTTCATACAAGTAGTGTAGGATAGACACAGAAGGAAAGGAGGTCAGCTACTAAAAATGCAGGGCTGCGTTTTTTCCAAAAAGGTACCTCCACATACTCCCACTTTCCTTTAGAAATCTGATTTTAGCAAGAGCGTGGACAGGCTCTAGAGATGGTTCTTGCTGTTTTGGAAGCTTCTGGACAATCAGCAGCTGCAGGAATTGGATTGAGTGAAGGCAGAGTCAAAACTGCTTAAATAGATGTTCTCACAACGCAGTGCTTTTTAATTTATACTCCTGTCATATTCCTTCTAATCCCTTTCAAGACAGGTTTATATTTCATTATAAAGTGAGTTGAGTTTTTAGAAGATGTTCCCAGGACTTAGTGCTCACATCTCACTACTTCAGAAGGTAGAGTTTTCTACTTCTGATGGAAGTGACAATCAGAAATGGACCAGCGGCTCTTCTGAAGAACTTCAACTAATGCGAGCACTTAAAATCCTGTTGTGGAAGGTGAAAGGGAGATAACAGAGCAGGAATAATCCTTGGAATATTTCAGGGAAGTGCCTTCCTCAGCTGTGCATTGTTAATAATCATGTTTAAATTAAAAGAACAGAAAATGAAAGCTGAAACTTCTGGCAAGTGAAAGTGCTCCCTAATCTAAAATCCTTCACTATGCTCTCTGAACCTTTCCACTCTAAATAAAACCAGACATATTTATCATTTATGAGTTACAAATGAAGCTGCACCTGGTCTGCTCTAGTAGGTGAATTAAAAAAAAAAAAAGCAACAACACGCAGCAAGCAAATGTGAATTGAAAGGAATTGCTGTGACCCAGCTCTCAAAAATTCATTTAAGGGGGTAACTGTGATAGACCCCTCCAAGAATTGTTCTAGTTTTTCAAAGCAGAGTAACTCCTTTTATCTCACACAGTGTAGATGATTGGCATAGCATAGGAAACTGGTAATCCAAGAGGTGTTTGAAACCTCAAGGGTCTTCTTGCTTTGCTGGTATTTTCCACAAAACCCTGAGCAACATCTATTGTTCAATAATATTTAACATTCAGGGGAATCAGGATATTTTTTAAAGTGTGATCAGAAAAAAAGGGCCTTTCCTAGGCTGTCCCAGAATTCCTCATAACAAAGAGAGCTTTCTTTCATAAAGAAATACCTTGCACTGGAATACCCTAGGGAAACCAGGGTATGGGGTTTCTTTAAACAAAGAAGGGAATGTTCGAATTCGAGGTTTCCTTTAAGTACTCTTCTAACGTGAATATTTTTAAGGATGCCCTATTAAGTTCATGCATGAAATGTCACCCAGCCGTTAGTATATTTCTATGCAAATACAGCTGTGAAAGCTAATAACTGAAATCTGCATTTTTTCCACATTTCCAGTGTATTAAGCAACTTCTCATTCTTTCCTGTTTTGTAACTCACGTTAGCCTCTTGTATCAATAGAACAAAGCTCAGGTTATACTGCTTCCTGCTTGAATTCATCTGCAAACATCAAAGGTGGACATTTGAATAAGCAATTTAATGTATACATTTTTATTCAGTTCAGTATACTGATTTTCTCGTGGTAGGAATAAGAATTCTGCAAGATGACTGCAGAGAAACACACCATTCAGAATATGAATTGGAATATTCTTGCAGTGCATTCAGTGAGGATGGTGTGATATTAAGATTAGAATCCTGCAGATAATCAGATTTTGATGCTTGTACACATAGTGTGGTATTTCTTTTCCTTTACAAGATTTGTATGCAAAAACACAGCAATCCAATATTTGGAACATGCACTGTCTGCAGATACTACACCATCCAAACTGATGAAAAAATAATGTCAAGGAAAATACGAAAGTGTTTGGGGCACTGCTGCATACAAACTTTGCTAAATTCATCAGAAGTAGTTTTACTGTTCTGAATACAGAAAATATTGCAAAACCAGTCCTCCCAGAACAGTGAGATCAAACAGGGCTTGTGTCCATCCCTTTATTAAATCTTGGACTAAAGATTGACCCTTGGGAGCTGTAAATATTTCTCTAATCTTTCAAATTCTCTGATCTGATACACACAGAATTTCTTTCAAATGGCCTATATTTTCTAAATTCCCTCTCTTATTATTTACCAGTACATATAAGAGGTAATAAAACAGAAAAGATAAGATAGGTGGGGATTTAATTAGAAGCAAAAGGGGGCACTACTGAGAATATATCACAGTATTTAAAGAACATAAATATAATGCATACCTTCAGCTTTTATCCAAAAATGCAAGAGAAAAGACCACAAAGCAAAGGAAATCTGAATTTTTTTAAGGGCTAAAAGGAATCAGCCCAGTGCAGTTGCTCAAGATTCTGCTTCAATGGTTAACTGATTGGGAAGTAAGCTAATAATGCTTTAGATAAAATTTCACTGATGACAAGTGATGAATTGACACATTTATTTAGAAGCAATGATAGTTCAGTAGACACCCTTATCTGTCCTGCCTCTGACATGGAGGCATGATCTAGAATCACAGAATCATGGAATCATTTAGGTTGCAAAAGACTTTTAAGATCATCAATTCCAGCCATTAACCCAGCACTGCCAAGCCCACCACTCACCCATGTCCCTGAGCACCACAGCTACACCTCTTTTAATTAACTCCAGAGATGGTGACTCTACCACTTGCCTTGGCAGCTGGGTCCAGGGATTGACAACCCTTTCAGCAAAGAATTTTCTTTCTAATGTCCAATCTGAACCTCTCCTGGTGCAATCAGAGTGTTCTGCCACTTGTTGTGGGGAGAAGAGACCGACCCCCACCTGGCTACAACCTCTGTCCATGGAGATGTGGACAGAGAAAAGTGATCAGTGACAGTGATCAGTGACAGTGATCAGTGACAGTGATCAGTGACAGTGATCTCCCCTGAGCCCCTGTTCTCCAGGCTGGGCCCTACAGCTCCCTCAGCTGCTCCTCCCCAGATCTGTGCTCCAGACCCTGCCCCAGCCCCGCTGCCCTTCCCTGGGCTCGCTCCAGCCCCTCAATGGCACGAGGGGCACGAGGGGCCCAGAGCTGAGCGCCGCACTCGAGGTGTGGCCCCAGGACAGTGCCCAGGACAGGGGGACAGTCACTGCCCTGCTCCTGCTGCCACCCCATTGCTGGGACAGGCCAGGTGCCACTGGCCTTCCCGCCCACCTGGGCACAGCTGGCCCATGTTCAGCCCCTGTTGAGAGCACCCCCAGGACATTTTCACGGTCTCTCACTAAGATCACTCCTGGCAACTCTCATGGGTTTCATTTGTTTTGCTCTTTTTTTGACTCTGTTAACCAAAAGAACAAGGATAATAGCCGTTCTTGCCCTCACATCATGTAACAACATGAACTCAGAGGTTGGATGTAGCAAGGACTCTGGTGGACCTCAGATATCTGCATGCAGCTTTACAATCCAGGAAAAGTGAGAAAGTTATTGCTTACCCTGCAGGGCTGTCTCAGTACAAGATCTCAAATACCATCTGTGCTCAGCGTGGAAGCTGCCAAAACCCCATCCACGGAAACAGGGAGCACAGAGTGTTGTAACTCCCATCTTGCTCTGGAGCAAAGAGTGAAAAAAAGACACCTCCATCCTCTTACTTTAACAGCTTAAAATTCTAACCCCTGGCAGGTGCAGATACAAAGTTTCTTTCAAAACTAGACTAAGGGAGATTTCTTTCAAAATCCACCAACAAGACCAGGAGATCACCACAGTGATGTCTCCCATTTTTAATTGATAAGCTCCTTGCTGGGACCCTTGCCTGGCAAGTGAGGTGCCTGGCTTTGGTTCCCCCATCTTCCTGAAGGGGTTCAGCCCTCCCACTCTGCACCTCCACTCATAAAATCCTTTTCTTCCCCTAAACACACATAATTTCCTCTAGTCAAAACCCCCAGGAGAGGGATGCATCTGTCTCCCAGTCTCCTGCTCAATGCATTGCACTTCAGATGAGTTCTTACTGATCACTTGTAAAGGTAAAAGCACAATAAGTGACTCTGCTACTGCAGGGTCATCTATTTCTCCCACTGAGAGCAAACTACTTTGAATTTACTCACATTCATAGAGTCATAAAACGGTTTGGGTTTGAAGGGACCTTAAACATTATCTAAAATCACCTCCCTTGACCTGCTGACTGCACTGCTCTTGATAGGTGTGGCTTTCTGGGCTGCAGGCACACATGGCCAGGTCATGTTGAGCTTCTCATTAACCAGCATCCTCAAGTCCTTCTCCTTAGGGCTGCTCTTAATCCATTCTCTCTCCAGCCTGTATTTGTGACTTGGATTGCCCCAATCCATGTGCAGAACTTTATTTTAAGAGCTCATATATAAGAGCAGTCAATGTAAATCAGCAAATGTGCAGAACACTTGTTATTCCCGAGTAATTTCTTTAGGGGTCTGTATTCTAGAGAGAAAAGTATTGCTGAAGTGGGAAGTAAAAAATGTAAGTAGCAATTAGATTTTCTCTTAAATACTCAAATAGCTCCAAGGTTATGTTTTCTCTGAAAAATATTCTCAGTGAGTGTATTCGGTGCTCTTGTAGCACATTACATGTTTTAGCTTCTTTGGGGATTCAGTTTTTTATACCTTCAGATTTTAAGGCAAATGGAAGTGGAAAAAATGCTTACATATGAATGCCTTGCTTTAATTGTTTTAACATTTTGGGGTTTATTTGATTGTGGCCCTTTCTCAAATAGCAGGGCCAATATAAATGCCATGCTTAAAATGCTTAAAACTAGAATTCCCTCTGTTTTAAAATTTTGCCTAAAATGGCAGCTGTATCTTTGAGATGCTATTTAATTAACATCAGTGAAAGACTGTCAGTAATCAGTACTGCTGAGTGGTTTATTTACTTGGAAAAAAATATGGGTTTCAGTGCTTAACTTTCATCTTTTTAAGTTTAGAAGTTTTGGTACCAGCGATATAATTTGCAAAGTTATCTCTAGGCAATTAAAAAATATTCTACCGTTTAACCTTTGGATGATGTATAAATATGCATAGACACTCCTACAAGGCAATTTGTCTGCCAATCTGGAAAATGCTAACGCTGTAGTCAATAAGTCAACAGTCTGCAATGTTAAATTATGAAATCAGAAAGAAGTGCAGCTCGCATTCAATCCAGATATAAAGATCCTAAGGATTTCCAATTTTCTGTGTGGGACAATAAATTTCAGAGGCGATTGTATTCTGCCCAAATAATCACGATCTGCACAGCGTGTTCAGGTATTGTTGCAGAGATTAAAACCACAAAAACAGAGTGGAACAGCTCAGCATCAGATAATCACAAGCAATTCTGTGTCAGCAACAGACAGCTGGAGACATATGCCAACAATATTGTAAAAGTGGGAAAATGGAGATTTCGTGACAGCAAGGACGCGGGTTTCATACATTAAGCTAAGTTTCAACCCAAAACATTGAAATTGGTGTTCACAAATAACAGCTCTCTGTCACAGTGTTCAGAAAGTCTACTATTTAGCATAAAAACTACGTAAAACAAAATTAGGCAGAAGGTGGTATTTGTTTCTCTAATATTTTGCATGTTGACCAGCTATTTGATTTCAGTGTTATCATAGACAAAGAGATCAGAATATTTTTTGCCAGATCAGCTGGAAGAACTGTCCAGTTGTGGACCCGACTAATGATTTGTGAGACTCCTGTGTAAAAAAGCAGTTAGATGGAATTTTATCTACAAATATTTGTCTAAAGATTTTTTCTTCCAAGTATAGTTTAAAAGAAAATGAACAAATCTTGACCTAACTTGAGCTATTCTGTTTTTCCCTTTCCCTTGAGTTTCAAGTGTCCCTGTTCTTCCTTGATACTCATTCCCCTCTATCCCCACTTTTGTCTTTCACTTTTTAAAATTAAACATCTATTAAGAAGTAAGTCCAAGAATAAAGGCTGAAAAAATCCTATTATATTTATTGCTGTGAAGCAGAAGAGAGTGCAGGGAAAATACTTAGACTTGTGAAGCAAAAAATAATCTACCTTTCCACTGTTTTCTCTCAGAGCCTCCTTTATAGACCCATAAAATCCTTTTCTTCCTTTTTTCTGTAGGTGACCATATAAAATCAAGATAAAAAATTCAAGGCTCTGAACCGAAAAACCCCACATTTCCTATTTTCACAAAGAGTTCTCAGAAAACCCTTTGTATGTTGGATTTCTTGTAAAAACGGGAAATAGCTTGAAAATATTGATGAGGGAGTAAAAGCTGTTCTGATGAGTTCACTTCCCCTGCATATGAAGAGCAGTTTCAAAGTGATGTTTTATAGAGGTGGCTGGGCCTGTTTTGTGATTTTGCTGTTGAAGCCCCACCTTTGTGTCTCAAGTGTTTTGTCCTGGGATCTGGCTGTGATTCCTGAAGCTGCGACTCTCAGGGAAGTTAATGGGGACGAGTGGCTTGTGAGGAAGCTCAGGCCCAGGTCCCTGAGGTGTTTGTGTTTTAGGGCTCAGAGCCTGGTGCAGGTTGAGGAGTGATGTAAATGCTTCAGGCACCACAGAAAGAGTTTGAAAAATCAACGCGATAAGAGGTGTCAGCGGGGAATGGCAGATTGATTGCAACAAGCAATGCCAAAAAGTTCTGCAAAGAAGAAAAATGTAGTCTGAGTAAAAGAAATAAAGAAGAAAGGAGGGAAAGGGTAGTAAGAGCTTGCACGCCTCCGGCAACTGGCCTGCAGATCGATGTGCATTGGGGACAATTAATCGAGCAATTCCTATGACTGGCTTTTTACACTGGTGTGTAAACCTTGATGAAGCTGTTCAGTCCAGATCAACAGGTTGGATGGACAGGATCTACCCTAAAAATCAACTTTATTGAAACTTGAGTGGCTTGATGAAGCTCGTCTTTTGGATCAATGGAAGGCCAGCACCTCCAGATGATAGATCACCCATCAATTTAGGGGTAGGAAGGACCATTCTCTCCTGAAGTGATTATTGGTTCCTCAAATATGGAGCACAGACTGGACTCATGGTGTTGGTGTGGCTGAAGCAATATGGGGTAAGTTTTAACCTACACCTTCTCCTTCCCTCCAAGATTGATACCTTTTGTGGTAGCTTTTTTAAACAGACAAGAACAGAAGCTCTTAATTTTGGGATGTAGTGAACCACACTCTGAACCACAAACCTGTGTGAACAAAGGCCCAAAGCCAGCATATCTAATCCTGAGAGGCTCACAGAGATACAAAGATGATTTCCAGCCCCACAGAGCCCATGCACAGCACCCATCTGCTGCCACAGCGGGATGTGACTACAACAATCCTACATCTGATGATTAAAACCTGCTTTGACTCGTGTTTGGGGTCGCTACCATGCAAAATGCATTACAGCAGCCTCCATGCTCCTCTCCAGCTGGAGAACAGCCCATCAGATCAGCCCTGCTGCAGGAAAACTAAAGCCACCTCACAGTCTCACCTTACCCAGGCCAGAACACTGACTGCTGCAAAAAACATGAATCAGGAGTAAAACAGAGCGCTGAACACATTTATCAAAATGATCACCGTTGCAAGATCTGCAAAGAACAAAGAAAACAAATCCAAGGAAAGTTAACACCAGAAACCATTTGCAAGGCTGTACAAGTCAGCTAATGAAATAACTGTCAATGCAGACACAAACCTTTTGTGCTTTCACACAATTTAAATATAAAGTAATTTGCATTCAGGTATCCAAGTCTCCCTGAAAAAAAGATTAACAATAGGATTCGCTTTCTTTCTACAACCTTTTTTCTCCCCCCCTTCCCCCCAGGGGTGGCTCTGATAAGGTCACCTTATTAATGCAGATCTCTGTTTTTCAGAAAGCAGCCAGGAGTTTAACTGTTTCACTGTGAAATGATCTATGAGATGAGAACAGTCCATTTTTTATCCTTGATTGATCATTTCAGCATATATAACAGCAAATCCTAAGGGACACCACTCAAATCCCTGCCTCAGAATGACCTAGAGACTCAGCTCTAAAAAGTGTTGCGCTCCACTACACAATCCTTCAGCATTTTTTCTCAACTTTGCATTTTCCACTGAACATAATAAAGTTGCCTTGCATCATTACAGTTCTCTGTAGAAAAAAAAAATAAAAATCTCATAAATAAGTAAAAAGTTTCAACGGCTGAGAATTGGGTGCCACTACAGCCTGCTGAGGAGCTGAGCCATCAAGCAGTTAATGCCTTTTCCCTAGGCACAAAGGCAGGAGCAGGTCTATGATCTCAATTCAGGTGTCACGGCTTCTCATTTCCTTCCCTGGCCACCAGACACCTGTTTCCCTGCTCTTAATAGCCTGTGATGGGAACTGCCTGGTGCCAAAATCACAGGCTCTGGCTCCTCTATGATGAGTTGAAAATAAAGCGATTGCCCTTTTTTTTTTTTTTTTTTTTGTTATTTACTGTGTCTAAGCTTTATCTCAATTCCATTGTTGGTTTATTCTTCTCCATTCTGTGTGCTTCCAGCCAACTAATCTTCGTTTTGCTTTTTTTGATGACTTTATGCTGACATATACAGAGAACTTAAATAAATCATTACGATTATAAATAGCAATGGCTGGATTACAAAGGATTCTGGAACACTTGTGATAGTAAATTAGCAGGCAGGCAAACTTACAGCTGCCAGCAGCTGATGTAATATTTTAGAGAATTGTTTTCTGGATTGCGTAAGGGAGAATTGTTGTCCTTTGAGCTTCGTTCTCAGTTTCTTTCAGTCTGTCAAATGGTTCAACAATGTGATGCTCACACAAAGTTCACAGAAAAACAGTTTATAAATCCCAAATATCATACACACAGCCTGTTTCAGACTTCACAAGTTAGAATTTAGGAAAAAAAAAGGTCCACAGAGATATCTGTCTATTGCTAACAACACCCCTGAACAGATATACATTATATCCACAGAAACAGCTACCACATCAAGGAACATTTGCACTAATTTCCCCCTTTTTTCCTTCTATCCTTTCTTCATAAACATCAAACTCCAACAGGCTATTGTATTATAATAGCGCAGCCTGTAAATTCCTGTAATCAACTGATGGAGCAACATTAATTATGGAGACTTTGTACAGGCCACATGCATCTTTACATCCCTTTATAAAATGCTGACACATTCCCCATCTAACAGGGATTACAATCACAGAGGATGATCCTGCAAATGCCCACTATTGAATGTAGCATTTGCTATCATGAGTAAGCCCACTGAAGCTACCAGAAACTCACATGGCCAGACAAAAAGCTCTGATTCACATGTATGACTAACAAAGGTGTTCAGACCACAACATTTTCTGTCTGATTATGCATTTGCAGACTGAGATTTAGGGGACTGACGCTTTCAGACTTGAGAATCAGTCTGGGACAGCAGTCTGGCTGGGAGATGACGCAGGTAGGAGGTGCAAGAACAGGTAGTGGGTGCCCTCAGAAATAAGCTTAGAGAAGGAAGACAAAGTTTGGGAAGGAAGGCATCAGGTATTTATGTTGTAATGATGATGAAGTTGAGATGGGAGGGGTACATGACGTGCAAGGGATACAGGAGATAATAGCAGAGATGTACTAAAGACAAGATTTGGATTAGGTGGGATTTAGCCAGCAGGGACAGAAGGCTCAGTGCTAATATTGAAAAGATGGGGAAGCAATAAAAGGATTCAAAGAGCAAGAGGCTTAGTTGTGAGCAGCAGGAGGAGTGATTCTTAGCCAATCCATTGCACTTAGGTAGTAGCTGTTGCTCAAAGGCAGCATGCAGAAGGTGTTGTCCACAAAAAGTCTCATAAAACTCCCAGAGTAGGGCATGGAGTTGGGTTCCTGACACTGTGCCGGTCTGGCAGGCAGGCTGTGGGGTGAGTCATGCCATGAAGCAACCCTACAAACACCTGTGAGAGCAGCTCATGGAGCGAGCACCCCGAGATGGAATGCCCTTGGATTGAAAGGAATATGTTGTTCCTTGGCACAATGTGTAACTGCCTTTCACTTGTCTCGTTTGGAGAGAGTGATTTTAGTCTTTGGCAGCGATGAGTGGCACATGTTGGAGGTGTTTTGCCTAAGGTGTGCTATTTCATTAGCTGAATGTTGCTTAACAAAGCCTCATCATTTCAGAAGGCACGCTGTAATGAATTATTTGCAGGTTATCACTGATGGATACATAAAATCCACTGAAAGCATCAGCTGTCACTCAGCAATTGCATGGCCTGAATATTTATTACCTTTTATTTATTTTATGCCTATTCTATATCATGGACAGGTAAGAATTCTAAGACATGTTAAAAATCATTTCTGCTGATAAACATCCACAATGTTAAAATCAATCTCTCTTCATCCCCACCCAAAACAAAGCAATTCTCTCTCCTCCTATGCCCTGTATTATTAAAGGCCTGAGTTTAGGGAGTGTTCTTGCTACAGTGCCTGGTGTTGGCCAACTCATATTCTCCCACAAATGCCCCTAAAAAATCACCATTAGCATGCAACGATCCAGGGACAGAATAAAGCAAGAAAGCAAGATTAGTGTAACAATGATTAGCTTTAGTGTAGAGCATTATAAGGTCAAATTTCTGGTTGCTGGTCTGGGTGACTATTTTTACAGCACAGTGTAACTGAGAAAGGGGCTGCTGACTATTCTCAGGTTTGTGTTAAGGCTCTTGGTATTCCCAGTGGGAATGAGAGCTTTCCCAACACTGTGACACCACACAGGGATGGCTTTACCTTCGTTTTCCATAATAAATTCTTGTCTGTTGAATATTAAAGTATACCTCCGGTCACAGACTATGTAAATATTGGTGACATTATTCTGAAAATCTTACACTTCCCAAAGTGATTGTTTTAAAGGCTATTAGTACTTGAGAGGTGGGGGTCTTTGGGATTACACAGTTTGTATACAGCAACTTTGGGATGACATGCTAAGGAGAAATATGTCTGGCAAAGATGTAAAAACAACAAAGATAAGAATATTTTTAAATTACTTCAAAACACAACTTGAAGCAACAAACACAAAAGAAGGAATGAACACTTGTCTTCTATTTTGCTTTATAAAGAATAAACCAAATGAGAAAGGGATTGGGATCTGAGGGTAGTTCAGAACAATTGTAACACTGCAGCTAAAGATTTGTTACTCTTCACTTTGCAGATCATGAACTTCCATAAACATGGGAGGACAGGTACAAACCCAGGACTGGCCATAGGTCAGAACACAACTGGCTGCAATGGGGAGTGCTCACAGCAAGTCTGAATCATGAAATACAAAGCCCTCCTGTAGAGACAAGGCAGGTGGAATAGCTGCACTTTTCTTGATAAAACACATAATCTGATTCATATTTCTGTCATCAGATTGTTTTCTTGTTTTGTTTGTAATTTGCATGAAGTATCCTGAGTTGAGCCTGGATTTCATTGAGGTAAATAGACTAATTTTTTTAATGACCTTCACCTGCTGCTTATATACTGGTCTCTTAGGTCCAAAAGGGATTTGAGGATAAAGGAAAATATAAAACCTAATCAAATCAAAAGAACAAGCCTAACTGGATTAAAATAAATAAGCCTGTATATACTGTCCTCAATTATTGACAACTCTTTGGATTATTACTTCTGAATTGAAGCTGACATGCCCCCATGTGATGCACTAAAGCAGTTTAAAGCTTTAACAGATACAGAAATTTAAGGACTCAATTCCTTTCTTAACATAAAACTAGAGTGTTTTGATTTGTTGGAACTTGGGCAATTAGTAATGATACATTTGCTGACAGGTCTTGAGCAGGAACAATCACAAACACTGTGACTCGGTACAAGATTTATTTGTCAGAGTGCATGCTTTTTAAATCTGAGTAAAAATGGATTCTGTAAACTGATTGAGATTAATTAAAGGTATAACTCAGGGAAGGAAAAAAAATGACTCACTGCACATTTATTTTCAGATCATTTTTCACTGGAAAGTTTGCAGGTCTAACAAGCAGAAGCTACTGACACAGTGTGCAAATGGTTCTGCTTTCACATCACAGGAGAGGGATTTTTTTCTCATTTTTCTTTCCTTGGCTTGTCTGATAGCCAGGTGTCCAGTCTGTGAGGTTCCTGCCAAGGCACCAGGGAAAAATGTATATTTCTGAGCAGAAGCTGACCTTACCTACTTCAGGAAAGAGAATGATTCTGGAAGGTCTGGGAAAATACTCCCGGTATGAAATTTCTCAGCAGTAAGGAGGCAAATATAGAAGAGCTTAAAATATAGATTTGCTCATGTATTTTTTTAATGCTTGAGTCTATAAACACCAAAGAAGAAAAAGAAAGTGATGTAAATTATAAAGGCTTCAGCAAGTAGTTGCAGGCTGCAGTGTCCCAGGGTAAGCCTATGGCTTTAGCCACTTCCCCAAAAGGCTCTTTGAACAACTGCAGCTTTTATTGTAATTGAAAACAAAACAAAAAGCTGAACCCCAATAGATTTGTATTTCAGGTCATTCAGCTGCTGTAAATTGATACCCCATCAAGGCAGGGGCTGAAGTGACACCCATGCAGTTCTGTCCCATATCACTGTTGCAGTACAGCCTGGGGCAGCTGGTGAGCAGAGCCCAACCCTTGAATCCCTTACCCAAACCCCTGACTTTTCCCTGGAGGAGCTGGGGAACAGCTCTCCTACAGCACACGCCTTTCACACAGGTGGGCAGGACCCCTCAGCCCCAGAAGCAACAGCGCCATAAAACCTGACAGCAGCAGCAACCTGATTTTTTCCTTGCAAGCAAGAGCAGACGTTCCAGCCCCTTCCTGGAAGGAACATTTTTGTGGGAAATTCAGCGAGGTGACTTGGAGGGGTGAAAGGCAGGGACATGGTCCCTGGGAGAAATGAAGGGGGAAGTGAGTGTCAAACCAGACAAAACATGACTGGTTCCCTTATTATCCAGTGTGAAACCCAGCAGAGATTTCAGGGCTTAACATGATACTGTGAAACATCAAAATTATCAGTTGTGCCCAGACCTAAGGACAAAATATTATTTGTCATAGTATTGGGCAAAACTTCAATGTAAGAATGGGCATCAAGAAACTAAAGGACATATTTTTAAATGTGATGTTACTCCAGAAGTTCCTTCAGGTATTTTTATTCAGTGTTTCAAAGAACTTGTTAACAGAAATACTTCTCAAAGTCCTTCTTTTTTCCACCATTTCCATCCATGCCACTGCTCCTGCTCAAAGGGACAAGTCCCCAAAGCAACAGAAATGAATGGAAAGTGAAAAGAAAGTTCAGTAGCCAGAGCTGCTGCCTTGCTTGGTTATTCTGGTACTGCTCTCTGGGAACACTCTGCTCCCAGCCAGCTCTGCAGAGAGGGACTCTTGCCACCTTCCAGCCAGGCCAGAGAGGATAATCTATCTGAGTGCCTGTGAAAATCACATAATCCTTTTCCATCAGGATTAATATCCAATGTCACACCAGTCTGATACATACAGGATGAAGTCTGACACTTCTTGTTATAAAGGTCACGGAAGGAAACAATCTCTGCCGTCCCCAAAGCAGAACCCATAAGTGACAAATTTCCATTCCCCTCTGTGTGTGTTAAAGAGGCAATCTTCATCATCACTATTTTTATTTATTCCTGGGAACAATTTCCACCTGGTGAGCCTGGAGCCTGCATCTGGGTAGTTTTATTCCAGCTGCAGCAATAGTTTAATCGGAGCGAAGCTAACAGCAACATCGCTCCTTCCCTGTGCAGTTCAGCTGCTGCCTGTCCCCCTGCAGAGATACCTGTTGTGATTCTTGCAGGAGAAAAATGACCCATTTTCAGGTACACACAAAGAAGCATTACAAAATAAACCAAACTGCTGTCTGCACTTCATCACAAGTTACAGCAACCTCATCACCTGCAGAAAATGTGTTATTACATATATGAGACAGATCATAACTGGAAGTTGGAGGCTCACTAGTCATAAATTCAGGCACAAGCGGTAACGAAATGTATTTTTCCTCGTTCATTTTTAGCCAACAGTATGTGAACAGCAGTTTGAAAAGCTGGTGAAGCAGGGAGGCTTGGAACAACTACAGCACATTCAATCGACATAAGGACGGGATCAGGTCTTGTTATGTATTCATCTTATTCTACCTTGTTAAAATCTAATCCAGCTTGCACCATCTTCAAGACCTGGAGCAGGCCCAGAAGAGCAAATCAAGCTCTCCTCGATGGCATAGAGCAGGCAGGTCCTGCCTTTTGGGATTATTAAAAGATCCCATTTTACATCTTAACCCTGCAGGCAGAAACAAGTCTGCAAGTCACCTTACATGAGGAGATGAAGGAAGGTGTTACATCATTAAAAGCCAGTCTAGGGTTTCTAAGTGGAGGCACACACATTAACTAATTGAATCACTATCTTCTTATCTTGGGGAGACAAGCTGCTGTTACTCCAGATTAAAATGCAAATGTTCACCATCTTTCAAATAGTAATGTGAATTTGAAGTTGGGGAATGGCCTTTCTGTAAGCTTTAACTGCTCTCTCTGCTCTCCAGGCCTGCAAACAGACAGTGTTATTCTGATTGCTCACACTGCTGAACCCTGAATGTCTATCCATACTGGTGTTTTGCCAACTTTTGCCATCTTCAGCCTCAATGTTTTGTAATTTTTCATAACAGTTCAATACTTCATAAACAATGTACCTTAGGAAATAATAGGTATACATACATCTTACTGATAGTATAGGCATCAGCTTACTAACAACCTTTCATAGAGACCAAACAACTCATAATAAATTACAGAATTAGGAAATAAGTTATCCAGACTGAGTGTCCTGTTCCTCCCTCTTCATCATTTTCAGGGATTCTTTCACTGGTATTGACTTGAAAATACCACAAAAAAAAAATTATAGGACAGGATTAAAATTCAGAATGAGCATGACAACTTGAAGAAAGAGCCTGATGAAAAAATGGTGAGAGATCAATAAGGACAAGGTTATACATAAGGAATACCTAACTGAACAAATACAAGCTAGAAGAAAACCTGAGAGAGAGATTTTGCAAGAAACTGTGACATATCTTAAATCAGAAACTCAACCCAAGTCAACTGCATCAGACTTTACAAATGAGGCAAATATGAAATATAGGATTTGATCTGCCTGCTTTTATACAGCCTGAGCTGGAGCAGTGGAGAAATTGTTGTGCAGGGAGTCCTGGGCAGAGCAAGGACCTGTACAGAGATGACACAGGGGAAATGGCTGGAAGGAGTGAGGTTCTTTAGTCTTAAAAAAAGCAAACTTCAGGTACTTGAAGTCTGTTGTGGAAAAGGAAAGAAATTATTTAGTCTGTATTGTGGAAGGGGTAGAAGGAATGGACTTTTTAGTGCAGCAGGGTCAGTTTAGTTCAGGCATCAGCAGACTGCTCTGAGCTGAGGCTGCAGGATGGGGAGTCTCTGTCCCTCGAGGTGACACAAATATCCCCCAGAAAAATACATTTTTTTTTCTCTATCTTTCCCAGTAACTACTCTGAAATCACCTGTCCATCTGAAATGCCACAAACACATGGTGACTGTTTCCTTGGCTTGGGCTGGGCCAGATGACTCTCCAGGAATCTCCTGGGACCACTGTCCAAGACTTTGTGGCACCATCTCTGGTCAGGATAATGTAATGGTGCTAACCCAAAGGAAACAACTCTTGCAAAATCCCAGAATCACACTGTGTAATGCTGAGCCCAGACACCTGGCATTTCAGGGGAGACCAAAAGTATGACAGAGAGATGTTTGCTGCTGCATTTTGCCTGCAGCAAACCCAAATGCACGGCAGTGCCACGTGCACATCCTGCAGCAGGGGAGGGTGCTGGCACACAGCCATGGGGCAGAGGGGTTCAACAGGCTCCTCTGGACTCTGCAGTAGCTAAAGACTGCTCAGCAATGTGGTCACACCAGTCACAGCCTGGAAATGCATCCCAGGCTTGCTCCTGTGGGAAGTGCAGGGGTATCTCATGAAGGAGAGGCTACTTCAGTAGCAGCAAGCAGGAGGAATAGAACCATGTGGGCTGAAACAATAAATTGCTGTCACATCTGTCAACTGTTCCTTTTATTTAGTCAACAACTATCCGACTCAGTATATTTGCTGTGAAGGAAGGAGAGAAAAGCTGGCAAAACCAAGATGAATTCTGAAGGGGGAAAAAAAAACCTTTTTAAATTTTTTTCTTTTTTTTTTTTTTTTTGTGACCCATATTTTTAAGCATTTATTCACATTGACTTTTTAAGGGAGAGAAAAACACATAATTTGCACTTTGGGATAAGTTGAAGGTGTCCATGCAATTTCATGGATGGCAGAATACCAATTTTGCTTAAATGATAGAGTCCCACCACATGTCTCTTATTTAAATGACCTGAAAATAAGAGATATGAAGGCATAAGCAAGAAGAGAAAATGAACCTAAATATATAAAACTAGTGCATTGTGTGATATTTCTTGGTGTGTATTTCACTGTGCATACCAAGCCCACTCTTGGACATTGTTATCCCCGGCATTAGCCCTCTTTGGAGTGGTCATCCTCATCACAAGCAGCCCAGAGCTCTGCTGGGTGTGTACAGAACAGCCAAACACTTAGGGGAAACTCCCAGCTCACTAACAAAGCCAGGAGATGGAATTTTTGTTCATAAAACCCACACTGTGTTGGAAGAGCAATATAGCCCTTCTGTGGGACCCATGGCACAATAAAAGCAGCAAAAGCTGGATGCCATCCAGGATTCCCATAGCATTTGAAACATTGGCATTGAAAGAATTTTGTTCCTGAATTGCAACAAACAAACGAGGAAAAAAAAATTAAAGAAGTTAAAAGTGAGGTGTCCTGAAGATAATAATACCAGATTTTGTTTTCAAAACCTGAAATATTTAGGTCTTATATCATAAAAAGATATTTCAAACATAGCATCATTCCAAATTTTCTCTCAACTTCATCCAGTCAACTTTGGCTTCATGTACTTTAACTCCTCTTCCCCTATTTATTTGCTTTGTTTTTTAATACAGTTTCCTGAGATCCTGCTGTGTCCTCTCTCACTTTTCCTGTTTCTCAGAGGAACAGATGGCAGAAAGTTTTAATACATTTTTCTCTCTGTCTTTCCCAGTAACTACTCTGAAATCAACTGTCCGTCTGAAATGCCACAAAGCCTTCAACATCAATGTTCTTTGCCTCGAGTTTACCCAGGTATTGTCATCTTGGAGCTTTTGCCCTCACACCTCCCTGAAAACACAAAGCCTCTCCTGGTTTTTAGGTAACACCTGACTTCTGAATAGAGTTCCTTGCCACCCAAATCGAGCTGGGATGTTTGACTCCCAGCACAGCACCCAACCTGCTGCTCTAATCCAGGAGCTCGCTGTCTTCTTGTTCTCCCCAGCCACATCTGCCCCTCAGATCCTTGCCAGCCCTTAATCTGAGCATAACACTACCCACACATCCTTCATGCAAATAACTTCTTACAAATGCTTTTCCAAGAAAGCACATCAGTGTAATTCCAGAGAAATAAATGACGGAGGCAAACATGTTTTGAAAATTCAGGGTGAGTGAAGTGTGACCTCCTCTGCTTGGAAATTTAATCACCATGAAATTCTCTGGCATTGTGTGCCTTTATTTATTATTCCCATGTAGGATCTATTCCTGTTTTCCCTCACCGCAGTGGCATCTGGGTGGGTTATGAGACCTTAACTTCCACTGAGAAGAAAGTAAATGTTCATTTACACCAGCCCAAGTGGCAGAGCACCTGTGTTGTCCCTAACGCTGCCAGTAGGCAACTTGTTCCACTCATGCAGGGGGTCATTCTGTTGTGTGCCAAAGGGAATCCCACTTTCAGATTGGATCATTTCATGCACAGCACCTTTCTGAATGCCCAGGGGCCCAAACCTGAGTGAGTTCTGACTCAGGGATAGGCAAGACATGAAAGATGGTGCCCCAGCCCCGAGCCAGGAGGCTGCAGTCAGCAGCTCTCAGAAATGAATCAGTGGCTCATTTTTTCCTGCACATTCTTTATGCACTGTATAAGTGTTTAATAAAAGCTTTACAGTAGTGCTTTTATTTTGCCTAATTCTTTTTAATTTTCCTATGCTTTAATTAGCTGCATTTAATTCACACAAAATAAAGTATTAGGTTTGTGCTTTCCTCTGGGCCAAGTCATCGTACCTCCAGGAATCATTAAAGTACACATGGGCCCAGCAATGTAAGCTTACTTGTAATATTAAAAGGACTATTTAACAAGAGCAGTAACTGTTGATTCCCTTTCCAGATTTGTCACAGTTCAAATGCTGAAAGAAAGTAAATAGTATATTTCATTACACACATTATTCTGACATTTGTTCAAATAATATGCTTTGTTTTGTATGACCTTAAGAAAAACAAGTGCCTTACTTCAGAGCAGGATATGTCCCTTTGACTTGTAAAGAGCAGCAGATTTCAGCATGGTTCAGTACAAGACATCCTTGTGCAATTCCACTGTAATTAATTCTGAGTTTGGGGGGTTTTGGGGGCTTCTCACTTTATTTCAACTATGTCATCTCTGGGAGCTAAGTAGTTGCTCTGGTCATATTGGGAGGGAAAGTGTGTTAAGCAGTGAACAGCAGTGTTTTCAAGTGTTCATTCCACATACTGAAATAAAGGAATTTTGTAAAGGCGCCCTAACAACAGCACCCAGCATTTCTGCAGCAATGAAACACCCACCCATTCCTGGGATGGGCAGAGGTGTAAAATCTAGAGGATTTATACAAATACAGATGTGCAATTCAGAGCAAACTAGGACAAAAGAAACATCCTGTTAGGCAGTGCACAATGAATGCAGAAGAAATTTCCTATGCACATTCTCTAATTGCTCTGAGTGGGGAGAAGAATAATAAACTAACATTGAATAGTTATGTTATAACTGAGAAATAACATATTTTCCTGAATTTCTTGTTGAAAAAGGTAGTGCCCCCTGGCTTGGCTGCTGTTGTGGGACAAAGCCCAGCAGCAGCACTCCCTGTGCCCAGTGTGACAGAAACCAGAGGGAGCAGCCCAGGGTGGACGGCTCAGTCACTCTGCAAACCCACCCAACAGGAACATCCATCACGTTATAAATATCCCATTGCCACCCTCTAGCAGATGGAGCACAGCACTTGCCTCGCTAATCAGCAGAATATAATTCACCTGAACTCTCAAAACGAATTCATTCTCGCAAGGGGAAATCACTCAAATTCACCTACTGCTTTCCTGAAGGAGTGCAAACTGCAGAGGGGAGCGTGTGCCTTTGCTGACAAAAGCTCAAAGAAAAATACTGAAAATTAGGGAAAAGCAATAAACAGAAAACCCCATATGTTGTGGGGAAAAAAAAAAAAAAAAGAACAAGCTGATGTGCTTACTGGCTTACCAAAATACAGACTTAATTTACTTCAAGAATTGAGGTATTTTCTATATTTTATTTAAACAGAGCAGAGAAGGTTCTGTGAGGCAGATTTTTGGAGCTATTTAAACATAAAACTTCTAAAAATTATAGGTTTACCATCCTGAGTTCCATTTGCATTTTCTTGCTGTTCACATACCCTGAGAAAATGCAGTGACTAAAGGTGGGGAGCAAGAAAGGAAACTGGGGAAAGAGAAATGTAAATAAATTCTAAAAAAATCCAACACATTGATATTGTTGATCTGGAAACAAAATGAAAGGCAAACCCAGAAAGGCCCAAGCTCTGAAAACAGACTGCTAACCACAAGAAAATAAGGGTTTCATGTGGAAGCTTCTTTCCTATTTCAATCCAGTTTTCAGCTTTTCAATGCTACTGGCTCATTCCATGGGGTACCATTGTTCTCCCTTCCCTGGATTCTCATATTTCTTTACCAGGTGACAACAACAGGCAACTCTCAGATGTTCAAGAGAGTAACTGAGCACCTCAGTTCTTCTGCCTGTGATCAGCAGCTGGTATTTTACAATCTCCTGACTCTGACTTCAGGACCCTTGTGCAGAGAGGGAAGTCAGTCACAATTAAACCACAAGTTTCTACCCTGCTTTACACAAAATGAGACAGATCAGGAAGGCAGCTCCCTGTGGGTGTTGCTCAGCATCATCTGATCACCCCCCATCTGCTGAGACAAATGAATTCTGCAAGTAGAACATTCCTAGAAGTGCAGAAATTGCTTTTGACCTTGAAAGGGAACTATTGAGAGCAAAATTGTGTGAAATTCAGAAGTCAGGAAAGAGCCTGATTTGAGGAATCCATTTATCTGAGTAACTGGTAACTTTACAAAATCAGCATTGTAGTATGTGTGCCCACAGGAAGGGCTGGGTGGCAGCCTGCAGTGTGTGATCCTTGGGAAGACGGGGAAATTCCACCTGGAGCTCTGCTCAAGGCCATTTACAGCCCTGTGTAAAGGACATATTTTATTTAACTGAAAATACGGTACAAAAAGCATTACCTTGCCTCATCCAAGGAACTTCTGTGCAATGATTGGTCTGATTCTCCTGCAGTTTTAAAATGAAAATGCCATTCTGCCTATTGGCTTATTATCTTACCGGGACTAAGAAATTAAAATGACACATAGGTCTTGTGCATGTGCCTGTAAATTCTTTCCTGAATTTAAACCTTTTTGTAAACCTAATATGAAATTTGCCTGTTTCACAACAATTCATGTAACAATGGAGTTCTGTTATCCTGTTTATCTAATCTTGATGCAAATAAATAAAAAAAAAATCAAAAAACAAAACAAACCAAAAATAACCTGATGCTTCAAAAGAGCCAATTATTCACAGACAGACAATCAGGCAAATTTGAACTGTGGGAAACCTTTAAACTTTTGAAATGAGAGCAAGCTGAATCCTCCTTTAGGCAGGCTGCAGATTTCAGCCTCCCTTGAAACACGGATGGGATAAACTGCCACCAGACTGGAAATGGCTCAGAAAGAGCTGGAAAGTGAGATGCCAAGAGAAAAAAGGGATTGCACAAGGTGGGAAAGAAAGGTCATGCTAGTGTTGGGGAAAGACCAGGAGAAATTTTTGAGAATGTTTCTCTTTGCACATGAGCCATAATGAGCTGGGTGTAAAACTAAAGGGCCAAATTATGTATTATGAAAGAGTTCTAAATGACGGAACATATGCGTTAACATATTTCAAGTGATATGTTTTAAAAACATTATCAAGCTTTTATGCACATGTTGCATCGTTCAGCTCCTAAATTCTGCTGCGAGATCTGTGGGAGGAGATAGCCTGCTTGCTTTGATTCCCAGCCTTCACTTTGTGTGCTGCCTGAACACACACTCCCAAATGTGCTTGGAGAACAAAATTAACCCCTGACGTGCAGCCACACAGCACAGCCCTGTGGGAGCTGCTTTTTCTGTGAAACAAAGAACTCCACGCATATTGCTTCATCACCAGGTGACTCAGAAATTCCTGCTCTGCTCTCATGGCAGACCCAAGGACGGCTGGACAGGTGCCCTTTCTGCCTCAGATCTAGGGGTATATTAAGAAATAACATATGTGCGCAGTGATGTTTTTAAGGAATTCTGTATTTATTTTCAACCTCTTTATATAAAGGGGAAATACCCCAGACATCTGAAAGCACAAGGGGCAGTGAATGTTAACCCAGTCCTGACGTGCAGCCCTTGACCAGACTGCACAAGGGCTACCCTACACAAACACTGCTCAAGCCAATCCTTAAACACCCTGGCACACACAACTGGGATTCATACTGAGCATTTCAGCATCAATTATGGAGATCAAGGGGTTTGTATGATTAAACAGCTTCAGGGGTCTGACAGGTATTTACTGTACAAGTCAAATAAAAGACATATGAGAGATGCCAGAGCCCAAACCCACAGTGACAGTGGGGCAGGACACAGGAATTGGTAACAAAACTTTGCAATGATTTAAAATCCCAAAAATGGTCATTAGGGATTTTAGGATTGAAATAACTGTGCAAGAAAGCCATGAATGCCAGCCTTGCTTTGTCTTTCAATGGGTATTCAAAATATAAAGTTGAATTTACTTAGGAAAGCTGCAAAACTTGAAGATTATGTGTAGCTGCAAGAAACTTGAAGATTATGTGTAGTGAATAGGTTCAAAGAGAGAAGTTGTGGTTACAGCAGCAGGCAGTGGACATTTCATGTTAGCAGTTGCTGCAACACCACAAGATTATCAGTGCTGGGGAAGAGTGATCTGACAGCTGAAAATGGGAAGAGAAGTGGCAGCAAGGTTAAAGCATGGTCAATACTATGGAGAAAAGGGCTCTGGCTCCTGTCTCAGTAATTTCTTTGCTAGCACTGGTGGAAGTAGAATAGGGATCTTATCTGTCATCTTCATTCTCCTAAGATTTTGTTTCTTTTTTTGAGTAGGAAATTTAAGCTGGTGCGTGGGTGAAAGCAAGAACTCATGAAAGTAAACATGAAACAAACTGAGCACCCCACATGTCTGTGGCTGGATCCTGTGCAGCAGACACTGCTAGAGCCTGCAAGGAGAAGTGACACTGCCCAGCCCTGCTCTCCCATCCCTCTCCCTGAGCAGGGCAGCATTGCCAGGGACAGGATTTCTCCTTGGCACAGGAATAACTTCCCTGCTCTGTGCAGCTCCGTTCTCACCACAATCCCAAAAAGATCCAGAAAACCTTTCCCACTGGGCTGCCAATAAGAGGCAGAGATTATTAAACACACACACAGACTCTTTCAAGGGAAATTTTAGCTCAAGTCCACATGGTTCCTTATCAGACACTGGACATCAGCTACTGCTTTTTAGCTGCAGTGACACCAACATCTACAACATCACTCACTAAATGTGCCCTTCATTGCACCTTCCCAAACACAGAGCAGCCACCACCTCAGAAGAGATGATGAACTTTGCTCTTCACCACCAAACTTCATAAGGGTTTGTCATTCAGGTGGCTGAATAGTTCATAGCAGCTAAAATTGCTCCTGTGACAGCATTACCTGTTAATTGTCTGCCCGCTGATAGAATCTCTCCTTACAGTTATATATGCCCTCTCTTTAGGAGGCAGCCAGTTTCAGTAAAACATCATTAATATAATTAATATATTTCATTACCTTTGTTCTGCTTCAGTTATTTTTCAATGGAAAAGCTGAAGAATTTCAATAGCTAGGAGAAGAAATAATGTCACCTTGAATATGGAATTTCTTCATTATGATTCCTGAATTTGATTTCCAGCATGGAAGTGGAATGTATTTGTCAGGATAATGGCCAAAAAGGGAAACAATAGGAAGCCTTTGTTATTTTAAATAGTTAAGTTGTTACACAATATGATGGACTTCTTCTGTTGTACCTTAATGGATAGTAACACAATCAATAAATGGCTGTAACAATTTCATTCTGCTTCACCTGCTGTAATTGAAAAATAACTCAAGCAGAACTTTGGAGTAGTTTGTGATGTATATTTTTTTTCTTCTGCCCTCCCCTGTCCTTTTCTTTTTTCCTTTTTTTTGATTTAGATAAAGATTACACTTTAGTGATTGGAGTAGGTGTAATTGTTATTATAAACACCTTTCAACAAGCTGTTGTACCCTGAGAACAATCCTGCAAGGCTGCAATAGAATGAATGAAATCAAGGGGAAAAAACATGGATCTGAGAGGCATGAACAAGGATGTTATTGGTAGAGAGAGAAAATAGGAAGGGATGAGGTGCTGCCATTCACTGCCTAAGACTGTTCAATCTGGAGTGGCCACCACATCCTCTGCTAGAAAATGACTAACAGAAAACTATTGAACTAAAGTCCATCAGCTCTGCTTGGGACAAACCTGAAGGAACTCTAGGAATTCCAGGCAGAAGATTTCTGTGTTATAAATGCATGGGGGAGAAATTGTTTCAGCTGTATTTTTACCCAGCTGCAGTATTAAGAACACATGTACTGCAGTCATGTCCAAAAGAATTGTTTGTAAGAACTTATGTGTGAGAATTCCAAATGGTGATGCAGTAATCATGAAAAGAAAGACTACAAACTATGGAAATTTGGAATGGAAGCTATGTTTAAAAGCAGATATGGAAACAGTTAAACAGCACTCAGCCCACCATGCATGCTTCAAGTGCACAGGAAAGATTAAAAACATGATAAAAATATTTTTTGCTTTTTAAGAAGTGAAGTGTAACAAGCACATCCTATTTTCAAAGTAGGAGCTCCTAATTTTGCTCCCCAGTACAAGAGACATGACAAAATGATCCAAAAGATTGACTTTGGATCCAATGATTGACTTTCCATGGGTTCAATATGTTGCTAATCATAGAATCTTAGGGTAGAAGGGACCTTAATGAACATCTAGTTCCAACCCCCACAATACTGGTGATAAGAGACAAGAGGTTCCATTTACTGCCTTAATTACTTTGCAAAGTGATTGGTTTGGGGGTTTTGGGTTTTTGTTATTTGTTTTGTTTTTATTTTTAGTAAAAATCTCTGCCACTCTATATTTTGTACTACAGAAATCAGGGCTAAAGAAATGTGACCTGAGTCGTGATCATCTTGTGTTCCTGTGGATTTGTTTCCCCACCAGCCCGAGAAAGTTCTGCCCTGCACAAATGAGTTTCCTATTACTGCAAAGAGTGAGTTTTGTTGTGTGGAGAGACTGCCACTGTGGACCTGCTACAAAGGAAGGGGCAGCCTGATGAGGGAAGAGTTTGAATTTAAAGTTTCCGGATGTGACCTTCCATCTGATGTCTGGAAGCTTTGTTTGGAAGAAACAATAGTGACAGTTGTTATATTTCAGTCTTTCACAGGGCAGCCATCAGTCATGTAAGGTCTTCAAAGATAGAATGATTTGCTGCATTGTGACCTAAATGCTGCTAATGAGCAAGTCTGATCTGAAGCAGCCAGTGAAGAGACTTTGGTGATATCATAATGGACAGTAAGAGTAAAAAATTACCAAGTTGTCAGCTGTTAATTGACACGGTTAACTCCTATAGTCAACTTAAAGATTTCTTTGAATTCCAAAGAAAACACAAATGTTTTCTGACGTATTTGCCAAGCATCAAAGCTGATTGTTTATACGTTTCCCCCTCCTATTTAAAGAATACTTGGGGGAAAATAATCCACTTAAAAAAAACCCTTCCAACTTAAATTCTTCTCTTTGGGCACTTCAGTCCACAGCAGTCTCATTTTCTGGGTTCCCTTACTGCTCACTTCTCTCTAATTAGAGCCAAGAGAATAGATCACAGCAAGTAACTTACTCAACAAATTTAGCTTCTTTTCTGCTCTCCAAATGTCTGCAAGCAGATTGCAATTTCCTCAAAACTGTTCATTATTCAAATTTACGGTATATATTTTTTCTCCCTCTGAGTATTTCTCTATGGATTGATCAAGAACAGTTTGCTTTAAGTATTCTGTATTCAAAATCCCAGCTGCCTTCAGTAGTTGTGATTAAATATAGAAGTCATGTGATGCCATCCCTGCTTCTCAAATGCAAAAGCATAACTCTTTTTTAGACCCCAATTTGGCAAGGAATTCAAGCATGTGCCTAGAAGTAAGCCTAAACGTTCTGCACCACAGAGATGAGACTATTTACCTCATTAAAGTTTAACATGCTTTAAACACTTTCTTGGATCCAAGCCAAACAACATCTCCTCTCCTCCCCCTGCTCCCCCCCGCCCAGCAACACGAGGAATTTTACTCATTTACTTGGATTATTTGTTCCCCTAGCTCCAATCTTTTACAAAACATTTAATATATAGGACACTGCTAAGTCCATGATTTGCCTTCTCTGAGTCTCTCTCCTGGCCACAGAAGTGCTAGTTCCAATGATCTCCCCAGTCTGGGAATTATTTTAACTAAATTCCATTCTTAGTCTTATGACAAAGCTAAGAACACTTTATTTAACATTATTATATTAGCATAAACACACAGTCCATATAGGAAATCCACCTGATGTTTCCATGTAAATTCAGATGGAACCATCACAGGGCCCAACTGCTTAAATCCCACTAGAGCAACCATTTGAAAATTCAGATGGAAATTCTGCAATGATGGTCTCCAAGAGGTTACAGGAGAGTCCATTTGATAAAGTTAAACATTTCATGTTGCAGGAGTTCACACATTTAGTCCTGTACCTCTGCATCAGAGATCAGTGTGTTCCTGGTGGCCTGAGGGGTGAAGCTCTCTCCTATCCCATGGCAACAATATTTTCAGATGCTTTAATAGCAAGTAAGACTTATGTAGAAGAAGGTAACAAAACAAAAACCCCAATGAAACCCCCACCTTCCAGAAAGAGAATTAACAACTGTGAAGACAATGTGTTTATTATTATCTTGGCTTGCCAATGAGGAGTTTTAAGAGTTATTTACCCAAGCTGCTCATCAGCAGTCTCAGGACTGTGTAATGACAAACTTCCTAAAGGTCTCTTCTGAAATTCTTTAGCAGTTTTTACTAAAGGCTGCAGGAACATTATGTCAAGACTATATCCAGGTTAGGATGCATCAAAACATCCTCCAATGCCCAACACTTTGCATATTTATTTTTAAATAGTGCATATATCCTCTGAGACGTTTTGTAGTACCTAATGAACCTATGCTGTGTGACAGATGTACAGATTCTTCCTGATTTCATGTTGATTTTATACATTTATTTTGAAATAAGACCACGCCCTGGCCAGTGCACAGCTTGCCAAAATAGCAGTTAATTCTCTTTGACTCAAGTTATATGCACAAGGGGAATTCTGAGGGTTTATGCTGCATATTATATGGGAAAGACCTGACTCTGTGTTTTGAAATGGGCTGTATAGTTCATAGCAGGCAATTTTCCTCAAAAGTGCAAGATTCCACAAAGTAGAAGATGTGAAGCAAAGTGCAAAAATATCTCTGATTTTTTTCTCATGCCTCCTGCTGCAACTGACTCATGCCTGTCGTTCAACATATCTCTCATCCGGTCTTTCAGGTGCTGTCACTGTGAGCAGGATGAACAGTGGCTGCAGGATTTACTTGGGGGGGAGATGGCAAAGTGATTCAGAACAAAAACTCGCTGACAGACTGGCTGACAAAAACATCCCAACACAAAACAAAGCTTTAAGGACAGATAGACCCTGGAGTCATTCAGCTTTTGATCTTGGTGGCAATGTGCAAAGCCTGTTACACAAGATGTTTCTCACTGCATGGACCAATGTGTCCAAACTTATCATATCCAGCACAACTTACCTGGACCTGGCATCTGATGCACGTGCTGAGATAATTTGAGAGATGTCTCACGTCACTGGCTCAGACTCTAACTTCAAATGAGCACTAATTTCTAAATGTACCCTTAAATAAACACACACATAACACAAACAGGACTTGCAAGCTCATTTAAAAATAAATTAGTGCATTCAGTGGATGACCAGGAGAGGGTGTCTTCAATGCCTTTCAGCAGTTCTACCCAGACATCCAGCAAGAATTGCAGTGTGGAAACAGAAATCCTCATCTGGTGGGAGCTTGAATCAGTAGGTAAACAATTTCAAGGTAATCATTCAATGGGGAAAAAAAAGAAAAGCTATTTTTCAGTATATATGAAAGAACAGGAATATGCAGACTAGCAAACCTCACATCTCATGGCTCCTTTGAAGATCTGGAAGGCTACAGTGGTGCTGGGTAGTGCTAAGCAGACTGTGTCACACACGGCGCCGTCGCTGGGGTGTGAAATGCAGATTCTGATTACGCTGTCAGTTCTGAGCCGAGCTTTTTCTGTAGCCTGTATTTCCAGAACTCAAAAATATTTATATAGCATCCATTTCTGTCACACCTTCCATCCCACAGAATCCCGGAGTGCCAGCCAAACAGAGATCAACTCCATGCGGGGATGGCTTCACCCAGCGCCCAAACGCAGCAGCTGTGGAGCTGCACGTGGCAATGCCCCGGACCTTGGTGTGACAGGGAATGGCACCATGCAAGCTGTGTGCAATGGGAACACAGGGAGATCAGCCCAAATGCCATTGCTGAGGCTGAGATGTCAGCCAGCACCCATTGAAAGGGCTGAGCAGCATTGCTGCCTTAACGCGCTCCAGGCCGGCTTAAAATTCCTGCAGATTTTGAGGTTAATACCCTAATTTATCTTCCAGTGCCTTTTCAACTCCTGCATATTTTGGAGCAGTTGTAATCAAGTGCACATGTCACTTTAAAGCAAGAACTAATGATGAAGCAGATTCCATTGCTCTGGAAGGCACAGTTTCCATGATGTATTTTGGTGAAACCTTTGTCAGCTAGAGGTCAGGCTGCTTTAATTGTACAACAGCAAAGAATGAAAGGCCTAATAGATGTATTCACACCTGAAAAGGCCACCAAAAAAAAAAAAGAAAAAAAGAAAGAGGGGGAGAAAATTCAAGTGCGAAGCAGTAAATTTTTTAATGCTTATCAGCTTCAGAAAGGTATCCACATAATAGACTTCACAGGACAAATTTATGATTCTGCAAATGTTCCCTTCATTTAAATCAGCATCCCAGTGACTTTATATCTGCAAATCACCCTAAAATCCTGATGGCCTGAAATTCTAAATGCCACAATGGACCATCTCATGTTCATTCTTCCTGGTAAACAGGGAGGAGGATCTATCATAATGACACTGGGGCCTTTTTGAGGAGCCCAAGGTCTGGCAATTATGCATATTAGGCTGAGTGTTTAAGTCCAATAATGGGGTTTTAGTGATGGATGGATCATCCTTTCCTGTACTTCTAAGATGCTTGTGATAGCTGAATTGTCCCCAAGTGGCACCCATAAATTTTGGCCTTTCAGAAAGGCCCACATATTGTGTAGGTATCACCCAAAGCCCTCATTAGTTAGACTGTGACCTTTGGTGCGTGACTATCAGGCAAAAGCCTACAAAAGGCCTGTGTTCGATTAGCACTGCAATTTGTTCATTATCTCCTGACAGGAATTTGCAAGTGTCAAAGACAATTCTGTTATGAAAAGGTCAAGATCTGAGTGGTGGGGAGAGAGAGCATCACTCTCAGAAATTCTGCCCCAGCAGCAGCAGAAGCCACCACCTGATTCTCACCCACTTCATTCTGGGAGCCAGGAGCAGGTAAATTGCAATTTCACATAATTCATCATCACAGGAGTTAAATCACTTCAGGATAAAAACGGGTTTTCTGCTTTTTTACTTAAAATTATGGAAATTGTTTCTGACAGCAAATTGCTCCTAATTAATTTACGGTCTCTGCTGGGAAAACGCACTGTACTGTTGATTTCTACCTTCTACAGACTTAATTATTAAAAAAGCAAAATTTTCCTAAACTATTAACTTCTGTGCTGCCAGAATTAAGAGTTATAGGAACTGGAAGGGAGGCTGGGTCTGGCGTGCAACCAGTCTGAGGTTTCACTGCACACCTGCAGACAAATGATCCCTCCAGTATCACCCTGGTAATGTAAGGAGCATTATCGCCATTTTAGAAGACTCGATTTTGTTTCATTTTGGAAAAAAGTCAGGCTTCTACAATTGCAACATTGGCTGTCACACCACTGAGCTGCCCCGTAGCTCTTGACCCTTGCCTTGGATGAACTGAGACCTGCAGTGGGTGATGGACACCCAGCACTGGTCTGTCCTTAGCTCTTGGTTTTCCTGTCCCCTAGCTGAGGCTGTGAAGCAGTTCACAAGGCTATAAATACTTCTCTGATGACAAGCTGTCACGGCACTAATGTGGGAAGGGGGAAAAGTGACCGTGCTGAGAGCTTCAGGTTCTCAAACTTGTGGAACCTCTGAGACAGAGCAGAGTGGACAAGATAGCAAAGATGGAAAGATGCAGGTTCATAGTCAGGTGAAAGCCAGACTGCTGCAATACAAATTTCATCAGCTCACTAGAGGCAGAAGAGAGGAGAAGAGAACCATTACTCCTTTGAGAAAAATGGGTGTTGAATCTTCAGGGCTGGGGACTGCAACCAACCAACAAAAAGGAAAGAAACAGAAGGATCACAAAATCTCTGTAATAAAAATTAGGGGATTAAGGGTGAGAGGTGAATGGCCAAAATCAGGACTAGGCTACTAATACTTAAGGGGAGAAAATAGAAGAAAAGCTCCATTTTGAGTCACGGCCCATGTTTACAGTGCAGCCCACCTGCACCTCCTGGACACAACAGCACAGCTTCAGACTGGTGGTACAGAGGTCTGAGAGGGCACTGAAATGTCTCCTAATCCACAGGGATAAAATCCTCTTTTCTTGGATGTTTTCACCTTTTCCATCTAGATTCCAGCCAAGTCTCAGTGCCAAATTCCTCATGGCAGCACAGAGGTGTAATATGCGCTGTGATCCATTCCCCTGTTATTTTCTTGAGGTGCAGGACATCCAATTACTCTCTTTATTGGAATTCAAAACTTGTCGTTATCTCTTTGGCAACTGATGATAAAACCTTTGGTAGTGCATACTGGCAGTGGTAAAATGTCAAAAGACCTACTGTACAAGCACAGAAAATTTGACCCACTTTTGTAATGCTACAAGGGTCAGAGTCTTACAGTAAATCCAGTGGGAAAGTTTGGCACAAGCCCATCTGATCCATGATATTTAGTTCTATGAGTTAGATTTACCCAGCTGCTTTCATTTTCTAAGCTGTCCCTGCTGAATGATTCCCATCGCTTGCTGCGTGAGAGAAAGCAGCAGCAGATCACAGAAGAATCTAGAAAATGTTGTTCTAATATTTTTTTACATCACTCCTTTGCTGACAGCTGTGACATTTAAGAGGAGGGAAGGATTGGTGAATGAGGATTCACGGCACTCTTGGTTGCCATCAGGGAAACAGCAGCATTGGCACAGAGGGGATGTGCATATTATTAAAGTACAAACAAATACACTCGAGCCTGATACACTTTAAACCTGAGATACACGAAAAGGGGCATTGTTGCCATCAGAGAAAACACTTCATATTATCACAGAAGAAAAAAAATAAGTAGGGTTTGAGAGTTTGAGGGCAAACAAACCCTGCAACAATTTGCACAGCTATTAAAAGAAAAAACAAAACAAACCTCCAAACAATTAAAGGAAACAAACAAAAACCAAACAAAACCAAACTTCACTGCAAGAATCAACTAAAAGGCCAGAAAAACACAAATTAAGGCTGGGAGCTAGTAGAGAATTACATAGCACACAAGGCAACCTTAACTCTACCCTTTCAGCAGCAATTTGAAAAAGAGTCAAAACAAAAGAGGAAAATTGTTAGAAATCAGGATATTTGGGATTACTGTGAAAAATACTGCAAAACACCATAAAATATTAATACAAAATGGGTCACTCAATAGTCTCCATTCTTTCCTTTGTTTCTTATAAACAGACATTATTCCAATTTGCTTGTTGTAAGAACAGTGGCCAATTTCAACTTGCAGTAATAGTTTTTCTCAAAAGGTCATCCAGTGATCAATACTGCTTCCTGCCCACAAAACATTTAAACATGTACCTCGTTTAGAATTTTAAATAAACATTTATGATGCTTATGAAGACGTTTGATGTTCTTCACTGTCTCCTGAAGCGGGCAAACACCACAATCTGAGGTCGTCTCAGGAAAGTGTAACCTGTGAGTGCAGGCAGCTGGGGCTGGAATGTTACCTGAGCTTACTGCTGCCATTAGGGAAAACACCTGAGCTGAATGACAATTGAGTTCTGCCAGTTCAGCTGGGAAGGGAGCACTGCTGGGCTTGGTGGTTAACACAAAGAGAAGTTAATAATTACAGAATGTAGCATATAATTTTGAAGGGACTTAAGGGAAATTTCCTTCTTGATAAAGGGAAGTTTACTGTTCCTATGAAAAAAAAAATGCAGGAGGAGCAAAAAGATAATAAAATGCAGGATTCACTAAAGATAATAATCTAAAAAGACATTGATGATTGTTAATGTGCTGTCTCATCAGATGGAGAAAAAGAAAAATTTAACATGCAATAGGAGACTTCAACCTCCAAACAAGCCCCCTTTATCCCTAGGAGGCACAAGGAATTGCACAGGGAGTTTTTTACTGACAGGCTCAGGTAGTGACCCTGGCAGGAACAGTCAACAAAAGCAAGCAGCAAGTGAAACTCTTGACTGCTGCAATGAGTGTGGTGTGGGACTGACCCCAAGGACATCTGGCAGCTTCAGCTGGTGCAGGAGGTGGCTGCCTGCCACCGAAGATGAGTCAATGGACAAGAGCATGCTGCGCCTGCTCTTGGGCTCCTGCTGGCTGCCAGTCTCATTCCAGGTGCAGGCTGAAGTGCTGGTTATTAACTATGGAGTCCTTGGGGATGTAGCAACTGAGCGACCTCAGAACGCCAAACACCACGGCTCGATTTTCCTGTGATCTTTAGGAGCAGCAAAAGAACTGTCCCAAATGAAATGGTTCTTGATCACCATCCAATCCAACTGCCCAGCATCCCTGTGGCAGCCTTCTGATGCAACTGGTGAGGGTTTCTGGACACTCTTGATGCACTGCTCTACCTCATGGTCCCCCAGATCATCTTCCTGTATCTGACCTTTCTGTGACAGCAGTTTTGATCCCATCAGGAATCTTCTTGATGAAAACCAAACGTTTTTTCATCAAAACTTCAGCATGAGCAACAATTCTAACTGCAAAGCAGATGGTGATGAGTATGCACTATTTATTTAGAGTTAAGGTTTTGCCTTTCATTTAATGCTGTGCCACTTGAATGCTCCTGTGATGGGTTTATAAATGTCTGCAACTACAAAATGCAGCAGGTAAGGTGGAGCAAAAGTCTTTATAAAAATGGAAGTAGGAAGAGCAGAAATGTACTCCTGTGACACAGTTTGCTGGGTAGAGGTCTGGGACAGAGGCCATGACTCCCACAGCCTTTCCTGAATGTGACACGGAGTGACATCATGGGAGCTGTGTATCTCTGCCAGGTAAACATAAGAGATGAAAAATCCCCAATTCTTACATAAAGACTGATATCATGAAGTGACAAGCTATAAACTATACTACTAAAATCACCACCATTAGCACTTGTGAATAACCAACTTAAACATGAAAATATTTCCAACAACCCAAATCCTAAGTATTGATGAGGATATTTTCTCAAATTTTCTTGTCAAAACAAGAAAATTTTACAGTCATTTTACAGACAGAAAAGAATGATCATCAAGTCTTTCTTATGCTCAAAAGAGAAAGAATCATCAGGTTGCAGAAAATTCCCCACTTTTCCAAACTCTCTCCCCATGGATAGGGGACCTGCTGGCCAGCTACATCTCCTTTGCCACTACATCTTTATAACTGAACTTTTAAGTCCTGAATTCTAGTGGGAACATAAAGTTTCACAGGTACAGTAAGTGAAGACAGCACTTTTCATGGTTATTTAAGTAAAATATCCTAAAATAAAGTGTTAGGCTGCCAAAATCACTAACTTTGTCAAAATCTTCTGATGATGGATCTTTATTATTTGTTAACAAGAGGAACATTTAGCAATAACTAATATTGGACAGAAATCAAGAAGGGTATTGCTTTTTGCCAACACAAATTCTCCAGGACAGTGTCAGCTTGGCAGAGGTCAGAAATAGCATTCCTGGTTGGATTTTTCCTGACTATTTTGACAGATTAAAGAAAACTGCATTTTTTAATAAGTTTTTGTTGGGTTTTTTGCCCAGGATATGCATGCTTACAGTAACTCTTGAACCTGTTGAACAATTTCAAGCTCTTAGACAAAGGATAGTAGCCTGCAAAATCAGAGGCTCCTTCACTTTTAATGAAAACAGGCAGATCATTCAAGGAGAAAGAGACTATTAAAGCGTCTTCATCAGGGGAAAATTTGTAGTATGAGCTCACTACTTATTAAAGACCAGAAAACCCATACTTGCAAGCAGGCATTATTAATCTTTCTGCTAGGAGAACTGCTTATTCTAAAGAAGTGCCATGTGCTGCTGTGCTTCCAAGATACAAGATGACAAATTCATTAAATGTCAAAGGAGCTGTTTATACATCAGAAATGGAGCAGACACGGGCACTAACCGGGCTCTTTGTGTGCCTGAGGTGAGCTGCTTTCTCCCAGCCCGTGCAGTTGAGTTCCTCACACTTGTTTGTGGATCAGAAGGTGGTACACGAAGAGAGGGTGAGGAGCAAATCTTGGGGAGGCAGAGCAGAGCCAGGCAAAATGCAGAGCCTGAGCCAGAAAGCTTTTTACACAGACCTCACATGCCTGTGCTGGAAAAGAGGCGAGAGCTCTGCATCTGGCCCGTGCAGCTGCCAGAGCCACCCCAGGAGTGATGGAGAAAAACAGAGCTGAGGAATGCCAAGGGCAGCACAAACCTCTGCGCCAGCACCGGGACGCGATGCCAAGTGAGGAGCAGGATTGCATGCCTCCACCTTGAAATGGCATGCCTTTTTAATAAAGGAAATTTGGATGGAGGAGCAACTTGCCTGGGCACATTTTTTACATGTTTTTAGACTATGCAAAAGGAATAAATGACCAAAACACTTGTGTCTGCACCTATAGCGAGCCCAGCAGTAGTGTGAAAGCTGCCAGCATAACTAAATGAAATCTGCACTGATGCCAACCACAATCCTCAGCTGAGCTGAATATTGCAGAGCTTGGCAGCTGGGGTCTCCGATTGCCATTCAAACAGGTGGAGAGGAGTACAAATGAGACCTCAGTATCTGGTGATCCCAAAGAATCAATGGATTGAAATTATGATGCCCGAGATTGCAGAAAATGGTAAAGAGAAAAAAAATGGACAAGAGTGAAGCTAAACTAGGACATGAAAATTCAGGGTAGGCCAGAAAACCTTGCATCCCTCAACAACAAAATAGCAAAAGCATACTGTATTCCCTATTTGTATTTAGGTCATGGACTTTTTTAAGGCGTAAAAGCACATTAGTATTAGAATAGCCTTTGAAGCAGATGAAGCACATTAACTCTGCAATTCACTGATGATATGACATCAATGTTGTCATGTATCCATTTGCAAAAATCCAGATTATTTCTTCCTTTGATCCCTGAAAAAGGGAAGCCTCAGATGCCTTTGAGAAAATATCCTCATCAATACTGAAGCACTTGCAGAGCAGTCTGCCACAGGGAGGGAAAGGACTGAGATTGAAAATGAAACATTTGAACTTCCTCTATTCTTCTAAAACAAAGGAATATAGGAGGGGTGCAGAGTCCATGGGGAATAGCCATAAATTAGACAACTTTTTCAGGTGTGCCATGACTTCAGAGCCGAGGCTGGTGGTGAATGAAAGTCATGTCCATCTGTGGGCTGTTTGCTGGCAGAGTAGTTTAGCAAACGCTTCTGTGGCACAAGCCCTATTGCTGGCTGTCACGATTGACACTAATTAACACCCTTGCTGACAGCCTTGGGGGAAAAGGCCAGGGGCTGGATGGGCACAAAGGCTGGGTTGGCCTCTTCCTCCTCCAGCTTGTCTCCTTGAGGGGAGCAGTGGAGGCACACTGGGACATGCTTGGCCTGCCAGGACCTCGTGGTGTCTGTTCTGGGCATGAACACACCAAACTCCTCTGCTGGAAATTGCTGGGCTGCCTGGCTGTCTGCGAATCCATTCGATAATAAGAGAAGAACCAGAGGGAGTATTTTACAAACAGAGCCTAGAAGAGACATTACAAAGGTAGCTATAATTTAATTGTTTGTCAGCATTCAGTAGACTCTCCATTAAAATTCAAAGAATAGCCCAGACCCCACAAGAATTAGAATAAGAAGTATGGTTTATGTAATGTGATTTCTATTTCTTATGCACAGGAGCATTTTTCTTCTAACACCGTGCTGGAAGTGTTAGGTTACCCTGCCAAAATTTTCAAGTCTGCCACTGAGAAGAAGAGACCAACACTGTGATGAAACTGAAGAAATGTTCTCAGAGATTTTTAATGCACCAGCTTTTCCAGAAGACAGTGACTTTGGTGTGTCATTGAATGAAGTCTTCACACTCTAAAAGCTGATATCCAGTGTGTAAAAGTCTAGAGCCCTTATGCAAACACAGAGTAACCCTGGAAGCTGGACCTTGTTTATACCAAGTAGCAAAAGACTGCTACCAAGTGAAAAGCCATACAAACAAATCTGCTAAACAGAGCAGTGTTTCTGGGGTAAATCCATCTCAAATTTGGCTTTACTTCAGGCTTCTGTCAAGTAGATGCTCTCCTTACAGACCATTTAGGGAATCAAAACTAAACAGAGGAATTAATAATACTGTGTAAAACTCTCCACTCTTCATTGTATGCAATCCACTCCATGGCCAAATTTTTGACCATTTTCCCCACTGCAGGCAAAACAAAAAATACCTTCCCACTGTTCAGTAAGAATTTCATACAATTTTAAGGCAAGAAGAGAAAAAATTGCTTCATAAAAGGGAAACCTCTAAAAGCAATCCACAGAGAAGAAGCTAAGATGGTATCAAAGATACTTATCAAATCATTCTTGAAGTGAGATCAATTGATTCCTGTGAGTTCCACAGAAACAGAGCATTAACATTTGGGAACAGACTCCATCTCCTGCCTCCTTTCCAGCACCAACCCATGCCAATCCTTTCACAAGAGGAAAAATGCATTTGGCAATTTTGCAGTTGTAGTATCCTCGGACACTGTGTATCAGGCCCTGGTGCATGAAATGTGACAATTCTTCAAGGTTTTCATACTTTCAGGCTATAGCAAATACAGCATATAAAAGTGTGATATTAATTCAAAACAGAAAACTGAAAAACCCCAACAACTTAGAATCTTGCTTTGCCAGTTTTAAGAGGAGAGACTGCTTCTGGATGCTCAAGAATCCACCCACAACAGGCTTTTTTTTCTCATGGCAGGCTGAAGCCTTAAATATTGCATGCAATTTTCAAGGCTTGCAGCCAAATTTCAGGGTATGAACACGTAAATTCTTAGAAGGCCTTAGTGAGCCTGTTATTCTCATTTGTCCATTCTGATTATTATTGGCCTTTTAAAAATGGTAAAATAGTAAAATATACTTACAGGCAAAAGAATTCAGGAAATGAGCACATATTTCATTAAGAGAAGTATTAATTAGCATTTCTGAATGGTTTCACATTCAATGGCAACATCATTTTGCTTATCAAATGCAGAAGTCCAACCTTCCAGCAGTAAAGATAACAACTACTAAATATTGTTCAAAACATAAACCAGCAAATACTTAGATGCTTGCCTTGCCTTTCCACATGATGCATTACAATAACAGCTGCTATTTTACTTTGTTAACAGCGACTTTTCTCTCACTAAATTAAACAACACCCAAACCAATTTGAGTGAATTTTGGTGGTACCCTGAGTTAAAAATAATTTTGGATAAACATGTTTGACAACTACTAAGTTAATGAAACATTTATTTCCTCCATATCACATCCTAAGCATTTAAAGTTTTGAAGCCTACATATCTGTGCATCTCCTCATGCTTTGTTTCACATCACAGAGCAATCCTGAAGCACACAAAATGGATTCCCCTTGGATGAAATTTAATTAGAAGATGTGCTCCAATCACCAACAGGCATTCCAGCCACAGGAGCAGACCTGAGCTGATCCAATGGGAAAACCTCAGGAATGCACACAGTAGGGTATGGTCATGTGTTCAGTGCCAAATGTTCTGCTCCAAAAAATCAAATTCCGTCAGTCCATACAATTTTTAGTCTAAACACAGCCTGAGCAACAGGAGTTGGGATTAACTCTGAGTATTTATCTCAATTGTCTCCACTCCAGAGTTTCTTTGCATGCTCAATGTAAATGTTTTCAGATATTTCAGTTGCATGGGGCAAAGAGGAATGAACATTTTGGTTCTTTTCACTTCTTGTTGCAGTGACATAAGTGGTGGCTGATGGGAAATAAAACAAATACTGCAGATTGTTTTGATTCCTGTCAAGGCTGTTATTACACTCTTCACATATGACTTTTTTTTTTCTAAAAAACCACTTTGCAAAATAACATGTCTGGTGCTTCACATTGCTGTTGTCAAATAGTCCAGACTATCTCAACATTCTTCCTGTCATATTCCAGAGTATGGCAGAGGAATGATCAAAATTATTTTCTGGGTTTCTGAGCTGAGAAAAAACATGGATTTCCACAATGAATGCTCTTGTTCTTTGGGAGCATCCCCAGTCTTTGAATTCCAGTTGCTCTTCATAACCACATTAAAGATGTGCAGATAAAAACCCAGATTTTTTTATTGCATTTGGAATAGAAAAGGGCTGTATGTGTAACTTTTAAAATAAATGTCTCAGGCGCAGTGATGTTCAGTACATTGCTTTAATTGTTTGGAATCTGAAAGTTAAATTCTATTACCTCCACCACAACTTGAATATGAACTCTGAAGAAATGCTCTTATTTGTCAAGTTGGCTGAGCGAGGAGAGCACTATCCTTACAGGGATTTCAAATCAATCCTACTCCAGGAGGTAACTGCCACTACTAATAAGGATTTTGTTTGCAATTTGCTGTATGTTTCCTCAGGATGTCACTTTGCTCATCAAGCAAGCCTGCAGGCACTCACTCCACTCCAAACAATATAAAGCCATTAAATTCTTTTGCCTTGTTAAGGGGAAACACAAACTTCCATCCACCCAAATAGAAAGGTAAGTGGAAAAGTAATGTTCTACCCCATGCAAGTGATTTTTCTAAGTTATTATTTTAGCAATGTGAGCTCCCTTCCAGTTTGATCTTTAACTTTTGTGAGACTGTCAGAGTTTCACATACGAAATAAGAATAATATGTTGGGGTTTTTTTTCCAGAAGCAGATCTGCTCTGTTCACTCACTCCTTATTCTTCATGCTTCCAACAACTTTTGCTTTTCTGGGACATTGCCAATTAGCCCAAAGATTTCCAGAGGTAGTTCATCACACTGGACACTCAAAGTGGAAGAGGAGTGAAGTACAACAGAAATGTAATTTTTGGTAGGCTGCTTAATGCTGTGCCTGACCCAGCCATTTTGGGTGTTTTAAGCATCATCTCATTTGTCCATGTAGATCCATTAACTCCAGAGTACTTCAGCAGATTATTGTTCTTTACTCCCCTGTTCTCTTGTCTCCGTTTCTTGCTTAGCACAGCATGAAATACTTTAACTGGTTTACATGATGTAATTGGTCACCTTGAAGCCAGGAGAGATGCACTGAGTGTTTGAGAGCTGACTGTGAGCTCTGCTCTTGTGCTGGAACTACACAGACTCTATTCTAAAACTTCACATATTCTATTAAACTCTGGCTGTTTCCACTTCTCCTTGGTAGCTTTTCTAACTCTAGAGCTCTGCACTGGCATAACTCTTGGCTGTGATCACACCCTGGTAGCACCTGGATATGTTTATTTCCTCTGACTAAAGGGCAGATCTTCCCAGAAATCCATCTCTGATGCTCTGCCCATTTCGACACTGTCTGAGCACCACAGAGAGATTCTGAGCAAAACAAAGCTGTAAATTATTTACCTGCTTGATTCTAAACCCAGGCAAGCAATGATTTCATCCCTCCACAGAAAGTCCATATAATTTCAGGCAGCCTGGGAGAAGGCCAGTCCAGCTCATGCCCCACCCAGTTCAGTTAACATTACTGGAAATATTCTGCTTTAAATTTCATACCAGGCTGTACAAAAGACCTTTGCCTGTTGCCATGGGATTCTGCTCCTGATTGTAAGAGATAGACAAAATACCTTTTGACAGTTCTTTGCTGTAAATATGTTCCTGTTGTAAATTGACTCTTATTTTGTGTGTGCCCAGGGACATAATTCCAATTAAAACTTTGGATTGTGGCTCTCCTGTTTGTGTAGCACAAACAGACACTTGCACTTTCTCCACAAAGGCAAATTGCATATGTGATTTGGAAATTGTCTTTTTTAAAAAGCAAGTACACACATGCTACCAGTAAACTCAAACCTACCTCCAAATGTGTGTTACAGCATCTCCCTGTCTCACTTTTATGACCTAAACTGAGTTTAAAGTCTTATAATTTAAACTGGTTTCTCAAATGTTGATACTTCAATGCCTTTTATTTGTAAGTGAAAACAAGAATAACATGTGTTGAGGTATAAAATATTTTGAGATACAGTTTTGACATTCTGATCCATTCTGTGTCCCTGTGTATATTACATTAAAAAAAGAAAAAAATTTGTTTGAATACATATCTTTTCAGGCTTCATCCAACTTAATTACTAGACAAACACAATCCCAAATTCTTTTGGTCAATACTGCTCCATCAAACAGGCTCTGGCTGCATTCCTGGCTTTAAGAAGCAGAAATCTAGGGGTTTTCTTTCTATGCTGAAATGCATTATATTGTGTGAAGGATCCAGCCAGTCAGGAGATCAGGGTTGCACTGTGTGACAGACCTTTCTACATCTTTCTTTACCACTCAGCAGTGATGTTTTAATCACTGACAAATCATCATTAGAGGTCTCATTGGGCCCACTACGGTGAAAGGAACCCATTAAAGAGAGCCCCATTCAAGTGAGGCTCCCCCATGATGAGTGATGTGTGAGATGTGTCAGTTCACTGAACTTTAACCTGTTCGATGCATTCTATATTTCAAAAAGGTTGTAAGGCACTAAATCAAACACCTTATAAAGTTTATGCGGCTTCATCAACATATATGTGATATACTCAAAGGCCAAAAAGAATTGTTTGACAAATCCTTTTTCTCTCCAAACACGGACTGCCTTTCATTAGGATTTAACTTTTGCTAACTAAACCTTCATCAGCCTTTTAATTAGTTTCCTGGGGTTGTTGCCAAAATACCAGTCTGTGCTAACCTGGGTCACACGAGCTGCCTTCCTGAGTATTTGCACAATAAAAAGGCAAAGGCACCCCCCATTTCCAAAACACATTCATTTAGCAGAGCATTGGGTCTGAGGTGATCCCAGCTCCTACCAGGACTCCTGTACTCCTGATTTAAGAGTGTTTATCCCCAACAAAATCCCTCTCTGCTATTGCTGGACTTGAAAACATTTTGCCCCAAGGTGACAGAAATTAAAAGAAACTCTTATATGGGCCTTTTGAAAATCATAATTTTGAACTAAAACCTGAGTTTTAGTTTATTTAGAATTAAAGAGATCCCAGAAAATAAACTAAACTAGAACTTTTTGTTTTGCCCACATGGATTTTTCCTTCATGTCTTTTATTTTCTTTTTTCCCCCTTTCTTTTCTTCCCCTTCTCCTATTTACTACTTGAAAGCTATTTATGTCCCCTATTCCCATTAAGGCTAAACATTTGCTATTAATTTTAAATGCTTTCTTCATTGTGTCACTGAACCATAACTCATTTTTTAGCTAAATTTGTTTTCTTTCATGTCAAGGGATGTGGCTTTGGAGATATACAATTAATGTATTTTCTTACAAAAAAAAAAAAAAAAAAAAAAAAAAAAAAAAAAAAAAAAAAAAAAAAACCCCACACAGAAAAAGAACAGAAAAGTATTTTTGCTAAGAAAAATAAATATTTGCTAAGAAATTTGTACAGCTGTGGGAATTTAATCCTTCTCAAGCACACCATAGTACACCCTTCTTTTATCCCTTACTGAACATAAACTTGCTATGATTATTGGGCCAGTAGTAACTTGTAGTTATTGTTGTATTTGTCCATAATCACGCAGCTCAAAATACAGGATGCAGCATCTTCAACTATTAAAAAAACCCATAAACTTTAGAAGCTCAATTCAATCTCCACTCCATAGTTGCAGATCCTATAGGAAAAAAAAAAAATAAAAATCACAGCTCTACTTGATTTCTTTTCAGATGAAGTAATTTTGCTGATCACCCTCATTGTCTTTCAGAGTACCTCTGCTGGCTCTGCCACCTATTTTGTGAGCCGTGCATTGTTACATCTAATTTATTCTTTAGTTTTGCTGGTATCAAACACCACATTTTTGACTGCTTTTGTGCTCTGGGATGTCGCTCCTGAGGGGTTGGAACTCCTCAGGTCAAGAGAACTGCACAGAAATTTGGGGCACAGCATCCATTTTATCTTAAGGAGCTTTCAGCTCCTGTATCATGAAATGCAATCCTGTGAGTAGGGATTGCCTTCCTGGATTTCCTTGTCCAAGGTAAGTCCATCACAGCTGAATTGCCAGCCACATTCGGAGGAAATCTTGCCAACCACCTTTGAAGAAAATCAGGAATATGCCATTATTCTGGCTCTGGATCCAAATGGACCATCTGCCTGAGCTACCTGCAAGTCCTGGACAGAACCAAAGTTCAGTTGTGTCTGTCTTCTCTGTGTCACAGGAGCACACAACAGTTTCAGTTACAATAAAAGAAAAAAAGGTAAAAGTCATATTACTGCCATATTATTGTACCACAAACATATTTGTAACTCCACAGCATCTCCACGTTCCTCTGAGCTGGGCTGTGTGTCTGTGCTCCAGTGGGGCAGTTTTTGAAGGTAATACCAGCATGGACAGGGTGTTTCTGTCTGGAACTGATAATCTGTGAACAATGGATACAGATAAAACAGGGGAGAAAATGTTCTGCCTTTCCCAGGCACTGATGTGTGACCCACAGAGCTGCCTCAGGTAACACAATGGTGCTGTGTAAAGTTTCAGGAACACGCTGCACATTTCCAAATTCCCTCAGCTGTTTGCTGGGAAAGCTCTGAAGCTACACGGATGAGCTGTGCAACCTAGTGCCCAGCTTTTTAAACTGTTCCTATAGATAAGTCCATATAGATACTGTTCATATAAACAAGGGCTCTGTTTTGCATTTAACTTGGCAAATAAAGACCTAAATACACAAATATACAAAAGACCTAAATACACAAATATACAAAATTTAATCCAAGGCGTCTCTGCTGTTGATATAAAGTTTGCAGTAAATAGAAGATAAAATATGTAAATATTTGAACAAAAATATAATTAAAATAAATGAGAGAAACTCGTGTTTTCACATCTGCTCATTGGTGCCAATTGCCAGCCTCACATTTCATCTTCAGGACTCAGTTGATTAAGGTAGCCATGACATATTTTCTGTCAAGAAGCCATTCATATCTATAAAGATATATATCCCAACCTCACTCTCCCAAAATAGCAAATTCATTCAGATTTTGTAAGACATGCAAATGCTGCAGCTTCACTGATGCTCATGGAAGGTATCTGCCTCACTTGGGATACATGCAAAAGAGTTTTATTACTTGTTGGATTTTTTTCTCTTTTTTTTTTTTTTTTTATCACCTGCTGTTGTTCTTCCAGCTCCTCACTTTCCAATACAACTTAAAAACACTCAACGTCCCACAAAGCCCATTCCCTAGCAACAAAACTCCATTAGAATGAATGTTCTAGGAATGATGGTCCCTTACTACAATAATTGAATTATAAAACCCACCTTGGCCTCCTCACTCTGTATCCAGCACCAAGTGGACAAGGCTGGGAGGCTCCTCCCCTCCCTGGTAGATCTCAACCTTGGTGTTGAGGAACTGTCTTCTCCTGGGATGAGAGCCTAGTTTATCATCTCTGTAATGATGCATGTTCCTTGTTTCATCCAGCTGCCTTCTTTGGAAGAAATGGACAGCTAAATAGATTTAAATAGATTATATCCTAATTAATAATTAACATTTAAAGCAGATATACAAAATGGCTCACAGCCAAGTGGGAAATAAACCCTTTTCTTCAAGCTACAATTAATTTTTTCCAGAGATAAAATGATAAGAAGTACAAGAAAATATTTAGCAACATTTATCTGCACGTTGAAATAGAACTATTATGACCTGGAAAATGTGTGGAAAGGTTCCTGACATCTGGTCCTCCTTGATAATATTCTTCCATGGTGCTCAAACAAAATGCTGAATAACAAATACAACACAAAGCTCTGCCTCCTATCCCATAAAGTCTGCTCTTCCCTACTCTTTTTTTTCCTCCCCTTTGTCTAAAAATTAAATAAAATACATGAAATTAATCCAGTGAAGAAAAAAATATCGCAGGATTCAGAGGAGAAATCCATAAATTTCTACTTATTCTCAGCAAAGTCCAAAAAAAAGTGAGCTTGAACACTGACCAGCTTTGCAGACCCTCTCACAGCAAAGATTGCAGGGCCACTTTGCTGCCACCTTTAAGCTCCAGGCTGCTGGGCTGTGAATGTAGGAAGGGATATTCCATGGCATTTGGAGACAAGCTTGAAAACATGCATTACATATATTTAATGTAGTAAATAAAGCATTCTTCCCCCACAGCTCCAGCAATGCAATCCAGTGCTGTTAAACTCCGCGCTTACATTTGCCTTTGCTCAATCCCTTTCTATCCAGAGAGCATTTCCTCCTCCCTCCAAACACAGCTGCTCTAATCCCAAGGCTCAGAATAAGCCACATTTCAGCACAGCGAGCAGGAGCAGAGGCCAAGGAGCCAAGCCAGACCTGCCAATTCTCCAGGCTGCTGTCACTCCCTCTGTCCCAGGTCTCCACAGGTGATGTTTTCCTCTATTTCCATATTTCCATTCTATTTCCCTCTATTTCCATCTTTTGGAAACAGCAGGCAGAGATGGGGTTGTATCATGTGCTCCACCCTGATTTTTAATATACATGGGGCCCTGAAGAACCTGATTTAGGGAAGAGGAATCCTCCCTGCACATGGCAGGGAGGAGAACATGATGATTTTTACCATCCCTTCCAGTGCAAGCCATTCTATGATTCTATGATTTATTTCAGGTGGAAAAAACATGAAGGATTGAGCTCTTTTCCAGATGGGGACTGCACCCAGCAGAGGATTTACCTGCTGATGGATCCTTTGGCACCACTGCAATAACCCAGATAATTACAAATTGTTATCTTGAGCCAGAGCCTACAGGTCAAACTGGCCCAGAGGCTTCAAATGGAAGCTCACATCACCTTTGAGTGAGTGAACATTAAAAGAAAGGAAGCAGACTTTATCTTTAAGGCTGTGCTAGGCAAACATCTCTTGCAGAAAGTGAATAATAAATATGCTGTGTGCCATGGTAATGTCCATGGGGGGAGGTAAGGAATTGCTATAAAACATGGTATTCTAACTACTACAGATGTTGCTGCTAGAATTTACAGTTTTCCCTGTGTGCTTATCTCTCCTCACCAGTTTCTGCACATTGAATCACATTCAAACATGAGCCATTTGAAGCCATCATTTTATTATTTTAACCTTTTTTTTTGTTTTGGAGCTACTATTAATTTCTTCTGTGCTATTCTGTAATGTTAAATAGATTCAAGAACTGTATTTACAAACCACATGCAATCCTATTTTGGCACATGTAAATTACATGCAAATACATTCTAAATTAGTTTGTTTATCACTCCAGAATTCTAATCCAAAGGTTTTGTTTTTTAAATTTAGTTTTTATCCTGACATGTTTACAAATGAGTTTGACTCTGGAAAATAACTTAATAAACTCAGGGTTAGCTATGCAATTAGAGGAGGCATCGGGGAACCATAAAACCTGGAAAACAACATTTACATCTTTTGTACATCCAAGATTCCACCTTTTTTTTCCCTCCCTTAAATTCATCATTTCAAAATATTGCTGTTATTTTCGTATGAGGACAAACAGCAAGAACTCATTTTTATAACCAATGACCCCTCTCTCCAACAAGCAAGTCATGGGGTAGCACTGGATAAAATGCATAAAGTAGAAGATTTCATTATAAAAAAAGAGAAAATGAAAAATAACTGAATTAACATTGATCATGACTTTTCAACGGCATTTCTTATTATTACGGCCGAGCAAAGTCTCCTGTGGGCAGTAAAGCTTTCCCATGTATTATTAGTCCTCTACAGAAAGCTATGAAAAGACACAAATCTGTTTTGTCAAAGGACAGAAGAGCATTTAGTTATAGGAGGAAGTATGGCCATAATCCATTGTGGGGTTGAAGGTGAAGAAAACAGAACTATAACACGGAGCCTTAAGAGAGTAATACCCTGCAGTTAATTCCTGAGCTCCACGGCCAGGCTGGCCAGGCTGCAGGGAGAGCTCACTCCCAGGGCAGCCTGGCATCTCCAGGTTTGTATTTATGGGCAGCAGCACTGCTGCCTGCCAGCCCTGCTCCTGCTGGGTGCTTCCAGAGGCATTTTTGGGATGCCACAACTCAGCTGTTGTGAGCACCACCACCCTGACAGAGCTGTCCCTCAGAGGTGGGAATGCCTTGCTTGGCTGTGCTGTTGCTGGGGATTCAGCCCAGAGTCCAAATGAGATGTTTAGGAAAGTTCCCCAGCCCATGGAAAGATATTTGAGTGTTTGGATAACAAAACTGCAGCCCACCCCCTGGAGTGAGGGGCTCAGCTCGGGATCAGCGTGAAGTCGCTTTCGTTGTTTGGTTTGTCCAACCTCCAACAAGAATTAGGGGTTTGGTCCAAGTCAGCTGCAATTTAAGTGCTCTGGACCAGATCCCAAAGCAAACGTGCAGCAGGTCTAAGTGAGGGCTCCTTTGGCTTCCAGCCACAGGCCCTACACCCTCGCAGTCCCTGGAAGGAAGGAGGGCTCAGCACAGGGAACAGGCAGCAGCACAACAGGATTTGGCATCACTGTGAGACTCCTTGGAGGATGGGCAGAAAAATCAGGGTCTCTACAGATAGATTCCTTCCTTCCTTCCTTCCTTCCTTCCTTCCTTCCTTCCTTCCTTCCTTCCTTCCTTCCTTCCTTCCTTCCTTCCTTCCTTCCTTCCTTCCTTCCTTCCTTCCTTCCTTCCTTCCTTCCTTCCTTTCCTTCCTTTCCTTCCTTTCCTTCCTTTCCTTCCTTTCCTTCCTTTCCTTCCTTTCCTTCCTTTCCTTCCTTTCCTTCCTTTCCTTCCTTTCCTTCCTTTCTGTAGTCCCCAGAGGACAAAGACAAGGGATGCAGCTGTGCAACAGGGCAGGTAATAAAATAGACCATCATGAATAACACAATCTCCCACTATCTCCCAGCTATTTGGAGAACAGTTATTTTCATTTTGGTTCATATGGCCCAGAAATGTGACTCTGGTTTATGCTGCCTCCTCCCTTATCCTCTCTGCTTTGTGGCCCTTCCCCTCCTGTGCCCGGCTCCTCTGGCAGCACTCTCTGTCCTGGCACTCTCAGCAGGGTCTTGTGCCACGTCAGGAGCAGAGCCTGGTGTTCAAACAGAGTTTCACCTTCCTTTGACTGCTTCCTAAGGACACTGCAGTGCTGCCACTCTAGCAGTCCTCACGTTATCTCATTTAGCAGCAGCTCAAATGACTCCCTCCCAAACTGCACTGAGCTGTGTGATGAACAAGTCTCTTTTCCACCATGGCTTATGCTGCACTTACAGTCAGAATTCACAGAACGAGCACACCTTCCCCATTCAAATCTCCGCTAAAAATTCCTTTGTTATAAGCTCAAAATAATAATAAGAGCTCTGGGTTATCCTTTCTTGAGGGTTTCCCTGTGACCTTGGCTGACTGCTTTAACAGAAATGTTCTGCATACAAAAAAAAATGAGCCTACTGGCAATCCTTAGAAACAAATGAGCTTAGGAAAAGAGCTCTGTGCAGTTCCTGCTCCCATCTTCCTCAGTCCCACTCATTGTTGCTGTACAATCACCACTGTTTCTGCCATTTTCTGTTATATCAGAGATTGGAGGAAAGGGAGAGCAAAGAGACATAGTTCTATGAAAATAACATTTTATTTTTGACATTCTCTTTCCATGTTTCCCATCCGCTGCCCTGGTCTTTGTCTGCTTAAGTTGCCAATTATTCAGGAGCAGCTTGGTGTCACTGCATCCAGCAGGATGACACCCCTGTGGACTGGGGTACATGGATGCTGCTAAAATAGAAATTTAAAAAAAAATTAAAATGCATAAGCTAAAATTCAGGCCCAGGTGCAATTCAGCTGCACTGGGGTAACAGCACCCTAAAGCCAGTGAGAAAAAGACTTGGGGCTTATCTGTCTCTGGCACAGAAGCCAGGTAACAAGGCTTGGAGGGAGCTGTCCCCACACTGGTGAGGCTGCAGCACAGCTCTGCTGTTCAGGGCTCTGCTGGCTCATGCATTTCTGCACTGTGTTCCATTTTGTAGTGTCAATATAATCCTCTGCTGCCTTCTAGATATTTAATACAATGATTTCCACTTAGTCTTGTTCAGGTCGCTCAGCAAGAAGAAATGTGCCTAAATGAAGAGTGACAGGTGACCTTGAGAATTAAAATTTCATTAAAAAGGAAGAATGTTTTCCATCCTTTCCATCTGATACTGAAGAAATAAGGTGTTTATGAGAAAAAAAGTTCTATTTTAAGTTTTCCCCTAGCTTACACAAGAAGAGGATCACAATACACCTGTGCACAGACTTGCTGATTTTCAGTCCCTCTAAATGAGGGAGATGCTCATTGTGAAGTAAAACAGAAAGTATTATGTGCAAACATTTACAGCATAAAAAGCCTTGTCACCTGGGATACTTGCTGCTCCTGAAAATTCTGATCAAAGATAAGAACCAAGACAACTCACTGTAATCAATTATGCACACATAGTCCTCAACCTATGCGCAATTCATAAAAATAACACTAAAAACATAACGTGGATTTACATGCAGAAATGAAATGTGGACATGGTCAGAACACTAATCTTCTGATTGCTATCTTAAATTGGCAGTGCTGGCACTTTGAGCAGGTCCCTGGCTAGACACTGTTCCCTTGAAGAGATTTCCAGCAGTCCTTCAGCAGCTCCTGCTCACACCAGAGGAGCTACAGAGCCCCAGCCCAGGGCTGGAGGTGACAGGAGGGAGTGCTTCATCAACCTGGACGTGGGTTTTATGTCCATGCAGGCAGGGATAGTTAATCTCCACACATCCCCAAAGCCCTCATGGTGCATGGAAAGCCTTCATTTGACAATCTGACTGGATTTAACACAGGAACGATGCCCAGCCCTATCCCATGTGTAGCACAGGGCCCCCCTGTACATGGACTGACCAGAGGCAGTGGTCACTCTCCCATATTGATCACTAAATCCAAAAGGGAAGTTGAAGATGCATGAAGATACATCTTCAACTGGCTGGTTTCAAGCAAGTATGAACATGCTCCGATTGTTGTCCTCACAAATACCAAATTCACACTATGAAGTCTTTTCTGCCTCTTTCCCACCCACCCTTATAACAGCAAAGCCAAGGAATTCATGTTGCAATATCAATCCTCTCATCAGCTTTACACCCCTCAAAACCTGTGAAATATTTAGATTTCCACGTGAGGATTTGTTCCTGTTTTGCTGTAGCTGACATCCTTTCCTCACAGGTGTTACACATTTTTGCCCAGGTGAGCCCCAAAGAGTACCCAGTGACTTAATGAGCTGATCAATTACTGTTCATAAGAAAAGATACTGTCTCTTTAAAGGTTATTTGAAGGTTGATTGCTATCTTATTGCTTATATCCTGCAAATCTATTCAGCCTTATGAATGAATTTGACCTTTTTATACTTACTGGGGGAAAAAAACAGAACAGAAGTTAATTTAGAGCTCTATAATACAACATTTTTTCCCAGAGAAATGAAAGGGCATTCAAATCGATACCTGCACAATAACACTCTGATGAATGTTTGCACCCAATTTTCTCATTTTGCTAACTTGAGATTGGGCATTTTGAATAGTTCTCAAAGAACATATTCTTTATGTGCTGTGAAGTATGTGGTATTGTGTCCAAACAATGCTAGAGGATAATCATTATAGGAGTGTCACTGGGCCTGAAAAGGTCAGTTAGTTAGAAATGTCAGCTTTCAATGCAACTGTGCTGGACCTTCCCATGTAAGGAACCAATTAAAGGGACATGCCAAGGTGCATGGAAACACCATGGTGACCCAGAATAATAATAAGGAATTGTGGCAAAGCTTGATATTTTTCTTCAAAAGTAATGGATTAGCCTTTAGAATATCTTCTCTGCAGTCTTATTTTGACTTTGCAAATATCACTTCTTCTACATGTATCCAAAAAAAAAAGGTCACTTTTTTAAATGCAAAGGTGGGGATGAAACAGCCTTACTCAAAGTAAACATTCTGCAAACAAATGGGGATAAAGTTCTGGTTTCATTATTGAATCAAAAAAGTGCCATTTCTGTAGAACTCAAAACTGGGATATTGGAGACGGATGTGGGTGATGGTGAGGAACACAGGTGGAAATAGGTCAGGGAACAGGCAGAAAGATCAGTGAGGACTTATTCTCTTGGGACATGGTGTGAGGGAAGGGAAAAGGCACTGCAGTAGGAGGCATCTCTGCAATTATTATTCTGGCAAATGCAGAGGTATAACTGAGAATTAGGAAGGTACTGATCTGCATGAAAGAGTAATTACAAGCAACAATATTATTTCTCCTTATCACAGCAAATGGAAATTCTTACAGCTCTTCAGATGAGAAATTGGATATAGTAAAATTTCCTAATTAGCCTCGGGACAGCTGAAGCCAACCTAATGACACAAAAAAAGGAAAAAGAGTCCACGTCTTCCTTCTGCTCTCTGTTAGTGCAATTATCTTGCTAAAGTTTCATCAAGTCTGGAAAAAACTTCTTCCTGTGGCTTTATGGTTCAGCTAAGACAGGCAACACGAGAATTTCACTTTGAGCAGAGATTCTAGCATTTGTATTTTATTTTCATGGTAGGGAAATTCTTGTACTGTGGGTTCAGACAATCCATTGCCATGCTGAGCGGTGAGATTCTGACTCCCCCAGTTATCTCATATTATTGAGGGCAAACGGGTGGATTAATACCCAGTGATATGGGAAATAATTCACTGAGCATTAAAAGACTCAATTATTACTGGAATTTTAAGTAATTTCTTTTCTCCACCAGCTTTGCAAGTAAAGGAGTGTAAGAAGCTTCAGTAACAAACACGAGCAGCGGTTAAGTTAGGCTGTTTAAAATCTTCAATGCCATCCTTTGACACAGACTAAAATCAATGTGCTATTAATTAATAAGGACTTGCAAAAAAAAAAAAAATGTTCCCAAGTTTTAGTAGCAAACAACTTTCTGTCACATTTTATTAGTTGGTATCATTTTTACTAATACCTGTCATATAGCTTCATGACTTTGAGTTCATATTATTTTCATGCTTCAATTAGAAAGAAGTTGATAGCCAGACTATCCAGGAAGGTAATGGAAAAGTCTTGTAGCAGGGCTTAGTGGTGAAATTTATAGTTAAATGAAACTTTGAAATATACTATAAAACTTCTCCTTCCTTTACACACTTTTACTTGAGGTCTCATAAACAGTAATATGTAGAAATGCAAAACTTAATCAGCTAAAAAATATAGCAAATCCCACATATCACTTTATGCAATGCCAGGAGAGCAGAAATATATTTTCCTAACCAGAGGAAATTAACTAGGCAACAGTCCTATATCTATAATTTAAAGCAGTAAAATATGTATGGCAGAAGCTAAAGCCACCTTAAAAGAATTCAGGGTAGCAGTATATCACAAATTAATGAAATGGAGACATTTTTAGAGCATGCAGCACTGATGATATTAAAGGGGGGAGAATATTTCACCACATAGATCAGACTGATAAATACTTTTAAAATCAAGCTTTTTTCCCTGTTTAAATGTGTAAGATCTTGAATGTTAGGAGGAAGCACGTAGAAGCCATTAACACTTCTGACCAAATCTCAATAGAGATTAGGATTATTTTACTCTGTCCCTGCCTGTAAAGCTCTGATGTGGTTTACACATTAGGAAAATCTGAGTAAATCAAAAGCCAGGAATTACAGAGTCAGCACTTACATTTTTTCATCTAAAACAGAGCTGAAAGAAACTTTAAAAAAATGGCTTTATATTCTGTGCTGTAGCCAAGCTGGACACTACGGAATTTTCAACTACCCCAGGTTTTTTAATGCAATCAATTTACTGCTGCCAAATGTAGTAGGTTTATGTACATCTGGGAAACATGCACCTACGGTGCTGATGAATTTCTCCTGACATTGCACTGATTTCAAGAGAATGTTATTTTAAATTGGCAGTAGAGAGACTGGTAGAGAAGGATAAAGCCCTGAGGATGGCTGAATCAAAGAGAATTTCAAAAGAATTTTCCTGATGGTTCTTGGATAATATCACATGTTAGCTATTTTCAAAGCCAATAGTTTCCAACACACTTCCATTTATGGCATCAATAATTAAAAAATACTTCAGTGGGGGAGGAACTTACCTTACTGAGAAGAGAAATTGGAAAGCTGTGTTATTATCATAAACACAGGAGATGCAAAAAGCTGTGTCTCCATGGAGAAGCTATGGAAACAGGGGTATCTTATTTGCAGCTATTGAGTGGTTACCACAAAATGTGATGTGATTGCATGTGCGTGTTCAAAGTGCTACAAGAACATGATCACAGAGAAATGAAGGGCAGATCCTCGTCTCCTTTGTGCAACAAGGCCAAATTAAACCACCTCAAGCTTTGGTCCTACACCTCCAAGACAACTAGAATAGCATTAAGGACATGTTTTGGATCCAATTCAGGGGTAAAGCTGTGTTTAAAGAAAATTTAAATTACCAAAACTTAAATCTCATTATGTCCCACTCCCTGCCAGCATGTCCCTGCCAGCTCCTAATGAATTTTTAACATCTTTCCCCCACCCCACTGCGCACACCAGCCCTGACTCGGGCACCCTGAACTGTACAGCAGCACTCTAATTGCACCTCACATGTCAAGGGGCAAGAAGAAAGCAGTGTGGTGAGAGCATTGATAAATTTAACTTAACATTCCTCCAGCTCCTCAGCAGCAAAGCAGAGCAGAGAACTCCCCTCCACATTTTACAGGGGTGTCAGTTACTTCAAAGGAATATATTTGAGCACGAGGGAGCCTGGCTTGCTCCCAGCCTATGCATCATTTGTGTCTGGCTGTTTCTGGAGATCCACAGCAAAGAAAAGACTTCCTCCAGTTTGGGGCACAGTGTGGAGCTTGCCATACCTGCTTTATTAGGGTGCTGGAAGAGGTGAGCCCTGCATGTTGCATACAAACAGCGCAGTTGGAGCTGCAGCTCCAGCCATCTGTATTCCTGTTTCTTTTATTTTTTTCACTTTTTCCCAGGCTTGTTTCAGTCCAGGGTATAGATTAATGGTCTATACCTGTTCGGTTTAACATACAGATGTGCTTTTAAGTCCAGCACCAGTTCAGGCAGGTTTCAGGAAGCCAAGCACCCATTGCTTGGGAGTTGGAAGCCACATGGAGCAAGGCAAGAGGCAGCGCTGGATCACTCTTGGTGTGGGTTCAGCACAGCATAGGCAGGGGTGAGGTTCAGGGAACAAGAAACAAATTCTGATCCTTCTGGGGGAATTCTGGGGCATCATGCAGCAGCCATGGCCATGGGGAGCAGGGTGACTGCCATGAGACAACGTTAAGGTTTCTGTGATTCCACAAACTCCCTTTAAATGTTTCGGCGTCTGAGTCTCAACAAAACTTACATTAATGGCATTATTTAACCTTGTAATTAGTCTCATTAATTGGCTGATCAGTTTTTGGAAATTGTTTTAGCAGCACATGGAGAACAGCTGTTGTACTATCTGAGAGGGATCACCATCGATTCTTGACTAAAGGTAGAAAAAACTGGTTCAAGAGCTTCACACACACACAAGAAAAAGAGATGATATTCATTGTGACAGAAGTGCAAATCTCAGAGGTCACCTTTTCTTTTGAAGCCCTTTGTCTATTCTCACAATTAAGCAATAGGGTTTTGGTGGCCGACACCCCTTGTGGGACACGGAGGACTTTCACAATTCCAACTAAAGCTGTGTGACCTCTGCCAAAAGCAAAGGCTGCCTGCCTGCGGCAAGGTGGAGAACAGAAACAAGTCCCAGAGGATTGGCAGGTGCAACTAAACAGCTCAGCCCCTCATTTGAATCAGTAAATTAAGGGTTGACAGTGATTATGGCTGATCTCAGCCATCATAACTGATATCACGACTTTGTAAAAGCAGACTGTCAATGTCAGATCTTAGAACTAGGACTCAAATAATTAAATATTTTAAAGTAGCAGTCTCCAAAGACAGATAAAAGCCCCAAGGCTATGATTTATTTTATTTTATTTTTGTATTTGTAGGGCTGAAAGTAGACCCTTTAATCCACAGGCTGACATTTTCCAATCCTACTAGGAATTGAGTGCCTAACTTTTTCAACCCCTTTGAAAATTCTCAGCTTTACGCTCTTTGGTAAGTTTGGCCTGATCCAGCACCAAGCTTCTTTTGAAAATGCCTCTACTGAAGGAAAAACTACAGGCACTTTATTATGTAATCGTGAACAAATATTATTTTTTCCCCTCTGTATACAGTTATGGTAGATTTCTGGTTAAATATCAAAGGCTAAAATTTGCATTTCAGAAAAGGTATAGAAAAGGTATTTTCTTTGTTATAGAAAGCTTTTCCCCCACTTTTAGCGCAGCATGCTTACCTACACAGTTATTGAAGATCCTTCTAATTGCTGTGTTCATTTAGTAGATTGCTTTATTAAACAGAGACCTGATCAGCTATTTACTGATCACATCTACACACAAACTCAACCCAATCAACCCTTTTACACTGAATACTGTGTCAGAAATTATGAGAAAAGTATCATAAGTTTGTTTTACAGTAAAGTCTCATATTAAGTAATTCTAGCCCCCAACTCTCATTTCTCTTATTGAAAAAGTGCCTGTAGAGTTTGGTGCCCTTATCCAAGATCTGAGTGTGTGCTATGATTAAGACCTTCAGACATCTTTTTTTTTTCCTTTTTCCTCTAGAAACAGGGAATGCTGAAGATATGGAAAATGAAAAATGTGCCATGTTTGTCCTTGAAGTTACAGTTAGAATAGTGACAATAGCTGTATCACACTGTATTGTTGCTTTTATCAGCAAGTGCCCTGAGCATACATTAACATAATTGCAAACTGCGTGAAAAGTGAACATGCAAAAATGTGATGCAATTGCCAATAGCCTCAAACATCTGTCCCAACAAAGTGTTCCTCCTCCTTATTTTAATTCTTATTATTTTAACAAGGTTAGTGAAGGAGAAACCATGTCACAGATTATACTTACATTCAGAGTGTCAGAACAATTATTGACATGAAATTGTTATCCAAGCAAATGTGTGTCACATTTTGTTCACTTCCCATAACACCTGTTCACTCTGCTAGCACATTATTACCAGTTAAGGCCAGAATTCATTAGTCCCAGTTAAAGCCCACCTGAAAGCTTAATTCATACACATATCTGAAAAATGAACAAAGTTAAACCTAAACGTGGCACTATTTGAGCAGGGCTTCATCTGAAGCTGATGGGCAGCAAACTTCTGTAGCAGCTAATGGAAAGAAAGTGAGCCAGGCAAAGAGGAATAAATTAAAAGCCACCCAGCCTTAAGGGCTGAGATCACAGAGGAGCACAACTGAACCAAACTGCATTTCCACCAAGGTACTGAGACCTTCAAAACTCGCTCTTGCCACAGCCCCACACTTTCCCAAGAAGAACAAATTTTGGTTTATCTTCTTTATAGGTAAATTACAAAAGCCATTATGAAGCAGATGGATTAAGGCATTTTAATTCCTCCTAAATATTTCCTGCCCCACTTTGGGGTTCTCAGCCCTGAGCCTGGACCTTGTGTCTCCTTCCACACACGTCGAGTGCCACCATCTCCCAGCTCCCCAGACTGCTCCCGTTTGCCACCAAGGAAAGTCAAGCTTGCATTTCTGTGATACTTGAACACACTCTGTGAATTTGAGGGCATCTGCCCTGCAGATATACCACTAACTGTAAACCCAGGAGGCTTAAAGAAATATCAGCACTCCAATTCATAGAGTAAAGGTCTGAGGAGGCAGCTCTGTGAACGGATAACTGCCCGGGGCTTTGCCGAGCACAATATAGCTGTCACTTGTTATTAGGTGAAAGATTTTCTGGGGAACAGTGTTTTTCATTTTGCATGTCAGAGACGGGGGAAAAAACACATTTAGACAACCATCTCTTTAAGAAAAGAGAAGAGAGTGGCGCGGCAGAGCTCACTTACCGGGGCTGGTTATTGTCAGGAGGTCAAGCCGCCGCTTCTGCTGAAAAACAAATGATAAAGGAATTGTTAAAAGGGGACTAATTTTAGCGGGTCAGCTTAGACCTGTAAAGTAAGTGTTCTGACATTTACAGCAGGATTAATTACAAGTTACATGGCTCACTGTAACTCTTTTGGAAGGGATCCACATGTACTTTATGAGGGAGTAAAATCCCCTTCCTCAGTCCTTTTAATGTGTCTTTATTTGCCCTTATAAAGTGTTACTATTTCTTTTTTGGAACATATACTTGAAATGGATAGCTGGAAGCACAGATGGACCGATATATTTATAAAAGTGATTTCTGATTCCACAGGGAAGAAGACATGGAACCAGGACAAGCAACTCTAAATTCTTTATTCATATCAATCATTGACTCAATGCCTGTATGTGATCAAACACAATTATATCGCCTTGGGGTGAACCTTTCAAAGATGTGCAGAAGGATCTAGACAAACCCAGGACTGATAAAAGGAAAGCTTCTTTACATGCTGAGTGCAGTCAGCCCATGGATCTTGTTGCCACTGGATATCCCTCATCCCAAAAGCTTGCCAGATTTGATCATCACTGGATATGTGTACAGACAGCAAAATACAGGCAGTTATTATGGCAAATAACCCAGTTTACACAGAGGACTGGTTTCTGGAATGGCTGCAAAACTTCGCAGGATGAACAAACCCATACTATGAGAAAGTTAGGAAAATGTTTGGCCTGGAACAAGCCAAAAGTCCCACCAAAGCCTTTGTGATGGTGAATGCATCTGAGGTTCCCTTTTCCTGTAACACATAGCCAGCACTGTTACCTACTCCACGTTCCCAGTCTTAGATGATCTCTCCACCACTGTCTCTCGGTAGCTTGCCACTTAAATCCAGGTGCTCCTGGACCATTATCATCTTTTCTCCACTTTTCTGTGGGTTGAGAGCTTTCTGTCACAAGCAGGGCTTTCCCCATCTCACGGACAGACTGCTACTGCCCCTTCATCATAGCACTTTCCAACTTACTGTCTTCTTCCTAACTTTGCCCAACATCAGTGTGTCTAGCAGGTATTGAAGATTATACTGTCCAGTTTAATTTCTCTCTCCTAATTTGCTCAATAATGTCTGTGTTACTTTCATTTATTGTCAGCCCTATTGATCTTCCAATCTAATTCTCATCACTGCGCTCACTGTATTCCCTATGTGACAGCTGAAAGTCCTTGAGGAGGAAACATTGACTTGGCATTCCCTACCCTGAGAGCTCTTCCTTGGAAATCATGACTGATGAAACTCCTTTCCAAACCCATCACTTCCCTGTGGTAAAGCTTCACTGTCTGAAGTGCATGGACACAGTTGGCCATCCACTGAATACACTTGAGCTGTGTGGGGCACAACAGCAAATTTGGCCTGCTGGAATGCCAAGTGGGGTGTCAGGCTGGAAAAACACATTTTCTGAAACCTTCTTGGCCTTCAGTTCCTTACCTCTGGCACAACAAAAAATATATTTGAGAGAAAATTCCTATCTATCTTTTTCCAGAGGTGCTCCTTGTTCTCTTCACTCTGCTAAGTCATTCCAAGCATGACCTTAGCAGTGTGCTCAAGCATATTTGCTTTAGTCTAAAATACTGGGGCCAAACCCTTTTCCAGGTGTGCCATGGTAAAAGGGAGCAGAAAACCCTGCTGCTGCCTTGTGTCATCTGCTTATCCTCCTCCTTTCCTGGGAGCAGCAAAGCAGGGTAAGAAATCCTATGTGTGAGCACAGGCCCCACCTTCCCAAGGGGAGCTGTGAGACAAAACATCTCCTAATGAGCTAAATTTTATATAGATCCTGCACCTTAATCCTGATTCATATGTACAAAGCTGTGAAATGCCAGAGCTCAGCCCCCACTGGGCCCAAAGCTTTGCTTACATTTCTCAGCACAACTGGAACTCCAAATGCTGTATATCTAACGAGCAGCCAGAGCAGAAAATATATATCTGAAGCCGATACTCCGTGAAAGCCTCTCTGCTAGGAAAAAAGGTGGAATATAAATATCCTGCATTAAAGAAAGTTGGAAAATGTAAAAATATGGAACAGAGAGAAAGGCATGCAGCCCAACTGGCCCTCAATCCTGAAATGGGGTAAAAATAAACATTAAGTGAAAAACCAAAATAGCTTAGCTTGATGTGTCAGGAAAACAAAAGCATATAGGACAGGTCAGACAAATGGGAAGTAAAATGAAATTATTACAAGTCAAATGTTCAGTTTGTAACTTTTTTCCAGGTTGAATGCTGCCTGCAAGCTGACCTTGGAAAAAACAAATTAACTCCAGATCCAGGAAATCTTTGTGTATATGTTGAACTTTAAGCTGAAGTAATTTCTCTGACTTCAAGTAGAGCAGCACTGATCTTTTGCATCTAACACCTAACTGCTGCAAGGGATTTGAAATGCCACCAGCTTCCTGACACTGGCTCCACCCAAGTGCTCCAGGCTGGAGCTCGGTGATTCCTGCCTGCCTGCTGACAGAGGGAGGAAAAAATTCTCAGCTCTGACCTTCTCTGGACCTTGGAGAGCTTTTTCTGCTTTAGCTCCTCCAGGGAAGTTTGTGTACACTCACCCCAGCCCTGCAGAGAAGCAAACAGCAGAGTGCATTCCAGAATCATGCATTTAAACATGCAAAGATGCCCTAATTATGGACACAATCACTTTCAGGAAATTCCTGCCTGCTCTCAGATCTCAGGGCTAGCTCTGCCGTTTCCAGGGCTCAGCTGGATGCAGGCAGCCTAGTAACTAGATGGATTAAAAAAAAAAAAAAACAAAAAACCCAGACAGACTCACTTATGAGCAGCTATAAAAACAGCAGTATTTGAATTTAAAGAGAGAGACATTACAAATGTCACACCCATTAATAAAATAATTTCATCAGAAGAATCGTGGCTGTGGGGCTTTATGTATTTGCTTCTTTCTTCAGTGCTGAAAGATGCAAATTGCAGCTGTGGCCCCCCTCCAGCATGATCACCCTCTCCCTGTTTTGACAGATTTCTTGAAAGACTCAGCTCACAAGATATCTGGCTTTTTTTGTTCTGCCTTTAGGAATTTTCCACTTCTCAAACACCTGCCCCTGCTGAGATGCTTGGGACCATCCCAATCTTCAGGCAACCCACTGTCCCAAGAATTTCTTACAATCTGAGCACTGAAATGTGATGAGTGCTGTCCCCGGTTGGGAAAGTGGTGACAGCTTCCCATGTCTCTAAGGCTGGATTTCACCCACGTTGACAAAAGGGCATTCCACAAGAGACACAAAAATGATCCCCACGGCATCAGCCATAATTTATAAGAGGCAAACAGAAATATTCCCTGCATCATCACAGTATCGCTGCTGCTGCTGTAATCCTGTCCTGCCCTTAAGGGGCAGCATCCTCTTTTCCACTCTGCTGAATGTTTGAGATCCCAAGGGCAGGAAGAGGCCACTGGTGATTCATCCTGTTCCCACCTGGAGCAGTTTCCATCTCTGGCACTACCAGAGGCACAGCCCCTCCAGCACACCAGGGCTCAGAGCAAATCTGCAGCGGATCGTGCTCACTTCCACAAAATTAACACAATCCTTAATTAATGCAATAAGCACTGATGAGTAATAAATCATATTAAAATACAAGGAAGGCAATTTTTTAATAAATTAAGCATTGATTCACTCAATAAATATTAATCTGCTAAGCATCAAGAAGTCATTACATTTTAGGGAACCAGCTGAAGAACGTTGTTGGTGAGCCGGTCTGCAGTGTGCAGAATGGTCCCTGTTCACCCATAATATACACCTACTTTTAACTAATTCCTGAATTTATCAAGTCAAACAACTTGCCTGAAAGTGAGTCTGGATTATTATTCCATTGCAAAATGCAATTTTCTCAACATAGATTCTAACTAACCCCTCAGATTTTTTCCTGTTTCTTAGTAGCTCCTTTTCTAAGTACCTTCTTTCTCTTCCTTGGTTTTGGAGGTCTTTAAAATATTTGCTGACTGGTGTCATTTAATTTTCACCTCAATTAACTTAGCAAGAGTTGCAAAACTAGGAAAAAAAATTGCAGGGGGAGTGTAAATTAACTCATTCATTTAAGTTTAGCTTATCTACGAGATGTTCTTTCACACTTTGCTCTCTGCAGAGTTCCTCCAACCTTTTATATAGATGTGGGATGTGCTGCACTTGCTTTGACTGTTATCTACAGATTAGCAAAAGAGAAGGGAAAAAAAGCCAGATGCAAAGATGCCCCACGAGACTGATATGGAGCTGTTTCTGTAGCAACCGATGATTTTCTTCTCATGTAAGAATGAGCCTCGTCATATCTAATTCTGAATGTATCTGGGCCTTCCTTGCCAGCCAAAGCTGTGTCAAGTATTAAGTCAATATAGTCAGAAAGAGTGATAAAAAAGCAATTATAAAGTCATCTTCCTACTCCTTCTCCAGCCATGATCCAAAAAATATCCTTATCCCTGCCTTCTGTCCCAGCACATCATCTCCAGGCCCCAGCAGTGCAGGTAAGTGGGGATGGAGCTGGCAGCAGCTACTCAGGGATCTATTCCACACATGATGCTGGAAGCTCCTTCAGCTTCCCAGCCACGCACATCCCAGGAGCCAGCAGAGCTTTTCCTAAACAGCAAGGCCATCTCTTCCTGCCTTGCTCCATATAAAATTCCTAAGCCCAGAACCGAGATCACTTCATCCCTAGAAAGCTCCTGTTGGCTTTGTGCCTCTCACTGCCTTCACTCTGTGGGCAGTTTTTGCTGCAGCTGTGAGCCCAAAGCCAGGCTGCCCACCCACTGACAGCTCCTGCCACTGCCCCCTCACAGGAAGCTGCAGTTGACTCTCTGGGACCTCACAAGGACTTTGTCTTCTTATTTTACCCAGCCTGGTCTGTGCTATTGATTTCTTCCCCCTAATTTGAGTGTGTTTTGAACATGTGTCTGTCCCTCACCACCTTCAATTTACTGTGCAGAGGGTTTAAGATTGAAATGAATTGCACAATGTTATTTTTTTTTCCCCTGGAAACTTTGCCACAAGTTGTCACTAATGGCACCTTTTCTTTTTGACTTCAAAACGAGTGTTTCTTTCCTGTAAACTGTGTTGACACAAGAGTAATTGAAACCAGTGTATCTTATCACATATAAAGCTGAGGATGCACTGAAGGGTGCATTTCACATTTCTGTGGCCTCTATGATTGCCACAATGTGTAATGTCAATGCTTTGGAAATCTGTCTTTCCACATTATGGCATGAAGGAACCCAGGGGTTCGGAAGAGGATGAAGGAGATCCCAAGAGTGCAGCTTGGCACAGGTGGGTGGCACAATGTGAGTGCCCACAGGAACCACCATGGTTTGCACTGGAGGGAAAACGTGCAGGATGGGCAGGTTAAAGGCTCTATCCCATCCTTCTTGTTGCCACAGGATAAGAAATATTCAGAGCTGATCAACATCTGGATAAATTTTTTAAGGAAGGCTTTGATGAAGGAAGGTGTTAGGGAAAAAGTGATCATCTATATCTGCCCAGTTCCCAGTTACTCAAATGCAAATTTCACTCCTTGTACCTCCTTCCCTTCAGAGTGCAAGAGTTACCTCCAAAGATAAAATCTTGATTTAAGTAATGGCACCAAAAAAGGACTAATTCAAATCCTACAAAAATTGATAATTCAATGATTTAAAGCTGTCTTCCCCCTTCCCCCCCCACATGATTCTGAGCAATAATCTTTTCTTTCCATCCTAAAATCACAGACTTTTGTTCACATAATGAAACAAGGTCTCACATTTTGTACTTCCTTTAAGATTAGCTGCTAAAGTTTCCTGATATAATGATAAAATGAACCAGTCAGCTTGTTGACACTTGACTGGGATTTTAGCAAATTGCATCTGCTGTAGCCTACCCTGTGGAATCAATTATTGATAATATAGGTGTGGAAGAACATTTATAAAAGTGGTTTGGGATATGTTATTGCTCATGCTAAGAACTATAATGAGCATTTTAAACCATTTTGACAGTGACCTCTGCAGGTATTTGATCACTGCAATGTGTGGTAACTCTATTCTGCTTTAGAATCAAAACCAAGCCCAAATAATGAAAGACAGTGCCAAACCTTTAAGCTAGTTTACTCATTCTTCCAGTGCACATCCTCTCCTACTTAATACCTGACACTTGCCTATTTCTTTCCAAAAACCAGTGATGCATGGTGCCTTCCTACTTTCCCAAGGCACTGCCAAACAAGTAGCTGAGACTTCTCCTTCTCCCCCCTTGGACTATTTGTCTCAGGAACAAAAGATCTACACATAATGTTCTTACAGCCCTGCTGTGCTCCAAAGCTGTGCAGAATGAACATTAATACAACAAAGGTTAAGCAAAGGTGGAAAAGCCATTTTTTAGCACACAATCAGTAAAACCTATGTCAGTAGGAGAAGGTTGCAGCCCCTTGGTAAGCAGGTAGAGCTGTAGATCATTGTCCAAGCCATGGGAGACACTCTCAGATTTATGGGCCCCACAAATTCATGGCTTTTTCCACATGTTCTTGAATGACATCTACTCATCATTCATCTATAGGTTGCCTTATTTCCATATGCAGCTGCCATAAAGCAGTAACCAGATTCATAGTGAGTCACTAGGAATGCAAAAAATGGCACCTCTCTGTTCCCTGTGTAATTAATAATCAGAACAAAAAGTTGTTGAGGCTATCTCATCTCTAGAAAGAACTGGTCCTTAATTTTGCCATAAAAGTTATAACAGCAGAAAGCCTCTTGACTGAGGGAAAAGAAAGGATGATATAGCCAATACCTTTGTTCTGCTCTTCCCAAAAGCTCTGGGCCTGCAAGAAAAGAAAGAAGAGAAGAGAAGAGAAGAGAAGAGAAGAGAAGAGAAGAGAAGAGAAGAGAAGAGAAGAGAAGAGAAGAGAAGAGAAGAGAAGAGAAGAGAAGAGAAGAAGAGAAGAGAAGAGAAGAGAAGAGAAGAGAAGAGAAGAGAAGAGAAGAGAAGAGAAGAGAAGAGAAGAGAAGAGAAGAGAAGAGAAGAGAGAAGAGAAGAGAAGAGAAGAGAAGAGAAGAGAAGAGAAGAGAAGAGAAGAGAAGAGAAGAGAAGAGAAGAGAAGAGAAGAGAAGAGAAGAGAAGAGAAGAGAAGAGAAGAGAAGAGAAGAGAAGAGAAGAGAAGAGAAGAGAAGAGAAGAGAAGAGAAGAGGAGGCCCATTCTCCATGGTCTGGCCCCACATCCAGATTGGGATCAAGACTTTTTTTAGCTGCACTTTCTTGTGCATGTTTTAAATGTACTTCTATAGCAAGGGTTCAGGATCTACTCATTCCACAATTTAACTCAGCACTCTGAGGGGTTTGTTTTGGTGAAACACTGCCATGCAGGTTTTTCATAGTTTCTTGTATTACTATGTAAATTGCAGAGCTGTGGTTATAATCCTGTGCTTGTGACATCAATTACTTAATGCCTATAGAGATTATTGTAATGCTGCAAACAACAGATTATGTTTTAAAGTACATAGTAAGCAGCAGGAACTAATAAACTCTTTTATTTAAGATTTATTTATTTTGAAAATAGAGTAAATAAGGGCAGGAAAAACTGCACAGACCCACACAGTGCCATTAACAACCAAAATCCATCCATGACACACATCCCTCCAGGCACTGCCTTGCAATCCTTTAGCTGAGATTCCTGTCTTACATTAAGTTTTACCAAGGAAAGGAGAAGCATTCCTGAAAGCAATTATGAACTTGAAAGTTCATCATTTGTTGGGGGGCAGGGGGAGAGAAGCAACAGTGTTCAATGAATGCTTAATTAGAAACAAAGCATATCTGCCTATACCAGTAATGGGATATTGACTGACCAGCCATTGTTTATGGGCTGGTTTAGATAACAGGACAGATTAACCCCCAACATAGGCAATTTTTTAAACTAAACATGCAATTGTAGAGCCTGTGATTACATCATAAGGGAGAGACAAATTCAGGGGTTCTTGTCCCTGCTCTGGACCTTGAAATTCAGCTCTGAACCCACAGATCGTTTCTCCCAAATATTCTTTTGCTGTCTATAGCTAAATAAATTTTTATTCAAATTGGTACTGCAGTTCCAAAATTCATATTTGACCTAAGCAGCTTAGTTACCAGCTAGTAGCAGTTTAGTAGCAGTTTTCTATTCTCTTCATGTCAACTAATACTAAGTTTAATAAACTGTCATCATGCCAGAATAGCCACGACACTGGTGGGGAGAAGACTGGCTTGGGTTCAAAGGCATTACTGGTTTGCAAAAAAAGGGAATTCTAGGAGGAGGAAAAAAAACCCAAAACCACCTCAAGTTCTGAAGATGTTGGGAAAATTTCTGAAACATGAGAATTTTTCAGTGAAAGAGTGATTGATTTCAGCCCTCCAAACTCTGCTCAGGCACCTCTGCAGCCACAGACTTTTCTGCAATGGAGACAGGCAGGGGGGAAGGGGGAATAACTCTGTATTTTCACATTTAAACTAGGAGGATTGTTGAAAATCCCTCCCTCAACCCCCACATATTATGTAATGCCTCTTAATTACTCTATATGAGTTAAGGCAACATGATAAAAATTTCATCAAAAAGTTAAATTAGAATCTGTTATGTATGGACAAATATATAAATTTATATGCTCAACTATTTTGGTCTCATCTAATTTCAAGGTTTTCATCTAATTTCAGTTTGAGTCTGTTTCCTTTCACAATCCATAGCAGTGAGTTTGTTTTCCTATTGCTGAAAATTATTTTTTTTTTCCAAACCAGACCACTGCTTGTCATATTCACTTCAACAAATGATTCAGAGCATCCCAATCTTTATTCCCCCAAAACCTGCCTATTTAATTACAGCCCATGACAGCACTGTCTGGAGAAGTCAAATGGCACAAATGAGCGTGGGCTTTTCTGAAGGTAAAAGGAACAATCTGACTTTCCAAACAGACCCATCACTTTCTCATTTGTTTCTGAAGCAATCTCGTTGTGCTTTCCTATGAAATGTGCTAAAATCATCACTAATTCCTGCAGCTGAGGCACCAAAGTTGTGGAACAAGGTACAATCAGGCTGCAACTGCTATCAAAATTCCTAAGGACTACCAGGGCAGCTCTGGGACTCCCCAGAGCCTCTCCCAGGGTCACTCTGCCTTTGTACACTTTGTAATTCATGTTTAATCAATGGGTGGTGTCTCTACAATTGTTGATAAAAAAGCCAAATGGAGGCTACTGCAGCCAAGGCAGCATTTCACTCCATACATCTCAACTGGGACAGTTTAATCTTAGTTTTTAAATTTGGCATTTTAAACCCAAATCCTTCAACCAGGTGCTTTAAACTGTGAAAATCATTCCAGGGGAATTTTTATTCACAGCAGTTGAAGAGAGTTATATGTGTTGTAAATAATATGTTATGTTATATTAAAGGAGAAAATAAAAGTTTGGTTCATCAGAATCGCTGAGCTGAATTAGTTTGCCTGGGAGCAGCCTCAGTGGGGAGTTGTACAAGAAAATGAGGCCATCCAGATATTACAAGTTTGCTCCTCTCCTCAGTCCATGTCAGGTTATTCTGACTAATAAAACAGGGGACAACATTTGTCCTGTCAGCTGAAGAGAGATAAGGGGTCTGAAACCCTAATTTCATTAGCCTCATTGCTAACTGGCTCAAATTATCTCTCTTTTACAGTTGTTCCATAAGCAATTCACTGGGGACCTGCCACCTGATGTACATCTAAAGGTGCTTAAAAAACCCAGAGCACACACTGTGAAAAATCTGAGCACTGGTGAAAAATCTGAGCACTGGCAAACTGGGCACTGCTTTGAGCAGGAGGAGCTACTGGGAGAGGGAAGGGAACCAAATGCCCTATTAACCAATCTTAACATGAAACTGCTCATTTTTTTGCATCACAAATGTGGAGATGCTTCAGGGTCCAGCCCAGCCAAAGGCTGAATTTCCCCCTGGTGAGTCCCTGGGGGCAGGTTGTGCCCCTCAGAACCAGATCCCCAGCAGACAGAAGCTGAGATTTGCTCACATGCAACAAACATTCAACCAAGGACATGGTAATTCTGTCATGAGACAAAGCAGTTGTCCTTTGGGCTGCACAGAAAATATGTTTCTCTGGGTAATTTCAAATGTGGATGTTCAGCTATGATTTGTGACTCACTCTGAAGTTTCCATTTTTTTTTATTTTTAGAAATAGATAGTTGTTGTATTTTAACTACCATTCCCTTATTTACGTTCTTCATTTTTTAGAAGAAATCCAAGAGGTTTCCAAACATCCATTGAGCATTAACCTCAAAAATTAATTATCTAGATGTTTGCAACAACATTTACACACTGTGTTAGGAAAAGCAATTTGCTTCCCCAAAGAGTACCTATTTTTCAGTTAGCAAAAAAAGCTGTGGTATGTCAAGAATAACTCAGGGGGAAGCATCAGTCCATCATTTCAAATCAATTTCACAGTTGCAGGAAAGGTGAACAGAGTTTCCACAGGTGAAAATGCCAGGAAAATTTATCCTTGTTCTTAGCCTGAACTCCATTGTGTCAGACAGCAATCTTTCAGGGGTTTTTTAAAAAAAAAAATTTTTTTGAAAGACCAACACAAATGTAAATGTTCTAATTTATAGTGGCAAAATTAGGTGTCAGATTCATTCCTTGTTTTCAGTGAGCTCAAATTTTTCTTTTGGGCACTGGAGACAGAGAACATTTTTCCTTCTGAATTGTGGCTCCCTTTGCCACGGTCCTGTGGGTTTGGGTTATGGAGGGGATGCGGGAGCCCAGCTCAGCTTTGCCCTCTCCACTCCAGCTTCTCCCCAGAGAAAAGTTTATTCCCCACAGACCACTCCAGAAGAAACTGTCTCTGCTATTTCAGCCACCAGAAATATATCTGTGCTAATTTACAGCTGGAAAAAAAAAAAAAATTATGAGAGTTCACATCTCTTATATCCCCCAAATAAATAAACTAAACGGTTCAGATAATACAATAGAATCAGTATTTTCAAATGAGCTTTTTAATGAAGCCTGAATAGATTTCCAGCCCACATGAGCAGAAAACTAAGTAAAATCATTGGGGACTACTGTTAAAAAGCTCCTTGAAAAATAAAAAAAAAAAAAAAAAGAAAAAAGGAAAAAAGGAAAAGAAAGAGAAATTGATCTTAGGGCAGAAAAGGCACTTTGCATACAAGGAACTGGCAAAGCAAGGGGCAGCAGAGAAGAAAGTGTTAAGAGAACTGAAGATAAAAAGGTGCCATTAGGAAGATGGCTTTGGAGCAAATTACACAGAAATAAGATGAATTTTTTCTTAAAACCAAATAAGCAAACAAACCAGCTCCCCCAGCCCTCTGATCAGCAAAGAAATCAGAACTGTCAGCTTTCATCTGCCTCGCACAATAAACCTAAACTCAAAAGAATAGTTAAGTTTTGATTCAAGCCACACAAAGCTAATTTTGCTGGCCATGGCTTTCCCTAACTAGGTGTTTTGGACTCTGAGGAACGTGAGATTTTCTAGGTTGGAGAGTGTTTTAGTATTGCTACAGTGTCAACCTTGAATTATGCACGGATTTTTAAATATGGATCTGTTCCTCTACTTATGATGACAGGCACATTCACATCATATAAAATTGGGAATGAGGAGAGCTAAACAAAGCCAGTGAGTTCTGAATTGATCACCTAAAACATCTGCTGTATTGCTTAGGAATTGCAGCCCATATGGTATTTCAGAGCATCCAATATTTGGAGGCACACTACCTATGCAGAGCATCCATAAAATGTCAGAAACACCCATTTTGGCTATTTCAGTCTTAACTCTGGATGCTCTTTTTGTAAAATAAAAAGCCTAAAATTATTTCTGGGTTTATTTTTTCTGTTTTGTCGTATAATTTGATTGCAATCAACTTATCTCCTGCCCTAAGTCTCCCCTGTGTTTCTGTACACTGGGAATGTTAATAGTGTTCAAAACAACAACAAGAACTTAATGGAAAAGAGAAAAATAAGTGATCATCTAAATGTTATCCTTCCTATCTCAGCCAATCTACTCCTTGCACTTATTCTGAATCTCACCACCATTAAGGTACAATAATCCCACAGCAACCCTAACACAGTATTGATTAACAACAAATCAGAAATATGCATTTAAAATGGGAGTTTCCTCTGATTTAAAAATCCTGCTATATCCAGGTCCTGCCAAGAGAAAGGATGTGACATTTTTCAGCAACTGACCTCAGAGTGAATTAGACACCCAAATAATTTTTAAGCAGTAATGTATTTTTGAGAATGATTCTAAGCATCAAAATCTCACTAAAACAAGTCAGATTGGAGCCTCTAATTTTGCATCAAAAAATAGCAAGGCAAAACATCTCAAATCATCAAAAAAAATTATTTTTTTTTAAATTCTACTGGCCAATTACCTGCTTTGCAAGTTAGGCTTTGTTTTGGGGGAGATAAGAAAGGCTGGACTGTCACAACCACTCAGACCACATCCTAAAGGAGGAGAGAGCTGCTGTGCAAAACAGAGAAAATACCAAATGGGGCATTGGAGCCACAGAGCCAGAGGAGCCATTGCATTGAAAATAAATTCTTCAAATGGCAACTAGTCTGGGGAACAGTGCAGGTTCAGAAAAGATGGCAGAGATCAGCTGAAATACTTGCAATTTCTCATGACAGAGTTTCCTTTAACCAGTCCAAGCTCAGAGAGAGGTAAGGGTGAACCATGAATCAACACTCACCGAGTCTCTCTGGTAAACTTATTATTTGTTGTTGCAGTCTATTGCACAACTCAAGACAAAGGCTTTCCCTCTGCAGATAAACACTAATAAAAGTGCCTGTATTTTCCCTTTCTGCCTCAAATCTAATCCATGGGTAAAAATCAGTAGCAAGTTGCATAATTCTTAGAATCCCTCCAAAATTTATTGGATTATGTTCTACAAGTGATTACAAAAAAAAAAATCCAGCACTAATTTACCCTTTATATCATCAGGCAAATTGGATATATCTTATTCATCCATCTCAAACATTCAGAATTTCAGAATTAATTCAGTATTTCAGAATAAAAATATCATTTTGGAGTGGCCAAGAGGTGAGTTAGGTACCAGTTTTGGCAATTCCAGCTCACATAAACAGAAGGCAATCTGGAGCCCAAACTGCAACACACAAAATTGTATACAATTTAAAACAAGTTCTGTGCCTAGCAAGAGTTGTCCAGTTTAGCAGGATTACTATTTCTAATGCTGGAATGCTAAAATATGTTATTTAATGAAGCTGCATTGTGTACTTCATGATAGCCAGCTGAATAATACTGAAAATTAAAAGCTTATTTTCTCTCTTTGTACCCTGAAGTCATTGAAACCTAAGAGAGCAAAACTCACAGCTCACATTATCTCTGCCATAAACTTATTCTAAACCTAAAAGGCCTCAAATTTTTTAAGAAAAACAAAATTCAGAGCTTTTTGTAAAAGAGCAGATCCCAAAAGCAAAACCACTGCTAGAGCAGAGAGAATTCTGTCAGGGCTCCCTCTTTTGGCAACAAAATAAAAGCTTCACAGATCATCATGAAAAGCTTTTCGCAGGGGGTTCTTTGCTCGCAGGAGTGCAAACCTCACATCACACATGGCCTGGCTGCATTTTATCTTCTAGGGGAGACCTCAGCTGCCCAAAAGTCTTCATTTAGCCATACAAAAAGTGCTGCTGCTGCTGCTGCTCATGAATTTTGGAGTTACTTTCACTGTCCCTTGATTCTGAAGATTACTTGGAGCAAGAGGAACCACTCAAAATTCCACATTTTGCTGGGAGCAAAAATCTTGCTGGGAGCTAAGAGTTATAGGACTGGCCAGGAGCAGGCAGAAACAAAAGCAATTTGGCATTGGCTGGGATAAAAATCACAGGATTAGTCAAGAAAATAGGTCACAGAGGACAGGCCAGAGAACAAGTGTGAAAAATGGCTTTTTCTGATTAGTCCCTTCCTGGGAAGTGTGCCAGAAAGTACAGAAGGTCCCCAAGAAATTTCCTCAGGCTAAGTTTCACTGTGCAGCTTTTCCACAGAAGCTGTCAAATGGAAAAAAAAAACATCTAGAAATTTTTTATCACTATTGGGACTGCTGGTACAGAAGATTTGTACCTGGATTTTACACAGGATTTCTAAGAGCTGCTGATGGCTTGGGAAGGGACAGGGCCTGAATTTGTCACCTGAATTTGTCACTTACCTGGGGGCTGGGATGTGCAAGGAAGGAAAATCTGTTCACCTGAGCTGCTCCTACATTTCTCAGTAAAATGGAGTTTGGGGTCAGTATGCACAACCCACAGGCAATTTAGGGCAAGTTCTTTAGTATTGTACTAAAACCACAGACACATTCATATTAATTTGGCCTTGTAGGCACGTATAAATATATATTTATATCTAATAAAATATAGGAAAGGCTTTGGATAACTTTTTCCTTTGGCTTCTCTGTAATTTACATCACCTGATATTCTGAAACTCTGGTTTTTGTTTTTGTTTTTGTTTTTTATAATGGGAGCTTTTTAGCAACTTTTGGTAAGGATTATTGAAATTTAAAGGTTCATTGTGTTATAATTGTCTCATCCAGGCCCCAAAGGCTTTTGTGTTACTGCTGTCCTGTGGGGAATTGAGCAATGGGATGCTGGTTTTGTGAACCCAGGGAGAGCTCCTTATAAACATGACAGATATTATGGGGTCTTTCAATTTAAATACCTTGTCTGCAAAAGGCAGATTGTTCTGGATTTATACACATAAAGAGAATATCATGCTAACTTTTTATTAAAAATTAAAATCTTTTGAGTCACAACAGAAATCAATATACCACAATTTGAGTGAAGTAGAATGATGATCCTGTGGTTAAGTAATTGAAAAGGGAATTGAGTAATCTGTCATTCTCCCTGCTCTGGGCAACTTAGCTCTGGATGTCTTAAGCACTGCATTGTAGGCTCTTAAAAGAGTTAGGCATCATGTTTCCAAAAGCAATTTCAGCAAGCAAGGCAGCATTTGGGGTACATTCCTAAATAAAAGTTGCATTTTTTACATTTTGCACATCCTGGAATTGTGGCCTTTTCCAACATGCTGGACTAAGAGGTTCAAGGAGCTCAACAAGGTGGCCAGTAAGGATGGGAGGCATGATCTGAGACAATCAAGCACTGCCCATCTCTAACCTGGCAGGTGAGAACTGACTGTGGCTGTAAAATGTGAGGCTGGGCAGGAGCTGCTGAGAGCTCTGACATGTGCAGAACCCAGCGCTGGACCTGCCTGAAACTGGCTTTGAAAAGCATCCTCTGACACCTCAAAGCACTTCTGAAAATGAGACTGAACCACCTAAAGTGCTCATGCATTACTCTACATGGTCTTGTGGAGGCCAAGCTCTAAATCCAAGAGCTCTTTGGGACACCAAGCTGCTCAGCTAAGCAAGAAGGAGGCTGCATTTCCTTTCTTTTGTTCTTTCCCTCTTTTACCAGCACCAGTTTGCCCTGTCTGGGAGAGCCTCATGCAGTGTTGAGGTGCTAGACTCAGTTTTTTGTGCAGATTGTCCTTTGCTGCATGTACACAATCTCATCACCGCCTGGCTGTCACGTGGAGCGAGGTGGGCGCAGATGGGTGACCACGAGGGTTTGAAGAATAAAGGCAACAAAAATGCAAAAAGATGGATGGTAAAGACAGGCGAGTGATGATGCAATTCTGTATGAAAGTATATCTGTGCAATCAGTGTGGGCAAAATCTGTCCAGGCTACCTGAATCTGGAGTGATGCTTCTTTCCATTACAAGCCAATGCAGCAGCTCAGGAAGAGAAGTGTTTGCCTTCATTTTGAATTTGCCTGCCTTTTGTCACAACCTTAATTTCACTGAGTTGCTGAGTTTTGTGTCTTCATAAAATGCACCATTCAAGCTTCCAGCAGACATGCAGATTAGCCTTATCCCAAAGCACCTCATCTCTATTTATCCCGGGATAATTAGTCACATAAATTAGAAGTCATTACCAAAGGCTACAAAAACCTTTAGCAAAGGCTTGTTGACAGGCTAAACATGTTTAAAATATTTTTAGGGTGGGAAGAGAGGGGTGTGTATGTGGGGGGAGGTGGGGGGAAGAGAAATATCATCATCAGAGGAAGGAAATTCTGTCAGAGGAAATGGGGCTGTGTTAATCTGTATTCATTCCTAAAGAAAGACTTATAGCATTGTGTGCTGCCACGGTGATATATAACAGAGGACATTTCAAATGCCAAGCCATAAAAGTGTATTTTCTTCATTACATTTTCGTTGAATGCTTTGATCTTCCCATTTTACACTATAAGTTTGATTCATCATTACTTTCCAGTAAGAAACTGCCACATTTGATTGTGGAAAGAAGAATTCTTATCTAATTGCAATTTGTAAGCCCAGGATTTAGTGTATTGTTGCCTGAAAAATGGAACTGTCTAAATTATTTTCCCTGAAACTAACATCCTCAACAAATAAAAGCAACATATGATAGCTGGGCATAATTAAAGAAAAAATGACACCTACTGTTACATGAATAAAGAAAATATGTTGATGACAAGAAAGGGGGGGGAAAAAAAAAGTGAAATCCCTGCAGTTTTAGTAAAACACAAAAGCATCACATTTTACTTCTTTTAACACATTTGTTCAATGAATTGGAAAAAAAAAAAAAAGCAATCCCATCCTCCAGAGCAGGCTGCAATGTACAGTTATTTCCCTGCAGCCCGAGCAGAGCTCGTCAGACATTTTGGATTCACTGTGCAGGCACAGCAGCCCTGCCTGAGTGTCCCGACACCCAGCAGCCTTTCCCGAGCCATGAGAGAGCGGCCACGAGAGTCTGGGCGTGCAGAAAATCCTCCCTGCTTGCTGCTTCACTTTCAACAGCCATTTTGATCTCTTGAGGTGTCTGTACGTGTTTTATAAAATCAGTTTTCAGGCAACTTTCTGCTTCTTCGAACCTTTTCTTTTTTATTTTCTGCTTTGTTGCTCGTCGTCCCAGCTCCCTCACATGTGCTTATCTATTCCCTTCCCCAATATTAAGCAACTCACAGAAAACCTCTGGTAACAAAACATGTAATATTCTGTTATCATTTGGCATTTTACCATCCAAAGCTTAGAGTATTTGTCTTTTTTTCCTTTGTTTTCAGCACTGTCCTGCCTCGCCCCTCCCCACAGCATTCACATATTCATTACAGATGCCTTGATAAACTCGTTTCCACTCCATGGGGTATGAATAGGGTTATGGAAATCACCTATCTATAGCAATACATGATAACAAATATGCAGTGATAGCTCTGAGAGATGAATTATTCCCCACTCTCAACAGCATCACAACAGTATAATTTGTAACCTGTTGGAGGAAATGCTATCCTGATATTAGTGAGTTTTCCAGCCCATTCTGAGATCAATTCTGCTCCAGCTACTCCCCCAATGTACTCAAGAAAGTTTGAAGCCAGGCTGGATTTTTCTACCCAAGTTGGCAATGCAGTTTTGACTGCAGTAAAGATATAATCAGAAGATTTCAGACAATAATGTGTAATGTACTTATAGAAATATACCTAGAATATGACTAAGTACTACAGGAGCACTATTACAATCTGCTGTAATAATTACCTGCAAGCAAATATAAACACAGTCAAAAGAAACACTATTAATCTCTAAAAACAACAACAAAAAAATCTAATTATGTATCTTCATTGTTTACAAATGGTCCCAAGTATTGTCTCAAAATACAGAGCATTACTCCAAGTAGAAGCACAGTAGTAATGAGTGGGTTTGCAAGAAAAAAATAAATAAATAAAATGGTTACTCTGGAATTTGGGTCATACTGCAGCAGCAGTGGGGTTGAGCAGCTGTGTGAGGGATGCAGCCAAAACCTGGTTAGAAGCCACTGGCCTTTTGTGGAGATAGAAGGAACACTCTACATGAGTCACCTTCTGAGCCACCTGCAAACTGCCTGTCAACAAGCTCTCAAAATAGCAAAATCCTGCTGGGGGGTGGGCATATGCATCTCTTTCTTGGAGCAGGATCTCCATTTAGTAATAATAAATACTTAATGAAAAGAGGGCTTTATGCAAGAGTAAAATATGTTTTCCAAACATCCAGGTACTGAACTGGGTGTTAGAAATTGGCAACAGCTGCACAAGAATTCCAGAGCTGGAGAGAGGCCTAAGGTAATGAGATAATAACCACCTTGAAGATGAGTGCCCATTTCACCAGGATTCCTCTGATCACGGCTGCAATGCCATGTTTCACCTCTATTACATGGAATTGTTCTCTGCATTGCCAATCATTAGGATACCCCCGGTATTGGAGCAGAAGAATTTGCTGTGCACCTCAGGTGAATATCATGTAAAATCCAGGAAAATGAGCTCTAAACCCAGTTATTCCAGTGCTGGTGTCCCAGCATCACTGGGAGCAGCTGCTCAGCAGCCCTGTCACTGCCTGCAGCCACAGTTCCCCTTCCTGGATATGGAGAAGGACCAACCCGATTAGAAAACACTTATTGGCATTAAGCATCCACTAGATGATCTCCCAAGCTCCCTTCCAACCTCAGTGATTCTATGAAATATTCCTTTATGTCAATAAACACGAGCAGATCTGATCAAATATTGATTTCCAGCACTGCTCTTCCCCAGGCAGGTTTTCTGTAACATTGTGAGGAGTCAAGTGATGGGGAGGATGAGAGATGTTTTTCCCTACCCTGCCTCTTCTGGAGCCTCAGGGAGTTCTTTACAGATTCAAGAGAAACAAAACACATGTGGCTTTGAAGAGAGACAGCTCCTTCTTAGGACTGCCAGAACTGCTTTGGGTCTGAGGGGTTTCTCTCGGACCATTCAAAGGAGAAGTTTTGGACCAGGCTCTGGATGTCTCCTTCACCACGTGGACTCCACAAGCTTCTCCAAATCTGAGATATTAATGAAAATAAAAGGAACAAACAAACAATACCATTCCCTGGCATCTTAGCTCTGGTAGACTTCTTGTTGCTTAAAAGGGAAAATTTCCATTTCTATCAAATAAGTTATTTGATAAGGGCTATTGCTGCAGACATTCACTTCACATGAAAGATTTCTGGATACTGCAGTGTTAGATAAAAGCCCTAAAATATCTGGGATAAGGGACTGTCCCTGGCCCACACTAGTTCAAAATATTTGCCAGGCAAAATCAAAATGTGACCTTCTTCAGTAACAAAAAGAGCATTATTTATTTATTTTTCAATTTCCCCTAAAAGTTCCCCAATGTACAAAGAAAGTGGCATTACTGCAGGGCATATCACAAGCATTTGGGCGAGTAGGAAAGAAAAAGGAAAACTCTCCCACTGAACTTCTCTTTTTCTGAAGCATCATTCTAAGATCAGGAGTGAGCTGTTTTGATTTCTTTCTTTGGTTTGGTTTTTTTTTTTTTTTTTTTTTAATGCTTTCCTATATTGTACCAGATTTTTTTTTTCTTGATTGCAGAAAACATTTTCAGTCTGGAATAATTTTTAACTACTTCATTAAATTGTCCTAAAATACAAAGAATTTCAAACCAGTGTGCTTTTATGATGTGAAAATTCTTTCTAGAGCTTTATGGAGCTACTGCTGTGAAATCATAAATCAGCATGGGCAAAACAATGAACCATAATATTTTGCACGGATGTGGGAGGAACAGTTCCTGGTCTTTTATATAACTTCTAATCTATGTTAAGCAAGAAGCATTAAGAGTAACTTAGAGACACTGTCAGAGTTTGAAAACAGGTATGATAAAGAAAAAGAATTCACTATTGCCCATCAAACAGGGTAAACTCAGACCCTTTCAAAAATTATCTGAGCATCCTCAAATCCAAAATGAAGTCAGTGGAGTCCTGCAGCAGCTCTGTGGCTCTGAAACTCAGCTGCCCATTTTTTAATGGAGAATGGCAAAATACCTTGAGGGGATACAGAGCAATTTAAAGCATTATGAAGACAAAACACTAAGTACCACTTCTTACTGTACACACCATTTCATCAGGGCATTTTTAATCAGCATGCCTCCGAGAGAGCCGGGCTCAGCTCCACAATATTTAATGTCAATGGCTGCTGGTTAGCAGGGGTGGCAATTCTGCTTAGTGGGGACATCTTCCAGTGATTTAGCAGTGATTAGTGCTGCTCAGTCTCCTGCTGCCCGTGCTGCTCCTGTCTCCAACAATAGCTGCTCGCTGTCCCCAGCCCTTCTGCCTGCTGGAAATTGCTGGCAGTGATTTTCCAGCACCCCCTTTCTTCCTGACACCCTCCCCAATTCCTGGAGAGAGCTTTGCTCCCCAGGGCTTGGGATGAGCCCACTGCACGAGCAGGGATGCTGTGGCTGGCCCAGCTGGCAGCACTGCACTGCTGGGGGAGCATCCAGGCCCTTTCTCAATGCATCCAACATTTAATCCCCCCCTCCATGGAACTGTTCAGTGGCAACAAAACACTTTGACACAAGTTTTCAGAACCTTGGGTATGAGCGCTGTTGTAAGAAGGGAATTTTTTATGATCTCCTTCGTCCATTCAACAGGGAGATCAGCACACACTGGTCCTTTAAGAAATTCAACAATTTTGATAATTTTTGTTTGGTCCTTTTCTCTGGGACAGAATTATTCTTTTGCACATTCTGTCTCTAGCCTGCTCACACATTAAATACCAGTAAATGTATTAGTGTTGCTGAAGTCTGCTAAAAGTCCAGACCCGCAATTTCAATACTTTAAATCAGTAATACCATTTGACTGCTTCCTTCCCAATGAAAACAGTGGTTGTTCTTTTGTGGGTTGGACTGGTTAAATGATGATTCATTAAATTCCAAGAAAAAAAAACCTTTCAGTTTTTAATAATTAGTTTCATTCAAATTTAATAACAATGCAGCTTGAATAGAATCCTGATTTAGTGACAGAAAACAGCAGAATCAGTCCTTGCTTTTTATTTTGTCTCACAATACCCTTCTTCTCTCACAGGACACTTTGGGCTTATTATATCAGCAGTAGATGATACCATGTTTAAAATATCAGTTATCTGCTATTGGGTTTGCCATAAATTTCTTGTGTAATCTTCAGCAAGTTACCAGTTTACCATCTAAAGGAACTAACTTCACACTGTGCTCTACCTGTTCTGGACATTATATGGTTTCCTTAATAAATATAATAGCAAGAACAGATAGGAGGATATTTTTAAGTGCTTTAAAGGAGAGAAAATTATAAAATACTAGGGGGGCTTTTTGTTTGGTGGGGTTTTTTTTTTTGTTTAATTGATTTTTTTCTTCTTTGCTAACAACCAGAGAACCTTAAAGGAAGCCTTTGAGCAATAGCTGGTATTGCTGGTATCCACTGCTGTTAGAGGAATTTGCAATTTTTTTTGTATTCAAATGGCATCAATAAAATGATGGTTTATGAACACTCTTTAAAATGCAGAAAGGGAAAGAGAATACAGAAAGCTGTATGGTAATACAATATTCCAAAGACTGCAGCCTATGAACCCCAGACAATAAGGACTCTATAACAATGGAAGTCTACAGTGTACATAGAGTTTTGATATCAGACTATTTTTTAATCAGAGAATGAATTTTATCAATGTTGGTCTAAAGTAACCTTGGGCACCGTTAAGATTGCTAAAGGGGGAAGGAGACTGGATAAAATAATTACATATAAATCTCCAAGAAGAAATTGCATTTGATCCCAAGTACACATAGAATATATTACAACCAGGCTATTTTTAAAATACTTACTCAAAGAGATGGAACAATAAGAATTTTCTTGGGCATGAAAAGGAAAAAAAGCACCTGTTTTAATAACCATTTTATAAATTGTCCTTATACTTCTTTAAAGACTGCAGGAGAAATACTCACTTGACATAATTGGTTCTAGACCTGCATCTTCAGAAAGTGTCTAGAAGCAAGACCCACAAGGTCTCAAAATTTGTACCCCTACATTGTAAACTGCAATCAAGTTAAAGTGCCAAGATTTTTCAGCATTGTTCAGGAATCAGTTTTTTTTTTTTTTTCTTTTTTTCTTGTTCATCTTTATGGTGAATTCCACACACGTGGAAAACCATGCTCAGTGAGTTATAAATGCCCACTGGAGACCAAAGCTCCTGAGATTGGGATAAGGCCACATCACGAACTTCTCCCTCAAAGTTGCTGCCATGGCAAAGCCGCTGAGACTCGGTGTGATTGAGGCACCCGAGTGAGGCCGAGCTGCATTCCTTGCCCAGAAACAATGGGGTGCACTGATTTGCATAATGGTGCACACATTTGCATTGTGAGCAACTTTTGTAATATTGTATGTGGATGTTCCTTGTGCCATAAACTGACTGAAGCTCACAGCCTTGGATATTTAGAAACCATCAAGTGTAAGTTAGTTATCTTGTCTGTCTTTAATATCAATGGATGGATTAAATCCCTTCCATAGGATGAATCTTTTTACTTCTCTTGGATAAATGTCTTAGGGGAGAGTGAATCATCTTTTAGAGTTTCCTTGCACACACCAGCAATTTAGAAAGAGCCCAAATTGGCAGCTCAAACAAGGTCTTAACTAAGGTTTGTCATCAGATGAAATTAATTTCACCCTAAAGTTTGTAAAGACTGGAAGGCACATGAGGACAGCAACTTCCCTGTGCCATCCAGCTGCTGATGCTTCTTTCTGGATTAGGTTTTTTAAACTTAATCTTTGTAGGAAGATTCTCAACACAGTTGTGAAGAAAGGAGGCAGAAACTTCCATTTCTAGTTTAAGTCCCTTTAGCAAGAGATGCTATAGAATAAGAAAAATCTAAAAATAGAGAAAGGAGTTTTGAAATACTTAAACCACATTACATAAGCAGAACTAACAAGCAAAACAAGTCAGATGAATTTCAAATGGTACTAAATATAACCTTGTAAATAATACCATTCTAGAAGGCTGATTTTCTGAATCAGAGAGCCAGTTAGCATTAATGGACATAACTTCTGTGAGAGATAACTAAACGAAAGGAGGTTAAGGGTTGAACATTTTGCTCTGTTTATTCTCTGAAATCCAATTAACTTCAGGTATTTGAAAAGACAAAGCTTGAAGAACACATCTGAAGAAACGTAAGGGATTGAGACTCCTGAAGGAACAGGAAGAACTCTTGATACAAACATTGCCACACATCCAACAGGGTAAATTCTTTGAATTAGGCATGAAAGAAACAAGAGCTCTTCCCAACAGTCCGGAATGGAGGTATTTTTGTAATTTCTGATCTTCTTTCTGTGCCTCTAAAGTCATCACCTCCAGCAGCTTGAAATCCAGCACTGCTGCCTGTGCCAGGTACCTGTATTCATTAGCACCAGCATCTGACAATTGCTGTGTGGCACCTGCTCAGCACTGGGGTTAGGGGCTCATTTGTGCTCCTTGGATGCACAGACAAGAAGAAAAGTTGAGATGGGTAAGCAGATATTGCACAAACAATTTGTCAGTGATTTAAAAATAAAAATAAAAAAAAGAAAGGGAAAATCTCCCCCCAAAAGAAAGGAAAAACATAAGGTACTGTTCTGGAAGATAGGTGTGCTACAAACACAGTGTAAGTTTGTGAGCTCAGTAACTAGCAAAACTTTTGACAAAGGTGTATGAAGGTGGATCTGTCGTGATGCAGCTTTGAGGGAAAAGCACTCAGTCACAGAGAGAGGAGTAAACTCTGACAGGATGAGCTGCAACCTTCCATCAGTCCATCCACGCTCAACGTGAGCCCCACATGTTGCTCTGCTCTCACAAGAACAAGTGAAAAGGTAAAAGAGAACAGCTCCATCCCACTGAACAATCAGGATTGATCCAGGAGAGAGGGACACCATAAACCCAAGCAAATACATATACACAGGGATATATCCAGCTTCCAGAAACTGATAAAACCCAGACCGTGACTCAGCTAGTGGAATTAAGTGTGTCTGATGTAAGTCATGCTTGCACTTATATATGAAGAAAACTATCTGCTTAGAAACAATTCATAAGCAATGACAGGCAAAATGTTTTGGGGTTTTTTTCCCGTGTAATGGCTGGGATGGGGAAGCTGCTGTGCAAATTAAGCCCCTGCAAGAAATCCAGGGATGAAGTGACTTTGTTGTACTGAACAGGAGTTTCAGCTAATTTTGGGCAAAAGCATTCTCTCATTTTCACCCAAAGTTCTATATCTCCCTCATGGAGTTAAAGTACAGAAATTGATATTAACTTCTACTGTGTCATTATAATAAAAAGAAGAAATTTTAGGAAAATAAGCTTGGAGATACTAAATATCAGTAAAAAGAAATGTTAGCACAAAATTAATAGTAATTTGTGTTGCTGGAAGTGAAGATAGATAAACACCTGAAGGGAATCTGTACAAATTGAGGATTTGTGCTCTCCTAAAGTCAGTAGGGTTTTTGTATTTCTGGACCATCTATATTCTCTCAAACACTAAGTTTGCAGAAGAACTTTCTCTGTATAGACATGTTTTGAAAATGGCAGTCTGTCAAGCCACACTATGTGGGATCCATCTCACTTATCTTTACAGGATATGCATCAAAGCTGAACTGGTCAACTGGGATTTTCTTAAAATAAGAGAAACAGGCCCCTCCAAAGGACTGTTAGTCTCATCTATTGTAAACAACAAGCTCAGGATGGAGCACAGTGCCCTGTAGATCTGGGGGGTTTTTTTGTCTTCATCTATTCCTGAAGAAATCCAACTCTAATTGGTAAGGTCAGACGAGAATAACTCTCCCCAGTAAGACAACACATTAGCATGTTCTCCTGGAGTCACAGATACGTTTCAGAAATAAAGAGCAGCCTTGGCTGAGGGTGGGAATGCAGAATTGGATCCCTATAGTGCTAGACAGAGTGTCAACAAAATTGGCTGTAGCTGAAAGGTATGAAATCAGCTCTCCATCTCAGTGCTGTCCATGCAGCTCTGGATTCCCTGTAGTGCTGCTTCTCCTCTTTCACCCTACTCTAGTTGATTTGGGATTAAAATATGAAAGCAACTGGAGCAGAGTGGTTTTATTAAACAGCTGCTCTAGAGGAAGGCTTTGAGCTACCTCCTGTTACTTTGAAAGATACAACGCCAATAAATCTACTTCTGAGTAATGGTAACAACACGCTCAGTGTTAGCGCTGCTCCTGCCCTGTTTGCTTGTCCTGTGAGAAAGATGAATGGCTGCCATGCCTCACATGAGGATCATAAATAGCCTGGTATGAGAAAACGAATTCGGCGTTTATGGGGCACCAGTGCCAGTGAAAGCATTTGTTGGGAGCGTGCCAGCTCTGGCTTGCTTGTGAAAACCACTGAGTTTTCTTTTCTCACATCAGTCCTTCCACTAAAGAGCCTTTGGAGTTTATGCCCACACCAGCATGAGCGCTGTGAGGGAATCAGTGCCTGCTTTTAGCTAGAGAGAGGGATACCAATGCTTCCACAAATTATGTTCTAAGCCCGTGGCTGTGGCAGCAAAAAAACCCCAAAAACAAACAAACAAACAAACAAACAAACAAACAAACAACTAAAAAAATTTTTAAAATCCTAAAAAAAAACCCCAAAAACCAAAAACAAACAAAAAACCCCCAAAAAACACCAAAAAACCCATAAAAACCATAAAAAAATCTTCAAAAAATCCCTACCAAACCCCCCCAAAGAAACAAAAATCACAAAAAAAAAAAAAAAAAACACAAAAAACCCAAAAAATACCCAAAAGAGCAAAACCAAAACCTAAAAAACCCCAAAACCAAACGAAAAACCTAAACCACCAAAAAAATTTATTCTGCCTCTATGAAAACTGAGGTAAGATATTTCATAGAAATGGTAGCTCGAACTGAAATGCTGGGCAGCACTGAAGCCAGTAAAGGAAAAAGGATTTCTCTAAAAGGTCTTCGACAAGGTTATCAATCTAGATAGGCAATATTCTTTAATGAGGAGCTTGTAGGCAGAACAAAATAAACAGTATGGGTGGCAACTTACAGTCTCAATTATCTGGAAACAACTGTATTTGTTGAGAATGATTTTGAAATCAGAATGTCTCTCCAAGTAAATATCTAATGTCAGTTATATTGGAGGACTTGTTTACTCTACATTAAGGAGGTTCTCATCCATTTGTATCCAGCAAAATAAAGCAGGCACTGCCAGCCAATTAAACTGGTTCCAGTTACTGTCTATAAATCTGTAAATGGTCATTTTTAAAATATATTTGTCAATTCTTATTTTAATTATGTAAGAAGTACATTTTATGATCATCAAATTAAAATAGAAGCTAACCCATCTCATTAAACCTATCTGAAAGGAAACAAAATGCACACTGAAATGACAAATACCAATTGTTGAATCATCTATCAGAACTGAGAGCCAACAAGCATTTTCCTTAAAAACCCTGAAAAAAAAAGTGAAGCAGCATTTCTGAAATAAATGAGTCTGGCAATACAAGCTGAAATGGAAAGGGCACTCCTGCACATTGCTCACCCCACCACAGCTCTCAGTGTGCCTTGGTTTTGGGTAACTGGGAATGTCATGTGAGGAGAGTTCCACAGGGACTGGGATTTTCTGGGTTCTGTTTTGAGGGAATAGAAATAGCATTTGGCTACCAAACTCCTGACTCCATAGCTCCTACAAATTGGAGCCAAGTTCTCCAACAGGGAATGCTTAGAAACACGGATAAATGTGTTTCTACTCCATGCCCTGCAGCATCTCTAATCTTGATTACACAATGAAAACCACAGCCCACACCCCATCCTAGCCACCCTGAGTCAAACCATGGGTAAAATTTCTGGGCTTCTTGGAGTCTATGGGCAGACCAGTTGATCAGACAGCATTTGGAGCCAGATTTTCTGCTGGCTTAACACCATTAGTGTTGGTGGAGTTGTGCCAACAGAGAATTTGGCCCTTGAGCTTGGAGTCAGTTTTCTGAAAACCTGTCCATCTCCAAGCAACCACAGAATGTGCTGTGGAGTGCACACAGAGACCAAAGCAAATAAGAGGTGCTTTTAAAAAAAAAAAAAAAAATCCATGTGAGTACTTTTGGTCTGCCACCAAAAAATAAATAGTGCCTTCAGCTTTCCACCATCTGCAGCACCTGTAATTGCACAGCCCAGGCTCCAAAGGGGCCTGCAGGCTGAAACTGGTTTTGGTTTTAGATCTTACAAATGCTCCATCTCCTGTGAGGTAATGCTGGGTTTTTAAGACTTTTTCAAGGTTTAATTGTCTCACGGTACATGTGCAATTCACCCAGGTCACTTGCAGGCAAGCACTGTCTCTAATATGTCCTGCCTATCTTTTCAGACCATTTTTTAGTGATCAGGAAAGATTTTTTCACTGTTTTCTTTTCCTCTACTGTTCCTTTTTTTTTTTTTTTTTGCCTGCTGGCAATAATTATAAGTTGTGCAGACACAAAAAAGCGGATATTAAATACTCTGTATTTTATTAAAAATACTGTCATAGGCTTCAGTCCTGAACCAGCAGTCTGACTAATACATATTTGCCTTCCTCTGGGACATAAACATAGTCATTATTCCTGACAAAACAAAAAAAAAAAAAAGGGAGGGGGGAAAGAATTGTAGCTATTTAGTAACAATTTAAGGTTTTCATTTACTGCCTTGCAATGCAATAATGCACATGCATCTGTGTAATTGTTTTTCCTATGCATTCCAGTTGAAATGGATCCTACTTCTTAGATTCATGGCAATGAAACATTTATAGCACATATTCTGGGATTAATTTGTATTTATCCTATCATATTACATTATTAATATTAACATGCCACTCCTCCCCTTTAACTGTCCTTTTCTTTTCATAATAATAGTTTCTGTGAGGAAATCCAGCACAAAATTTTTTATCCTATCCTAGTCCAAGGATGTTTGGCCAACTCTTGAGGTGTTATAGCATTAGCTGATTTATACCAGCTGAAGGTCTCATATCTCATTTCAAACTGTGTTTCACTTCAGTTCTCAGACTGTTGTGATAATTCTTCAACTTGATCAGCTCTGTTTGTGCAGTTGTCAAACCCTTTCTTTCAGTCCTTGTTTGCTGAAGAAAGGTGCATGTGAAGAAAGGTGTAGGTGAGGAACCTACCCACAAAGTTAAATTCTGTAGAAATCTCTGACCCAATGCACAGGGAAAAAAATCTCTTTATTGGCTTCATGCTGTGGTTGTTGCTTTCTGCTTGGTTTTTAGAAATGTTTGCTGATCACTGTTCAATGCAATTCTGACTGGAATCAAAAAAATTGGACTGGGCTTGAATTGCTGGGATAAAATGCTGTTTTACAGCTCAGCTCTCTTTTCTACAAAATGTGAGAAAGAGAAGACCCTCTGCTGAAGTTCTATTGGAACAGCTGGATTAACGTAAATGAAATTGTGCAAAAGCTCTGATTGCTGAGCTGTGGAGTCCAGGGATAGTCTCAGATAAAATATCTTTAATCAACTTAATACCACAACAATTAAGGAGAGATCTTGTGTCATGTTCTTAGGGTGAGAGATCAGAGCATTCTGAATTTGTGTATAGATAATACAGTGGCTTGGATATTGGTTTCATTTCTGCCTGATCCAGGAAATGGAATTCGCTTCTTGGGCATACAAAGCACCAGATAAAACTCTCACAGTCCCCTGCTTCTGGGCAGTATCTACCCTCAAATGATCTGAAAATGTATTACATGGAGTGAACTGCACAGCGGTTCAGCAAAGCATAAAGATTGGAGTTGATTATCAGACAGCATTAGTACTACAGACCTCAAAAACATTTCCTTACCTGCTGCATTAAATCCTGGTATCTCAAAGAGTGTTAACTCTTGGAAACAGATGAAATAAGGGTTGTGGGCACCCAGCAAAGGCTGGGGCCTCCTCATTTGGAGGGAACAAAGGACACAGACAGCAAGAAATGGTGCAAAAGAATTAGTCTGACTGACATTTACCACTATTAAGTGGCAGGAGACAAGGACAGTTTAATGAAACAGAAGGGTTGAACATTTGAAACATTATATGAATAATTCTTAAAATATGCATAGCTAATCTCTGAAACGCTCTGGCACAATCCAGTAAAGAAAGATTTAGTATGATTTAAGAATTATTTGATTTCTGTGCATCTAATGAGAATATTCAGGGGTACTTCTGGGTAGAAAGAAGTAAAGGAATTAGCTCTTTGCTTAGAGTAAGACTTTAACCATTTTCTGGTATTTTAAGAAGAAATCAGGCCATAATATGTAATTTCATGGCTGCCCACTTTAGGAACTCTCAATGATGTGCTTGTTACAGCTCATTACTGGTTACAGGATGAAGCTGCTCGTTGATCTGATTTGGTGTGTGGTTACTTTTTTGCAAATGCTTGGGGTGAGGTAAGAGTGATTTACCTGAGGTGACAGAGAAAATCAGTGACACAACTGGGAGCAGGTCCCAGGAGGCTGGATCTCAGCTCCAATAGCTAAGTTGACACTACTCACTTCTCAGTTTTGTAAATAAAGGAACAAAGACCTCTTAAAGAGGGAAAAAAAGCACATTAACTTTGCAAGCATGAGGCATTTATTATCTGTGTGCACATATCACATTTTAAACCCTGTGACAAAGTAATATTCCAGCCATTTTGCAGATGAAGCCGTGCTGGAATTGGTTTAGGCTCATTCAGTAAAAGAAGGAGTTAAAGCACATCTGGTTCCTGCAGTGGGTACTGAAATGTGCACACTGAAATGTGTCAAGGCACACTGAATTTTGCCTTCTGCAGCCTCTGCACTGCTGCTGCTGCTGCCCCTGTGCTGGGAAATGCATCACCCTTGGCTGTCTGGTGACTCCACCTGCACCTCTCTGACCCCTAAAACGTCTTGCCCAGGTCCAGGATGGGCAGAGAGGCAGAGGAACCACAGAATCACAGAATGGTTTGGGTTGGAAGGGAACATAAATGATGATGTAGCAGCAAGCAGCTTGCCAAGGCCTCTAAAGCAAGTCCCCAATGCGACTCAGCCTCTAAATCTATAGCTGAATGAACAAGCAATACCAGTTTCTTTTTAAATCAGTAGGATTTCAGGTGTGTTACCAAATAATATTTTTTCTATAACACCAGTTAATGCCCCTATAGAAATAATGATTTCTGCTGCCTGTTCATACACTGGTAACTAGCCACAAAATAACTAGCAACTTGAACTTCTGCACTGGGTGAAAAGATTCAGATCAAATCCATCATTTCTAGATACCACTGGTTTCTCAAGTAAGTGAAGTTTCTACCAGGAAGTAATGAGAAAACAAATTCCTAGAGATACATCACAAATTAATTTTCTATGTGAATTCTGTTAAGCCTAAAGCAGTACACACTTCACTCATCTCAGATTTTTGGGATGTACTGATGTACTTGAGCACCTTCATGTCACTTCCACTACTGCCAGCAATCTTCCCCAAATCTGAAGCATCTGGTTTCATTTCTGATTAACATCAGGAAAGAAAGCATCCCCTGTGAAGAGCTGAGTTTGACTTGAATATAAACTTAATTATCAACCTCAGAGCATATAAATCACTTGGTAAACTATATCCTGCCTTAGTCGTGCTGAGGTCACTGCCAGGGGATCAAAAAAGAGTGAAAGTTGGATGAAAGTCCAATACATCAATGCAGACGAGTGAGATGTTACAAAGGGATGTGGATTCTGAGTTTAACAGAGGCAGCTCTAAAACATTCAGAAAATGATCATTCATTGTCATGGCTTTCATGGTCCAAAGGCTACTGGCATCTTATTTCTGAAAAAGCAAGTATACTTCTCTTTCTAAGCTCTGCTCTGTGTATGCATCAAAATGTACTTTGTTTTGACCATCTTTATGCAAAACCCTATTTTCTCTTTAATTATCACCACTACAACATGTGTTTAAATAAGCAATCCAATCTCTGTGTGAAAATCCACTGCATATCTGTTTGATCTGAAGACAAACTGATGTGTTCAATCTACTGAAAGCAAATCTGTGACATGAATATTCACAGTCCATTTAAACAAAGCTTCACAAAATAATTTGAGTGGTTACTGAGGAGCACTGCAGAAGGTACTGTGTCTGGTGAATTCTCTCTTCTCAGATGTTTGAAAAGATAATTGCTGCCTACACCTTCTATATGGAGAGATTAAAAAAAGGCTTTGGACAATAAGATGCAAAGAACAAATTACGCTTACCAGTGGGCTGAAATATCACATCCATGTGTACAGTTGACATAAATCCAAATTAAGGCTGATGTGGAGAGCCTCATGCTCTGATTGCCAGTTCCATACTTGCCTTTATACAAAGTCTTTAGCCTCTGAAAGACTGTCAGGTTTATTTTCCTGAGCTCAGCATTCATGCATGCAGATAGATGCATAAGCATTCACCCTCTTATCCATACTTCAATTTTTTGTATACAGTAAGAAGACTCAGAAAGCAGAATATGCTGATATAATTTCATTTAGTTTGCTTCTAAGATGGTTTTAGTCATCAGGGTGCGGGCTGCTGTTTGCACTGGATGACTGTCCCCAGGGCAAAGAGCTACCTGAAGGGGCTCTGGGGGGAGCTGCTTTTTCTCTGTGAATTCACTCCTGCTTTTGAATTCCCAGCTCCCAAGATTCACAGCTCATACACCACTGAAGGGGACGAGAAAAATGCAATTAGAAGATAAAGTATGTACCAGCGTGAGAGCTGAACAGGAAAGTGCTGGCACATCTCTGTTAACCCCAAGCTTTTGTAGCTGCTTCCTCATGGGCAGGGGTGTTTGGTGTCAGCCCAGGTCACAGAGCAGAGCCAGAGTCAGGTGTTTGCACATCCAGGGGCAGCTCAGGGAGACGCCAACAGAGACACCAGCGCTGCCCCTCTCTTCAGCTTCCTCATAACATTTAACACTCTTTTTTTTCCTTATTTTTTTTGTGTTCTGACTATCTATAGCTCCCAGAGCAGCCCACAGAGTCCCTGTGAGGGCTCTCAGGAAGCCCTGCCCCATCAGGGCTGGAAGTTCAGGAGGATCAGGGACCCACCCTGGTAACTTTCCCCTCATTATTGGCCACTGGGCACTGCTGGAGCAAGAAGCTGGAATGCAGCTTAATGACAGAAAATAATGAAATAACATTCATTCTGTGGTGTCCCCCAGAATGAATGTTATTTCATTATTTACTATCGTTCCTGATTTTTGCCCAGTCACGTGGATGTCAAAGCACCAAGCCAGAAGCTCCTCACAGAACCTGTGAGCTGACCACGCTGTCCTCATGCACAGCCCTGTGGAAATAATCCAAAAAACTTTACCATTTATATATATATATGCTCAGGGAGAGTTAAAAATACCCACAAACTGAGGGAAGCCAGGTGTCCATTCATCCATGCACCTGCACCTGTCTGTTTTTCAATTTTGTGTTCTATATGTGGTGACATCAGCATTAGTGACCCAAGGGAGCATTCCTGATGCCCACAAAACTAGTTTTTATTTAGAGAAATCAGCCTTTAAATAACAACACTGAAATGTTCTTATTTAGTTGCATCTGTAAGATTTTACTCAGGCATTGCTTGGTATTAACATGCTGTGTTTATCTCTAAGTACCAAACTCCTTTCTGTCCAAAAAAATGATACTGAAAATGCATAAAAGCAACATACTGTGAATAAACAGCTTATCTTGGGGGAGAAAGATAAAATTCACAAAACTTAAAATGGGGGAAACCTCCTTCACTGTTGAATTTACCATTTATAGATTAATCTGTCCATTGTGTTTCTATGAAAAGCTTTTCTGGCATTCTACTCAGAAAAACAAAATCTACATTTAAATGAATGTAAGAGTGTAATACAGCAGGAGCCTGTCAGACTGTTTTATACCTCATTGCTATAATTTAATGTTATTGATGCAACCTAGATTATGTTTGAGAAATGAGATGGTGCAAATTCTCTTTCATAAATCAACCAATGTGGCACAAAATATTAGGCTACAGCATTATGTAGTTCTGAAACTATTATATGACCTCAAAGTTCCCTAAAAGGCTTCAAATTGGCATAGACTAAGAATTTGCTAAGGGTATGTTTTCAAAGGGAATAGCTGTTGCTTGTTCATGGCTTAAACATTATACTATGCCAGTAATAAAATACCAGTGATGCATGCAAATGGAAAATCGTGCTGCTTTTTGTGGTAAAAAGGTTAATTCCTTTGGAAGAAACCAAGTCGCTGGATAAAAAGCATATCTCAGCCACCTGACTAACACACAGACATTTCAGTACAGTTTTATTGTATACAAGGGCTAGGAAAATCTAATAATATCCTGCTTTTTTCCCTAAGATTCAGCAGGTAAAAGCTCTGATTGAATTTCATCTTGATTTCATTAAATATTCATAAAGGCCAATTAGAAGGGCAGCTAAGTAGGCCACAAGGCTCCCTTCCATCATCCTGTCAAAGGCAGTCCATCAGACAGTCCTGTTTGCATTAGGGTCTGTAGTCAATATCTTCATTCAATCTTCATGTAGTATCCCTCTAAATCACTGCTCCATCCCACTTTACGGCTTTTATGGACAGACAAGGGGGGAAAAAAAATCTAATAATTCTGAAGGCAAGATGCTTACTCGGTAGAAAGCAAAATGCAAATGAGAAAAAACATCCTCAATCAAATGTTGGAATGAAAATCTTTTCTTTAATGAGCAATGACATTGGTAGAGCACTGATTACATTGAAGAAAAACTGTTTAAAATTCATAATCAATCAAGCAAGTTTATTTTAACCTTTCATGACAAAACCGCTGGGTTACAGTTTAATTTATTGATGGTGCTTATCTCTCCCTTCAACCACTAATTTTAAAATTACAACCCATATAGAATATGCTGAGTTGAGTCACGAAAATATATACTGATGTTTATATTCAAAGAAACCTATTAGCTCTGCCTGTTTCCCTTTAAAGATTCAGTGGCCTTTCCATACATGCCATGTTATATATATTTGCAGTTTATGCAGCTGAAATGCATTAACTCCACTGATGCCTCGCTGGACTGAAGTGTCCTGGCAGTTTTCATATTCTGGCCTGTTTGTCAGATAGAGCTGAGCAATTATTATTTTTGCTAGATGAGCATGAGGTAGTGCCTCATCCTGCCACTAACCACCCACTCCTGGCTCAGAGGGCATTGCCTCCCTTGAAACTTCATGAAATTTGAGGATTTTGCAGATAGGCTTTTACTGTGAGCTTTCTAAATTTGTCTATATCAGGTATCATAAAAAGAAAATTATTTCCTTTACTATCGGCTCTCTTTCCAGAAGGACTTAAGGAATGCTGTGGGTTATAGCAAGGTAAGATTGGTTTATATCTTGCTTGAATCAGTTACCTTTGCTCAAATTGCTGTTTTATACAACATGAAAATGTTGTCCCATTTTGGTTTTAAAAGACTTTCAAGCTCTCTCTTCCATTTTCTGAAAACAATGAAATATCTTTCCAGCCTAACACAGGGCATGGAAATGTAAGTTTCACCATTCTGAGTTTAAAAATACATTACTACAAATTCCAGAGACCTAATGAGAACAAGCCTCTCTAGTTTCTATTGGCTGTCTTCATTTCCTTCATGATGATTCCTTGGGAATCTTTAGCAGAGCAAACTCTGTAGGTCATTTTCTGTAGAGCAGCTCCATGTTTCCTTCCGACAGTATTTGCACGTGTTCAGCTAAGCAAGCTGCACCTAATCCTTAATTAATATTTTCTGTTCTTTTCTTTTTTCAATGTGTTTAATTACTAACTACTTACTTCTCTTGGTGACAAAGAAATTGAAGGATGAATATCACTGAGAGTTGTTAGCAAGTAGGGGAGACAATTGTGTGTCTTTGTTATGCAGCTTCACCTGAGGACACTTGACAGTCTCAAAGGGGTTGCCATGAGAATAAATATATTTTTGAACAGTCCTCTTTTATTTTCTCAGCAACTTATTAGATTATTAAAATGTACTTCCAGCATTCTTTATATTAAAAATATTGCCATAAAATTTACTTTATTCAGTTTTGAACAGAGATGGGATTATTCCTTTCTACCCAGCTCCCTGCCCTTCTTACTATATGTACAGCTCCATTAGGGTAAAATGTGGATCTCTGGGCAATTCTGATTTTGGTCATCTGAGAGGCTGAAAAATATGGTCATCCCATTTAACATGCCCTGTAAACTACTGAGAGACAACATTTAGTCTTTCTGGACTGTGTTTGGTCTGCACTTAGTCCTGCTTGCTTAGGTCAGGCAAGAACCATGAGCAAATTATTCAGGGCTCCCAGTAGGGTGAAGCAAAACACGATTTTCATTTGCTTTGGGAAGGCCAGCTCTCTGCAAAGGAGCTCAAATCTCTTCTTGTCTCTCCAGGCACATCCCAGGGCACAGCCTGGACACTCTGGGTGTGGGTAGGGGTTGGTGCAGGGTCCCCTTTGCTCCTCCACATCTCTGATTAATCCTGCAGTCCTTACTCTGTCTCTCTGCCTTAACAAAATGCCTTGTGTGGTAAGGAAATCACACCAAAAGGCTGCAAGCAGATCAGGCAAAGGGAAGATATTTATCATCTTGTTTGGCCTGCAAAGAGTTTGATATGCCGTCCACAGGCCACTGGAATGACAGAGCCTTTAAAATATTTGAGTATCATTTTAATGGAGTAGACATTTTCTACCTGCTCTCTGTTCGCTTTCTTAAATCTTGGTCCCATTTCAGTACCAGTTAATTTGAAAAACAACAAGAATAAAGTACACAGAAGCTGCTTTAGGCAGACCTAAGATAACCTGCTGTATTGGACATTCCTACCCATAAACCTCTGGCATTAACCATAAACCATCCTAATCACCACTGGAGCTACATTTCTGTCGCTTTCCTAAACTGTGAGCAGAGAAAATCCCTGACCTGTAAAAAAACTAGAAAAATGTCAAATGGCTGAGTTTGTAGCTTGTGTTCAAATGATTATTTAAAGACTCCATCCTGAAAAATTTAAAGCTTAAGTAAACTACTTCTTTCCATTTCTCCCCTTCTGTGTTAAGAAAGAAAAAACCATGTCAAATATTCACTGCCCAGTTGTGTTTGCTACAATGGCCGCCAAAAAATCCCCGACAGGATGTTGGGAACCCCCAGGAAAGCTGTTGCATACAAGCCAGGATGATTTCACTGCTATGCACACCCTTGTGAACATGAATGTTTTGAACCTTGTGTTTGGTTCCTGCATTCTAGGAAGGACACGTGGGGTACTGCATCCAACAGGAGGAGGATGTGGATCAGTCTGAGAAGAACACAAGGACGATCAGGAGAGTGGATCACCTCTCCTGTGAGGAAAGGCTGAGAGAGCTGATGTTGGTCAGCCTGGAGAAGAGAAAGCCCTTGTGCTTTCAGTATTACTGAGGCCTGTAAGGAAGATGGGGACAGACTTTTTGGCAAACAGTAGGACAAAGGGGAAACCAAAAGGGAAAAGATCGCAACTAAAAAGGAATAAATTCAAACTAGATATAAGGATGGCTTTTTTTACAGTGAGGGTGGTAAAACACCGGCACAAGTTTCCCACAGAGGTCATGGATGCTCCATCCCTGGAAACAATCAGGGTGAGGTTGGACAGGGCTCTAAACAGCCTGATCTAGTTAAAGATCTCCCTATTCATTTCAGAGGTTTGGACCAGATGGCCTTTAAAGGTCCCTTCCAACCCAAATCATTCTGTGATTCTACATTTCTATTACATAGCTCAATGAACTTTTTCTGACTCCAGGACATAGCACAAGGACAGAGGGTACAGAGAAGGGTTACAAATGAGTAAGATAATGAAGAAGCTGCCTAATGAGGAGAGTGAAATTGCTGGTTTTTTTCAGCTTGTAGGGAAGTCTGCAAGATGGGATAGAGGGTTGCAAAATCCTGGAGCTTGTGGATAATATGAAATCAGAAAAGAGAGTTGTTACTCACCAAATCTCCCAATTACAACCAGGTGCCATTATTCTTACTGAAACTAGTGAAACACAGGGTTAACCCAGACAAAATTATAGTGTTTAAATAGCAGAGACTGAACTTCTGGAATTTGTAGCCATAGGAGGCCGTGGAGACAGATAGCACTGGCAAGTTTAAAAAGAACTCCAGGCACATCAGGTCCACAAACAGATCCTAAAGTGAATAGGTGAGGATGTAGTTTTTAATATCCCTAATCCAATGCTGGTGTCTGCTGAGAGGTTGAGGAGGGAAGGCACTGCAAGCAGTGGCCAGCCTGATCCACCCTCTGTATTGAGCATCTCTTGCTGCCACTGTGGGAAACAGAGCCCTGAGTTAGACAGACCCCTGCCTGCCTCAGCAGGGCCCTTCTGATGTTTCTATATTGCTCTGCAAAAGTGAATGTTCTCTGAAAGATGTGCAGATTGCACCTGTGGATGGTAGGTTTAAAAATAAAAAAAGAGATAAGTTGAGCAAAAAATGGAATATGACATGTTTTTAGGGGGTTACAGAGGAAGGAGACTGGAGTCTATTATATTGAAAAAAGAATCTGAAGTGTCAGGGATCAGTGGTGAGAGGAATGGAAACCAAAAGTACAATGGGAAAATTGTTTTCTTAGGGCTGAAAGGGTGGTGGATACCCAAGTGCAGATGGGAGAGCATGAATCATTTGTGGCCTTAGTTCTGCTTGTCTGTTAAATGAGGTTTATGCTATTTATCCTGACAGAAAACACAGAAGCTTAATTTGTTATGTTTCAAAGAATTTTGTAGAAGCTGAAATGCAAATTGCTTGGAGATGGATCCAAAATGTGCATAATTCAATAAGGCAATTTTCAATAATTTCCAAGATGCCCTGTGGAAACCAGCTCTTAGCACTGCACACCAGGTTTAGCAGCAAACTGCTCAATGAGGGCATTTGTTTTGCAAACCATGCTCTCATCATCTTCTGGAGGAAAACAGGGATGGATGAACTTTTAAGTTCCTAACACTGAATGAAACTGGAAGTAATTTCCCCTACCAGAGCATACCATGTTGTAGTTACCATCCTAGATCATCAAGAAAACAAAAAGGTGACTTCTTTTTTAGGATAAAGAGAGCTATTTAAACTGAAAAACTATTCTTAGCCCTGTACAAATAAAATCTGTTCAGGAGCAGCCCTTAATGATTTTTGTAGCTTTTAGAAATGTTTGCTGATCTACACATCTAGAAGAATCATAAGAATTTGTGGGGGTTTTTCTGCTTCTTTTTAAGAGCACATTTCTTTCTCCATATTTCTGCAGTTTTTCACATTCTTGTTCTGGATACACACAATTACTTCCATTAGGCAGCCTAGATACACCAAGAGAGAAATAGGAATGTTTCCCTTTACCCTCCAAAAGCAAATGTAATCATGTTCCCTTGCTGATTTGTGTTTTGAAATTACCATTCTAATCCAATAGTTTAATTTTATTATACCCTTCAGTCTAACAGACCAGGCAGAGAATGTGTAATCACAAACAAAGGGCCAAATCCTGCTTGCCATACTAATGGGAGTAGTCCCACTGATTATAATGGGACTACATCAAGCATTACCCTTAACTAATGTGAAATGAGATAAACACACTCAGACTCTGCTGCAGGGTTTTCTTGGAGCATTTCTCCAGGCTTGTTACTGAGATTTTAAAACACTGTCTAATGTAGTGCTGAAAGTTCCACCAAAGTGGAAAAAAACATCTTCTTCATTGGAAAGTGCAAGCATTCTGATATTTAGCCTATGTTGAGATAAAAAGCCTCAAATATAGTATTTATATATAGGCATTTGAGGTGTTTAAATAGAACATATTTTAGTATCCTTTTGCAAAAGAAGCCATGTGATCTTTCAGGTCAAAACCCACAGGTTTAACCATTTCCTGCTCCTCAACAGAATTAGCTGTAAATCAGAGTGGTGATGGGGAAAAGGACATTTCATCAGTTCCCCCTTTAGCTCTCCTGGTGCTCATCCCATATGGAATTCCCTTTGCCCTGAATCCCTGACAGGTCACACAGCATCTGCAGAACTGTGGGGGGAAATCTCTCCTCTTGTTTTATCTCAGCTCCCAAACCCATTCTCGCCTGATATTCTCAAACCTTCTCAGTCGAGCCTTCAAGGTAAAGAAAATGTAAGTTGTAAAGGGTAGCTGAGACTTATAAAAGAAATCAGGTGGGAGACTTGTAGAGAGAGGTGTTAAATAGTTGCAATATGGGCAAAGAAAGAGCTATAAAGTGAAAAATAAATCCTGGGAAGTACAGCAAACCTATGCTGCTGCCTAAGCAGTATAACCTTTGCTAGGCTATTAAAAACCTACTTTAAAATAATATAATTGATTCCCTACCTCTCCACTCCAACCTTCTGTACAACTAGGATGGAAAAATTTGGAAAACATTTCGGGACATAAAAATATAAAGAAGGGGGAAGGAGAGGTTTAGTACTTGGGTTAGGGATTTTTTGGTGAGTTTTTAAATATTTTTTCCCCTGAAATGGTCTGCTCTCAGCTCTTTCAGAACCTAGGTGGCTGTGTGTAATATTCAAACTTTTCAATCCTTTAACATAATGTTTATTTCTGTCAGCTGAGCAACCTTTTTATCCAGTTCTCTGATTTAGTATACTGCAAACCAAATACAGCTTTAAAGCCTTCATACTTTCCCATTATCAGGTCCTATGTGCACATTTGGCTTTTTATTCTTGACTGTATGTTATTTACACAGAACATCTTTCCTTGGACTCATAAAAGTGTCTAACTGACCATGTTTCTGATATACAAGAGTCAGTCAATATAAAAGATGTAGAATGAATTGATGACCAAAACTTGCCTTTTCCAAGCCATCATCAGCAGTGCAATAAAAATGATTCAAACACCCAGCATGAGTCATGCTGGCAATCTGATGGGATCATTGTTTCCCAAAAAGAAAGCCTGTACAGAAGCCTCTGTGCTATTCATTTCACCAGCCTTCTTTTAAAATAATAAAGCAACACAAGGCTTGTCAGAAATCAGGTCTTACCCAAACAGGACCACTGCTCAAACACCCCTGCCATTCCCCTCTTCCTAAGAAAGCCTGGGGACACACCACAGCCTTAGAGCACACATCTCAAATGGGAAAAAAATAAAAATCCAGAGTACTTTGGAAGTACTTCCCAAAATCAGGGTTCCTTTCCTGAAAAGAAAAGCTGGCACCCTCTCTTTTACACTGCTTTAGATCCATTCATCCCTGGATTAGGTTAAGGAGGTCACACTCCTTTGTAACCGAATTGATACACCTTATTTAGGAGTTAAGTCACCCTAAGCAACCTAAACAGCTAAAGGAGAGAGACAGACACCTCCAGAAAGCATTTGAGCCAACTTAAGATCAAATTCACTATGGAAGTGCCTTTTTCTTCACTGATTACCAAGAAAGCCCCAGATCAAGCTCCTAGCTTAGAGCAAATCTCAGCAAAATGCTAAAAAAGGGATCAGTTAGGGCTGTAGACATCTGCAGAGGCAGGCAAATACCTTAATCCAAACCAGGCAGCCAGTAGCTATCACTGCTCACTAACAACAGCTACTCCCATTTTACACCAGTGTTCTCTACAGAAAGATGTTTGTTCTGTAAAGAAAGACAAAGCATGCAAAGAATTTGGATCATCAGTGAAAATGAGAGACAAAACTGGCCTAAACTCACCTGCCTTCTTCCATTCCCCAATGGCACAAAGGGGAAGGGTCCCCTTGAGCCATTTCTATTCATATATGTTCAAATCATATATATCTATATTTTTTTTTCACATTTATATTTCTATTCATATATGTAAATAAGGAAATACATTATATATACAATGTTCTGGCCTAAATAGTGTTGGTGAAGTGGACAAGATGAGCCTGATCCAAAGCCGTGATGATGAGGATGGTGCTCATCCACCACTTACATTAGGGAAGTTTTGCTCATAGCACATGGCAGCTGTATAACAGCAAATAGTGTCAGTTCTGTTCAGGAGAAAATAATACAAAACTGTCTATCACTTCTTCAGTTCTCAAACTGAGATACCAAGATTCATGATATTTTTGCCCAGAAGTGATATGTGGCGTCCCAAAATACAAACTTTAAAAAAAAAAATTAATAGTAGTTACTGACCTTTCCTGTCTTTCTGGGTAGCAAGGCACAGTCCAGTCAAGCTCCTTTTGAGTTTTGCTAAGAGAAGGAAAGAATTTTAAATGCCACAGAAGGCATCCCACAGCCTTTTCCCCACATGTGTGTCAACCCTTCGTGAAGGGTTCTCTTGACACAGAATTTTAGAAGCTGAAATACAAATTAAAGGAGAGCAAGAACCATCAGGACAAAAGCATCTGAATCATCTGCCCCTTTAGAAGGAACTTGTGAAGTGCATCAAAGCCCTTGAAAAAGTGGCTACAAAATGTGGTTTGGAAAAACAAGCAGGCTTTTATACATGATAAAACTGGGCCAAAAAGACACCAAATGGGGATAAATGTGCCTGAGCCTTTGCCCACTGAGGCAAGAGGCCAAGCTGCAGATGCACAGCAGCAGGAGAAGCTGCAATGAGAGCAGGCCCAGGAGCTGAGATCCCGGCAGCTGGAAGGGAAATTGGGAAGTCTGGGAGGGAGAAAGGATGAAGACATCCAAAGATTTCACTGGGGTAATGTTCTTCCAGCTTGGAGCAGCACACTGAGCCACCCTGCAGGGCAGAAAGTGGCACAAAAACTTTTAATGGCTCTGATTTTGTACTCTTCTACCCTCCTCTGATGGTTTGCGTGGGCAAGCAGACTCCTTGCATGGTAACACAAAACAGTCAAAGCAGTATTATCCAAGCACACTTCAGCAAATTGGGAGATCAAGAGGCAGACAAAACTGACAGACTGAAACTGGAGGTGCCACTGAACTGTAATATGATAAATAGCAGCTATAGCAAATTCAGAGGGTATTTATTTCTTTGCCAGAGGTAGAACAAATGTTGAGTGGCCAGCAATGGATTGATTTTTCTCTGTCAGCTGATGCTGTTCAGAGTCTGAATTGTAATTATTATGCTACTATTACCCGAGTTACAAAAATCTACTCAAGGTTTTCCTTCGTCATGTGCAGAACAGGAAACTTGGGAGTAAAAACTGAGCAAAGAATTAATACAACTATAAATATAAATGCTGATGTGAGAGGCATACATTTTCCTCTGACTGGAGCTGCTCACACTTCCAGTAACTAATACCTCATTCAGAAGGGCTGAATTTCAGCCATCCCACAAGGCCAGGACAAGGACTCACGGTCAGCTACAATGTGGTGCACCAAGGCAGGCGTGCCAGCTTTCTATTATCATGGTGAGATTCCATCACTGCATTAAGCCAAGTTGCTTGACAGCTATGAAAAAGACAGCTTCATCCACTTTTATCAGAACACTGACCTTCTCAGGAAATAACAGGATATATCCTGCTATCATTCCTCACATGAAACTCCTGTTGGGGTCAATAGGAATTTGGCTAAAAATGTGAAATCAGTACTTGGCCCATAATGTTTAGTGCCACATAACAGGCTATTGGGAAAGGATCCAGCCTTAAGCATCAGCTCTCATTAACTACACTGCAGATTCCATTTCAAAAGACTTTCTGAAATTTTCTGTGCACATTAAGTACCAAGAGCCAGATCCTGAGCTGATGTAAATCAGAATATCCACGATGAAGTCAAAGAAATAAGGTCAATAAAAATCAGTCAATGAACTCAATACAGCTAAGGAAAACTACGCAACAGAGAATCTGGCCCAATGAATAATTCTTTAGTCCAAGCAATGCTGCAGAATTTTTTATCTGCAGTGACTGATCTTTTCTGCATATTCTGTGGTTCTTCACCTGTGGAAGGTCATTAGATGAAACTGCTGGAAACCCCAATGCAACAAAGACTGTACTATGAATAAATTAAGTTCTGGACTGTAAAACAGCATTTTGCCCTACTATAATAAATAAAATTCTTTTCTGAATTTTGTGATGGTCTGACTTTTCTTGTGATAGAACAATAGCATAATTTACTATCTAACAAATACCTGACTACAGGAAAGGGGGGAAATTCTTTTCTGCCTACTTATTTTCCTGATTTTTATAGTCTTCTGTGTTATGTTAAAAAGGAAATAGGCTCAAATGTTTATTTTTAAATTAAGCACTGCTAAATATGTAGCTTTCTTTCATCTTGTTTGAATATGACTTACCCAATCTAGAGCCCTGGCCAATATTTTTGGATCCACATTCCTAAGAAAATATATTTGAACTACCTTACAGATTACAAGTCTGCAACATAAGTGTTTGTAGAGATCAAAAGCCTCCACACAGGTATTCAGTCAACAGCTATAAACATTTGGACAATAATTTTGATCATGTCATAGAACTCACTTTTCCAAGCCAAAATATTACCCTTTTTAACAACAATAATTTATAGTACCATGAATTTCCTAACAAGAAAACAGGAATATTTTTAAGCTAAGCACTGCACAAATGCCAGCCAAGGTGAGAGTTACAAAAATAATAATACAGAAGTCCTGTCACACCTCTCCTACACTCCAGAGAGCAAAAGATGGAGCAAATACACTTTATGATACTGTACTGCAACAAGTCATCTTCTCTCTGTGTACAATTTGGGTTTTCAGGAAGTCTGTGCACCTTGGCATTTATTTGGTAAAGCTAAAAGCTGGAGATGAATCTGGAATGTGTCTTAGACCATGCAGCATTCTGGCAGGATCAGCAAAGCCCTAAAAGGGGCCCAACATAAAAACCAACTCCATTACTCCACCTCCCTCTTTGCAATATTCCTTCAGCTTGTGCTTGAAGGCCATCAAAATATGAAATTGCCTTAAATATGGAAGCTGCATGACAACATTTCAATTAAAAAGCTTTTAGGAAAGGTCGTGGAAGGCATCTATAACATATATCCAAAGGTCTTGGGATGGAGAAGGGTACAATATGGGTCATGTCACAATTATGGTAAATTGGTTAAAGCAGTTTCCTGAGACTGCTCCAAGCAGAATAAAAGTGATTGAGAAAGTCACAATATGACAGGTATTAATAAGTACTACCTATCATAATGTCTGATATAATATCTTTTATCAAAAGGATCCCAGAGCACTTTGTAAAACTCTACGTGAACTAATTTCTTTTATCACTAACACATTCCCATATTTCTGAGAAAGCAGTGCACTGATGAACTCTACACAGCAGCACAGCATGAAATTTCTCATAATCCCAGAAAGTGAAGAATACCATTTCTGTTTGAAGTTTGGGCAGGGAAATCTGCATTTAGGGGTAAGTTCTCACTAGCACAGTACATTTTCAATAGCAAACATCCTGAAGGGCTGCTTCCTTCTGTCCAAAGCCAACAACATCCAGCACAGCTGTGCACTTTGTAACAACTTTTTTAGAGTAAGTTCAGAAGAGGAGCATCAGTCACTGAATCACCAGGAATATGCCCTTCCAAATCCATGTCCAATATCAAGGTTTCCTATTAAAGCACTGTCTCAGATCAAGATGATCTGAATTACCAGAACTGAAGAGATTCCAGTCCATGTGACACAGCAAATCCCACACTCCTACATTATTTAACAGTCAGTAAAATATCAAAAGCCTTCCTGGAATCTTACCTGAGTATCTAGGAATGGTGACCTAAAAGCCATAAAGTGTTTAAACAATAATTTTAAAAAAGAAGCAAAGAAATAGATAGATTGCTGAAGAGGAAATCTTCAAGGGCCTGGATTTGACAGGCTTGTCAATATTAAGCAAAAATATGTGCCTAAAGTAAGGAGAGGATGAAAACAAAAGCCTAATACCAAGTCTAAAATATTTCCTTTTGGTACAGACTGCCATCTTCTTACCTTGTCTTCCTTCAACTCTGAGCCCATTCTTTAAATATATATCATCCATCTATCTATCTATCTATCTATCTATCTATCTATCTATCTATCTATCTATCTATCTATCTATTTATCTACCTGCCTATCTTCAGTGAGACAACAATGCAAAAATGTGATATTTTTCCTATGCCCACAAAGCTGGGAGGAAGCATGCCTGATGTCATAAGGATGCAAAATTACAGGGAAAGAGCTCTCAGAAAACAAATCTGTCTCTTGTGTCTTGGGAGGAGTTTGATTAGTGTGACTATGGATTTTTTCTGGGTATTATTATTTTTTCCTGTGCCTGTGAAGGCTAAATGAATAATTATATTGCAAGAGTTCAGCCTAAGAAAAGTATTTATTTGCAAAGAAAGGTATATACAGCTCCATTTGTTAATCTTAAAATCTCTCCTTTTCCAGGCCATACAATTGAAAATATACTGGCGTTTTTTTAATATGCCTTTCATAATTTTGATGATGGCAAGACAAATGTTCACTTGATTTTTCAAAGGATAGTTCAAGGTCTTTAAAATCTGTGAAACACTTTTATTAAATGAGATATGTCTCAAATGAGGATTTTCCAAAATATGAAACCCTTCCATATTTACATGCATTTGTCCAGGTCGTATTTCTCCCTTGCCTTGAATTTTTCCCTGACTTCAAAATGTCCCAGCAGGGCAGTGTAGGTAAGAGAACATTGCAATCCTATGGATCCTATGGATCACCATTCCTGTCACTTCTATTATTCCCTAGAAATCATCTGAGATCTGCACACGGGGATTCCTGCCTCCCCAGCCCACCACATGCGCACACACACACAAGCACACAAAGGATTATTTTATACTGACATTCAGCTGCCAGCTCATTTTATCCTGGTCTTTATAAAATAATATCCTAAGTAGCCTATTAGCTTTAAGGTCAAAGTCTTTGTCTATTTTCTAAATCTGTTCCCTGCTCTCCCCCCCCGCCCCCCACTTCCTTTCCTTTCATTACCCTTTCCTATCAATTATCTCATCCCTGCCTGCTGCCCATCTGAGCGAGCCAGCAGGACCCCCTCAGTGCCCGCCAGATTGTCTCATTCAGCGAGCTCTCAGGTTGCTGCTGATTGCCGTCTTTATTCATTACCAAAACACTTGCTACGCGCCGCTCGGGCCCTGGCAACCGCGGGCGAGGCGCTGCCAGCGAGAACGTAATTAGTGCTGCACCACAAACAGAGCAGGGATGGAGGGAAGGATGGATGGATGGATGGATGGATGGATGGATGGATGGATGGATGGAGGGATGGACGGGCTCTGCTGTGAGTTCTTAGGAGCAGCAGTGAGACGGGCCTGGGCTGGTTCCGTGCTGGAGCTGGCTGCGGGTTTGCCGCGCGCTAATGATCGGCCCAACTCGCGGTTCTGACGGGCCTGGTCTGAGATAAAACGCATCTCTAAACAAACAAACACAGCAGCAATTTACTGGTGTGGGATAGGGTATGAGAGGAGCTCTGCCTGAGCTTTCATCCACGGGTTTGTGAAGTGCGTGGCGCTTCCATAGAGCCATGAGTGCTGCTTGGATGTGGAAGGTGGGCTGGGGGCCTGCTCTGATCCATGGGAGGCTGCCCATAAGGGCAGAGCTCCTTTTCCTTATTTCTTCACTGAACAAAAACAGTTATTAGGCACCGTTAGTCAGCCTGAAGTCTCCAAAGTGATGACTGTCTTCCCAAAGGAGCTGAATGTTACTTTTAAATGATCTCAGGCACAGATTATCCTTTTCTCTCCTTGTGTGCAAATTGCACAAGTTCTTATTTCGTCCCCTGTATTTATTGCCCTTCCCTGTAAAAATCCACCTTAAAATTTCACTCTTCCATTGGGGAAGTAAAGCTGAGCAGTGTTGCTGTTTCTAAAACATGTTTATTAGGGGAAGATCATTCTAACATCAGCTGAAAGCTTCTGTGTGCCTTTTGTATCTGCTCTTCAAATCCTTAATCTTTAAAGTGCTCACAACGAGGAAAATGCCTTAATGCTAAGCAGTCTCTAGCAGATTTGAAAGTTAAATTCAAGCAGCATTTATCTCACCATCAATGGGAAGGATTTATCCTATTACCTATTACTGCCATTGACAAGAATGGGTCCTGTGTATCTCCAACACACAATGGGAAGCAGACCCATCTAAAACTTCTCATACAAGAAAAATCACCTTTGATCCAAGCAGTATCAAACTGTATGGCAGCAGTTATAGTGATAATACTGTACATCACATGGAGAATAATTGATGAACTGAAAGGAAGCCAAAGAGATAATTAAAAAAAAAAAAATAAAAGAAAAAAGAGAGAAAAAAAAGGAGAAACCTTTCATACCACAGAGTTACAAAGACCTTGCCCCTGGATTTGTTTGCAGTGCTTTGCTTAAGGTTTAATTCTATTGATTACACATTCCATTTTCCAAAGTGCCATTTGCCTGAAGGAGCAGGTGGTGTTTGCTGTTTCCATTTAACTGATATATTAGCCATGTGGTGCACTGCATCAGTGGGCAGTATTAATCAATTTACGGCAAGATGACAGAGAGAATCACTCACAGCAAAATTGCAAGGGGGAAAAAAAGGACAAAAGCAGGAAAATAATGACCATTAATGGGGAACTCGAAAACAGAAAAAACCAAAATCTGGGCTTTTAATACTTCTCTTTCATAACAAATGGAATTGGAAAAATTTAGGAGCAGCCAGTGTTTGAAAGGAGACAAATATTGCTGTGTTCAGTGCAGTACTTTTTGTAAGCACTTTGCTGTTTGGCATTGTGTGATGAATACACAGTCACAGACCTCAATACTTGCTGAGAAACTTAGATTTCCCTCCCTTAACTAAAAGCAAAATGTATTATACAAGATCGAAGTTAGTGCAGCTCTTTTCTTGGAAGATCCATTAAGTTTCTATATGTGAAAATTATTTTTGTGCTACTTTATATATTATTTGAATAAATATTTTCAATTTGTGAATTTAGTATGAAAATTTCTATGACACTGAGGCGTTCAGGTTCAAATCAGCAGGTTCCTTCTATCTGTAAAGTTTTTATTAAAAAAAAAAAAGAAAACAAATTTCACATTGTTCTGTAATTATGTTTCTTCAAAAATATATCTTGATTTAAATTCAGTGAGAAAATAGAGAAAGACACATGCAGAGGAGGGCAAGTGACTTCCTCTCAATTTGCAGTCAGGAAATTCATACCTTTCTTCAGGAATCACAGGAAAGGCACCAAACTTCAACTAAATAGTTTTGCACTCCAAATTGCTTCCTCATCCACAAAATAAATTGGCAGAGGAGCTTTAGGCTCCCCAAGAGTGTCTCCAGCAGGAGCCTGGAGGGCCTTGCATTTCCCAGTGAGGTCAGTCACACCAGAGGAAGAGCAGCACATCCCTCTGCCACAAATCCCACTGTCCTTTCCCCATCCAACATTTTCACCCTCCAAAACTGGGTCCAGGCCCACCCTGCATCCCCTGCTAACAGAGAAATGCCCTGGCCACATCCACACTGGGTTAATTTGGATGCTGCAGCAGAGATTCTCTAGGGAGCAGAAGTTGAGTTCAGGCTCCAGGGCCAGGCTGGATCAGCCCCTAAAAACCTGACCCAGAGAGTGCAACCCCTGCCCATGGCAGGGGGCTTGGGGCCAGCTGAGCTTTAAGGGCTTTTCTACCCAAACCATCCCATTGTTCAATGATTCTGTAAGCCACAGAAAAGGGCCAGGATGGCTGAAGATTTCTTGAAGTTTGCAGAATCAAAGGATTCTGCAAGAAATGCAAACCCTCCCATTGAATACCTAGCAACACAGGGACAAAGCTGAAAGGAATGTGAGCCCATGTAAAAGGAGAGGCTCCATTTAGGAACTGTCAGATGTTCCTGAACAGCATGTAATCCATCTCCTTTGTCTCCTTGCACATGCTGTCTCCTATAAACTGACTTATCCCTAACTATCTGATGAATTTTGTTGTTTAACATTCTGTCCTTCCTCATTGTTATAAAGTATGAGGATGCAGTGAAACTATGCTTCATAAATTAACAAATAATAATATAACACTGCTTCAGAAACTTGTCTAAATGATGTAATGTTATCATGAATCATAGCCTTAATGAGGATAAAGGAAATATTTGGCAATGGAGTATCATACTGCAAAATTCAATGCAATGAAGTTATAAAAGCTTTCAGAAGTACCTCATCATTAAATAAATTTAGCAAAATTTTCCATTTGATGGCTTGTCCTGGATTAATAAACTTGTGGAGAGTTTGCTTTTGCATCTTTTGTGGTTTTTCTTCTTTGCACCTCTGGACAGAGAGGGAGTTTGAGCATCTGAGCAAGTTTACAGGGTCTAAGTGAAGATGACAATAATCTGAAAAGCCGAACTGGGAAAATCACTTTAAAACATTAAGTGAAATTGTACATGGGCTAATTTACAGATTAGGGACTCTTAAGGGAAATTTCTTTTATCCTCCTGAGCTACTTCATAGCAAAACATTATCAGGAAACCATTTCAAAAAATCATGCCAGCTTAGGAATTGCCACAATTAATGAATCTCATGGACCAATCCTCCCCATTGTTCTTTCCTTAACAATGTCTAATAGTTTGTATTTTGGAAGAAAATGTGAAAAAACCCCACAGCCTTGCTGCACGCAGCTGTAAGGTTACTCCCTTTGGTCTCCTCACAATTGCTAAAATGAAATAATTTAATGCTGAAGCATATGCTTTAATATTATGGGAAACTTGTTAAGCAATTAGAACTCCAGCTTTTCTTTATAAGCATTCAAGGAGCTGATCTTAGGGGAATGTTTCTGTATTTTTGGTCTCTGTTACACCTGGTGTCTAAGAGTTGCACAGTGGATTTTTTCATGGTACTACTCCAGCAGCAGGCACTATTCTTGCCACCCTGTGGATTACCATTGTTTTACATAGATTTTGGTCTGTTTGCTGTGATTTTTGTTGCAATACACTGTGTAAAGACACAATATAGCAGCTGCTGAGTGTTCCATCACCTTTGCCAAGCTTTGCAGCTCTCACTGAGACAGGCACACCCAGGATTTGAGATGCTAATTAGTTCAGGAGATGCAGTAGGAAGGACTACTCACATCTCTACCCACCGAAACAGAGGACATGGAAATAGAGCTGTGAATTTCTATTTGCAATTTCTGCTTTAGTATTCTCACTCTGTGCTTTCTGTGCTTTCTGCTCAAACATGAAAATGTCTTTAGTGATACTGTAAGTAACTGCAATAGATTGCCACAAGCCACGATGAAGGAGCAAGGGCCTTAACATCTCTAGCTTAATATTTTCATGATAATTTTTTTTTTTTACACACCCAAACACATAGTTCTGGTGTCAGGCTGCTTATCTGCTGTTGTGAAGGGATTCACAGAATAATGCTGCTAAGGGAAAGATGCTTTAGGAGCTGCAGTGCCTTCATCTCTCTAAAAGGAGTTGTGGGACAGCAGAGTGACCTTCCCTGGCAATAGGAGCAATGCCACCATGACTGTGATCCCAGAGCACATTCCCAATGCACTGCAGAGCACCTTACAGCACTGCTCTCCACCTCCATCAGCACCACAGCCTTCCAAGAGCGGCGTGATTGCAGCGCTGAGCCCATTCCTCTCCTTGTCTCCTAAGGAGCACAAGCAATTTATTTATTTTCTCCTCTGCAGCAGTGCCCTCCTTCCTGGCCTGGCACATCACTCCAAGTCACTTGGTGTGATGTAAGGGCGGGCAGAGACTGGCTCTCATCAGCAGTTCTGCATGGTTATGCCCATGTAGAATAAAAGCAGCCTTCTCCACACCAGGCTGCTTATTAAACTGCTCTTAATGGTCTGTGAGACCTTCCCTCTTCCCTCTGCCTCCAAAAATGTACCTTGCTTTATGGGACTTGTGGGAACTACAGGCTGACTACGTGGAACTAGAAAAGGATGAATTCTAATTAAGAGATAATGTCAGTGGAATAGAACTTTGTCACAGGATAATGATCCCCTGCTGTTAGATAAATATGGAAGCAAAACTTAGGCAGTTTTTGAAAATAAACAGTGAGGTGATGCCAAGATGTTTATATTCAGGAAGGGAAACATTTATCCCTCTGCAGTATTTCTATTTCATGGGGTTTTTTAATTAAAAAAAACCCAATCCTTCCCTCCCACACAACAGAAAACATCTTCATTAATGACCTTGGCCTTGCAAACCATCAGCAGCGTACAATCCTCACTGAAATCCAAGAGAGGTGGAAAGCAGCACTGACAGGTTCACCTTAGGGAGGTAATAGAGTTTTGAGAACGTCATCAATAAAGCTTAGCAATGATTAGTAATATTTTCCCACTTATTAATACTCAAATTACTAGCTATAATGAGCCAAACTACCTTCTGGCAAAACTCCTTTTTGTCAATGGAAGTACGCCAGCAGGCAATTTGGTTCAGTGTTTTACATTTACTGTATATGTATTCAGTGGGCAAATTTTGATCTGTTACCTGTTTATATTTGGAGCACATCAACAAAAGTCAGTGGAATTGCAAAGTGAAAACTATGCAAAATCTGCTTATTAATGTTTTCACACTGTATTTCTTTAATTTACATTTTCTTGGGAGCTAGGAAGAAAATAGAGCATGCAAAATACAGTGACTTATCAAAATCTGAAGGGAAAAAGCTGCAGAAGTCAAACTGCATGGCAGTGACTTTGGTTGCTATGTCTGCCAAAATAGTTCTCTTCCTCCAATGCAGCTGGAGGTCACATGAAAAAAAAAAAAAAAAAGTGTGGGGAGAAAACCTGGCTGCTGCTTCAGGCTGCAAAAAAGTGCATCAGAAACACCAAGCTTGGAAGTTCCAGGTAACCAACCACAGGCTCTGGTTTTTAACCTCTGTTTAAGGGAAAAGCCTTGCTCCCACTCTATTTTCTGGTTTCTAGTCAATCTAGGAAGGGATACAATCAGGGTGCACTTGTTGGTCCCAAATCCTTGGATATCTTTGGGGTTAATCCCAGAAATGAATGTGAGCCCTGCACCAGTGCCAGTGCAGCTCTGGAGTGGCTTCTCCACTACGCCCGGCAAGAAGGAAGTTGGAAATTTTTTGAAGGATGACACAGAGGCATCAATGTGCCAGCAAGAAAAAAGCAGCACTGACATGCCATCAGTTGGAACTTATCTCACATGACAGAACCTATGCCACGAGGATTCAGCTGCTTCCCTCCACAATTTAGGCTTCATCCTGTCCCAAATTGCAGATTTTGTCAACTGACAAAAAAGCATCGCACTGATATTTCAGCAAGAATGAGCATAGTTTTAGTTAAATTGATTAAATGAATCTGGTACACTTCTACATTGTTTTTTCTGATCTGTTATTTTCATAATATGGTATTTAGCTGCCAGGAATTACGATCAGGAAAATTCAGTGTCTTGTGTTTCTTTTGGGTCTTTTTTTTTCTAGATGAGCGAGTATAAAATAAAATCAATTAAAAAGCAGGAATGCAATTTCTAGTGGCACTTAGCAATGACTGATTAATATTTTTTTAATATTTTTCCACCATAAATCTGTTCAGCTTGATTCCCTTCCCTAGGAAGCTATTTAAAAATGAATCAACTTGTCAGCATTTTGTTTAAATGTCTTAAGTAGCATCATTGTTTTTGTTGTTGTTATTAGTGGAGAGTAACTTTGTTTTTTTTGCCATACAGAGGATTCCAGGAGCTCTGGCTCCGTGCGTGGCCCAACTATTTGATATTCAGGATGCTTTGCCCCCTCTTCCATTGCTATGACAAGGTTACACAAAGTCTGCAGCTCGGTGAAAACAGGTTCCTCTGGAAGCTGCAACTCTGACAGACTTCGTGCACAGCAAGGCACCCGTGACATCCTGGCGTCTGCCAGCTCCATTCCTGCTTGACTAGCTCTTGGTTACCTCAGTGATAATGTCTGCAGGCACTGATTAATGCACAATAATGGTACATCGCACTGGAAAGATAAGCTTATAGAGGATCAATTAAACAGTGGCAATTTCACAGCCTGCAAGCTGGGAGAATGGTACCTGCAGCCTTTTCTGGGAGCTGTTTTTTACCCAGTCTCTTTTGCTTGCTCTAGAATTTTCATTTAAAACGCTGACTATCATAGGGGGGGGAAGAAAGAAACACCCTGAAAACGAAAGGTGATGGTACCCATTAAAATTACAAGGGAAAATGAATATGAATCAAGGCCCCTGAACATTCCTTCAGCTGTCAGAGGGCTACAAATTCTGCTTAGATGATAAGACAAGAAGTTTTTTCAAATGCAAACTTGCCATAAATGGTATATAGGAGAATGCCATTGTTTCATGCAATTACATTGTTGCCTGGGCAACCATGTACAAAAGTTAATGTAAGTACAGGTTTAAAGATGAAGTGTCTCCCTGAATTGGAATAAAACCCCATTTAATAGTATAGATGATCCACAGGAAAAAAAAAATTACCTGAATGTAACTATAAAAAGACCTCTTCTTCAGAAGGAGTATAAATTAAAGGTTATCTTCCTCCTTCAGTTTTTAGTCAGTCATTTTAATAATAATAATAATAATAATAATAATAATAATAATAATAATAATAATAATAATAATAATAGAAAGCAGAAATCTTCAAGTACTATATCTTAATAGATATAACAATGAAAATTTAAAGAAAATTAATATCATCTTCATATCAGAAAGCTTTAGAGAGATTCATCCTCTAAATAAAAAATTCACAGGACAGTTTTTCTCATAAGGGCATTTAGCACAGACAACAAATTATTTTGCCCTAGAAAACACCACTATGAGAAAGTATTTTATTGAAATGCATCCAGAGATTGTTCTTCCAATAATTATATTTAATGCTGATGGGGAGGGAGAAAGCCCATGTTGTACTGGGCAGTCAGTTTTATTACTGGAATGACTACACTTCTTCCTATCATCAGGCTGGAATTAATGGCAGAATTATGGCCCATTATCTCTATTGCAATGACTTCTCCGGAAGAGGGTGACCAAAGACATATATTTGAATGTGGAACTAAAGCACACTGTTGAATGTATTCTTTGGAGTATTTTGCCTCCCTGGTCACAAGCCAAAGTGGAGAAACATCCAGAAAACATGACAGACAGAGGACATGAAACAGCAGAAGAGCAGAAATTAAGAAAGACAAAGATCTCCCTTGTTATGCAGTCATGGGTTTGGGGTTTTTTTAAATCAAAATATAATCTGCGAGGCATCCTGCATTTACACCCCTATTTATAATGACAGCAACTGCCACTGCCTGTCAAATCAAAAGAAATACCTTTCTCAATTTGCAGGGAAGATTAAAAATACTCTTCTTTCTTTTCTTTACAAATACAGGTATTATTTTTGAAGGAAAAATAAACTCTTGTGCAGTCTCTTTCACTGTTAAAAAAATAAAACAAAACAAAACAAAACAAAGATGTGTCCTGTATTTAGAAAGGACAAAACACAAGAAAACTTATTGAAAGGAACAATGCTGTACTACTGCAGACATGGAGCAGCTGACCTAGCAGGCCTTTTCCATCTCTTACGTCTCTGACTCTGTGAGAAATGGTACAAATGCATAATAAAGTCTAACACATATTCACTAAGACACCGAGCAACTGAAATACGTAACAAAATAACACAATTTTGCCTGCTAGGAAATGGTAAGTGTGTTTTGCTGAAAACGTCAGTTAGGAAGAAAAGAGATTTCTGGCCAATGTTGAAAGAAAAACCTCTTTGTGTTAATCCAGTTGGGCATGATTTTCACAAGTGCAGAACACTTAAAACTCCACTTGAAGTCAATAGAAGCTGCAAGTGCTCAGCACAGCTCAAAATCAAGCCCCTCGGGAACTGGTGAAGAACAAAGAGCAAGGAACTTGTGCCTCAGATAAACTGACTGTCAAAATTTGTAGAGCTGCCATCATCTTCTCATTTAAACGTGTTCTTAACACCTTCCTCTGCCTCTGAGTGATAGCTATAAGTCACTCCAATCTGGCACTGGTTAGGCAAGCAGCAAGCTAAGATTTCTGCATTTATGCTAATGCATGTGATTTGGAATGATCATCTTGCGTGTGGAACTCCGCATCTGTACCTTTTAATGCATTTAACACACTCGTGCTGTTTCCTACACAGGTTAAAGTTATTAGAACAGATACCTTCATAATACATCAATTAGATGCAATCAGTTCTCTCTCTTTCTTTTCTTTTTTATTTTTTTTTAAATTCATTATTATGGATCTCTCCAAAGCTGGAAGACCAAAATAATCAACAAATTATTCAGCTTCAGCATGGTGGTTATCAACCTGAGCTTGTAGAAATTGCAAGATTATTAAGCGACATTACAAACCACAGATAATTGGAAGGTATCAATCTTTGGGTGTCTGTCAGATTAGGGTTATAAATCAACACAGTTAAGAACAAAGAAAGAATTGGACATTGAGCCATTTTCTTAAAAATGTACTGACAACTCCAGTAACTGCAGTTTGTTTCTGAGGAAATAGGAGAACTTAAAACATTGTCTCTGTTTGATAAGAAAGGAGATCTTATTGGAATTCTTATGAAGAGGAAAAAATGTCTTGTTATGACTCATAAAATAATAATAGTATGAATAATACTTTGCATTGTTTTAGAGCCTTCTATCTCAGAAGCTGAAAGTAACTTTATAAAAATTAATGGATTAATCTTGACACTTCATCTTTGAGGTGAACCATTATCTTTGTTTTACAGATATTAAACTAAAGGCAAGCAGATTCTACACATCTTGATAGATTAACACTTGGAGCAAGCATTAAATACAGTCTTTGCAGGAAATGCTGGCCTTCTGTGGAAGCAAGGCAGAATTATCAGTTCATCTGTTGGCATAATCCAGATCATATGAAATTGCTTTTGAACCTGATGGTCAGTGACATTTGAAAGAACTGAAGTCAATAATTGGTAATTTCCTCCTGAAGTCTGGAGGTAAGCAAAGGCAATGATACAACATAGTGTCCCTCTGGCATCAAGGTCTACATTTTCCAGACCTTTTATTTGGCAACAATACCTGATAGCCAACAGGAACATAAAACTCAGGACAAGCCATGTTTGGTTTCCTTCCACCCAGAGGATCTCCTGGAGCACATCTTGTGAAAAGGGGAAAAGGTGGGGTTGTGTTGGGGCTAGGGGACACAGTAAACTGACCTGCAGGATACCAGGATTAAACAGTTCTATGTATGCTTAGTTAAAAAACAAAATTTATTTCAGAAACCAGTCCCTTTAGGAAAAAAAAAACATCAAACACCTGAGTGCTAAAACACATCTTTCAATATCTATCCTTCATTTTTGCCTAATGACATATGCCTGAATAGCCACCAATCCAGAGTACTTTGGAAAAGATCTTAATCTGTCTGAAATGGAAGAGCTGTCACACTGAGATAAGCTCAAGGACTAAAAATTTGTTTTACTAAAAATTGCTATCTGGAAATTCTTTCTGTAGCAAGGTAAACAGTTCCAGCTAACCTACTTTCTACAGAGTCAAAGGAAATATTTTCAAAGGATACCAGAGGTTCACATACCAAAACGCATATGAATTTCTCCGTGCTTGCTTATATACTTGTGTTTATCATGACTGGGCCCCTATCACAGTGTCAGTTTAACAGAAGTGAAAGTCAAAAACCATCTAAGTATGTGTTCCTGTGCACACCTGCAATAACACTTCACTGGATGACTGAAGGCATAAATGCATTGGCACAGCAATGCGAATAGGTGAGGTTCAAACTGATGAAAACTGTTTGGAGATGCATATCCTGGGGATGGGCCAGAATTGCATGGTTTATTATTAATATCCTTGGGTTCATCCAGGACAGATATTACTGACCACAGCAAATTCTGGGAGTGTACTGTTGATGGTGTATTATTCATGCAGTGCTACATAAAATTAACACAACGGTGAGGAAATATTGGCTACAATCCTAGCAATAAAGCTCTCACCTAATATGAGGGCCATTATTAATGAGGAGAAATAAATTATGTGCTTTACCTCTTCCTTCATGTTCTCCAATGTAACATGGGCTCTTTTACACCTTGTATAGATTTTGAAGACTGGTGTAAGGCTCATATGGATCTCTTTGGAAGATAAAAGGTTTTTATGTATGAGGTATGGAAGACCACGTAGTTCAGTTCACCTCAGCTGCAGAGCTCTAGTGATAATATATAAATCATCGTGCCACCAGGGCTAGGTATCTTTGAAGGATCTCTACATTTGAAGCTCTCCTAATCTCAGATCTGATTCTCTTTATCTCTTCAATCAGAAGACGAGGCAATATATAAGAGAGCAAGGTGGAAGCATAGCTGATGAGTTCCTCATTTAACAACTAAAGCTAAAAAGAAGAAATTTCCAGGACTTGAGAACTGTCCCAAGGTCAGCTGCCTTCACTCATGCTCATTTTGGAAGGGGAAGATTGGTTTATAGACATGGCTTTGGAGGATGCCTCCAGTACAGGAAGTTTACACAGGACCACAAGTTTGGCTCATCACAGGACGTGATGCCGTGGGGAAGAAGAGCATTTCCCTGAGCTCTGGATGCTCCCAGTTAGTGAGCACACCAGCTCAGCACACCGGGGAGAGCAGCACAGTTGACAGGCCCATCCAATTTCAATTAGCATTTCAGCTTCAGCTGACAAGTCAGAAAGACAGAGTAGGGGAAAGCCGAACGCGAGGCAGCGAAACATGGCACAGAAACTCAGCAGACAGGGAAATAACGTAAAGGCTGCTTGATTTGCAAATTGACTCATGCAGCAAAATCAGTTTCCTTATTATTGTTTTACAAGACAGAAAATTAAGGTGGGGGGGCAGATATATAACTACATGAAATTATTTAAGAGAGAAAATATCAGAGAAAATATCTGGAAAATGTGAATGGCTCATCCACTTGAAAATGCTGTAGAGGTAACAGGCAGGGGGAGCTCCTCTACTGGTCACAGGTGAGATAAAAACCAGAAGGTCCAGGAGCTGCTGTCATCACTGAGCTGGGGCAATGCTGCCCACCTGCTAATTAAAGGCTCTGACATAGCTACCAAAAAATTCAAGGCTATGGGATTTCCCACCAGCTACAAGATGAGTGGACACAAAAGTCAGGATCTATTACAACTGGCTTTTTTTGGCGAAAATGAGCTACACTTCAGATCTATTTTCCCTCAGGGTTTTGAAGAAGGGGGACAGATGGTTGGATAATTTATACCATTTGGCATGAGGTTGCATTTGAAATAAAAGAGAAGAGAAAATAAAGGAAACTGAGAGAGACAGAGAGGCATGAGCTATACATAACTGAGCAGAGAGGCAATCACTAGACACAGATCTGCTCAGGCAGCACCACCAGTGTGTGTCGCTAAATATTATAATGGCAATTTTAAATGGAAGATAGGGATTGGTGACTCCACTGAGGAGAAATTAGAGTGGACAATATGAACATTTATTTTCTAAACATCCCCATCTGAAGATCTCAGAAAGCTCTTGCATCTGTTTGTTTACATTAATACATAATCATGCTTTTCAATTCATATTCTTACTCATCACAAGGTATCAGCTTTCAGTGGTTCACTTTCTCCAGACTTCAGCTTGCAGCAAATACCACCATTTTTCTTGTACAGCAATGGACAGTAAAGTTCTAGTTAATACTAGATCAATTTTAGGAGTGATCATATTAAAAAAATCCAAAATATGATGGTCAATTGCAGTGTAGTGAACTTCAGAGCACATAAAAGTGAGATGAGCTCAATGGAGTAGTAAATGCTACACATTCCCAAACTGAGAAATAACAAATCATCTAAAGGGCACTGCAAAGGGAAACACAGCAAATGGAAGGTCTTTTTCAGCCTGGCTTCCTGAGGAATCCAGTTTATGTAAAAATCCCTAACAATTTTTCCATCTTCTCTACCATCACTGCACCCACTAGCCAGTTGTCATTAAATCTCTCAAAGACACCTGATTGATATATGGATATTGGGTGGTTTAGGCACAGGAATGGTTTGCCCAGTAAAGCTGGGGATGCTGCATCCCTGGAAATGTCCATGACCATGTTGGATGGGGCTTTGAGGAAACTGCTCTAGTGGAAGGTGCCCCTGTCCATGAAAGGGTGTGGGACAAGGTGTTCTCTAAGATCCCTTCCAACCCAAACCGCTCTGTGACTTTGATTCTATGATATTGCAGTTAGACAGGTTATACAGGGGGAAATAAAGGAGAGACACTCAAAATAGATCCACAGCTGAGGAAAAACTCATAGCCTATACTTCATGGTGCATTACAGCACAGCTGGCACACAAAGCAGTGCCACAGGGAGCCTGTGTCCACTGTCCACTGCTTCCATGCGCGTCTGCAAAATTAATCCAAACCAACAAATATTCCTGAGCCCCTCTGGCTGGTGGAGGTGCAACACTTACCTCAGCAGCCTCAATTCCCAACCCCAGCACTGCTCAGTAGCTAACATTTGCTCTCTTAAACGTGTTTCTCAAACAGCCACCTCGGGAAGGTCTTGGAAAAAGCCAAAGCAATCAAAATACGTACGGAGAGCTGTGTCAAATCTAAAGCTGTAAATATTAAAAAGCCATTGCATGAATATTGCAAAGCTAAATGCTGCATGTTGGCAGAAAGCCCACAGTTGCCAGTGACCTTCTTTGGGAAGGGAAGGCCGACCTCCAAACAGCCGTATGGGGGTTGCCTGTGTTTGTGTTTATTGTGCATATAAATATACGCTGGTCTGTTGACCAAGTTTGTGGGACATTTACAGTAGTTATTAAACTCAATCTGTATTGTTTCAACCTTTCCACAGCTCTGACAATGTTTGTACAATAAATGCTGTCATCTACAAAAGAAAGTGGGGGAAAAAACTAAAAGGAAAGGGGGATAATACAGGACAGAGAGGCTGTCACAGCCTTGGTGTCTTCCCAGGTGGGGACAGGAGAGGCTGAGACCAACACAGGGGTAGCCAGTGCTGCAGCTCAGGAGACTCCAATTCCTCAAAGCTGAAGCAAAAAGCAGCAGCTCTGTCCTGGCCACACACAGGCTGCTATGGAGGCAGCTGTGGCTGTACACACTCTGCTGCATTTGCACCAAAAATCTGCCTTGTACTTGGTGCAGACTGGGAGAGGCACAGCAAGAGCCAAGGTGATGAACCTTTGAATATACTTAAATGTTCAACATTTACACCATGACCAGACAGCCTTGCTGTGCTCCTTGGACTTGGTATTTTGGTGTGAAGCCATCTCTGTCAGAATTAAAAATCCAGATAAACCCCACCACAGTGAATCTGAACTTGCTTCAGTGGAAAAAAGTCAGACCATGTTTTGAAAATCCCCATCATCTTCCAAGGATGAAAGAAACCCCAGAAGATGATATTTTAGCAGAGGAAGGGTTGGTGAACACCTTAGACACATCTCTGGCACTAAGGTTTTTATTCACTGGGCTTTTAATTTGTTTTCACAGCGGTTTGAACAAATTGAATTTGTTAATTAAAGCGGTAAAATGAAATGCTGAACATTATTGACTAGATGCTAATTACATTAGAAGAGATATCGAGGGAGGGAGGAGTCCTTGTTTTCAATAGCCAGGACAAATCATATTAAGAGAGACAAGTGATCAGTCTGAGCCTAAATTCTGCAGGGAAAAAACTGTTTACATGTTGTGGTTTAATGTTTATCATTCATGATCTTCAATTGGCAATACCAATAGAAACATGATTACTGCAGCTTGCTATTGTACCTCTTTTCAAATTTCACTCTAGTTTATAACATTCACTAAGCAGAGGTCATTACCCAATTAAATGCAATGATGCTCACTGTGCTAATCAGGAAGGACATTATTTTAAAGTTGGCCTCATGAAAATGCAAGCAGTTCACATTCCATGTCTGAAAAACCCTTTGAGTGTTCAAGCTATAACTTTTAGTATTAAAAAAATTATTATCAAGTTGATTGTTTTGTTTCTTCATACTCCCTTTCATTTAATGACTTTAATTTCCATATTAGCATATTATTTTCAGCAAAATTTTAATTTCACCCTTCATCTATTTGCATGGGAATGGCTGGAATTTGGTATTACTTTCCTCAGTGTAATTTAACATAAATATAACCATAGTCCTTCCTGTTAATGACCACTACACAATTTCTGTTATGTGGGTATCCAGCCCCAACCTTGTGAGTTATTTGTAAACAAAATGCTTTCACCACATGACTGAAATCACTACCTTCAAAATAGTCTCTGTAAAATCCTGCTGCTGTGGAATTGCCAAGAGATTTTGGCTCCTGAGGTACCTAAATAATGTCTGAAAACAGAACTGAGCCCCTAGATTACTTAATTGATAATTAATATTTTACTCTACATGCAGTAGTTCCTTTCCAGATTGGAGCTATAGATACCAACACATCTGATCAAAGTGCAATCCAGCTTAAGCCCTCAGAGTTGTATTGACTTTGCAGTGTGAACAGGGGCAATAAAGATTACCAGAAGCTCAACAGCTCAGAATCCAGAGAGAGGAGATTTGCTGAGTAAGAGGAACCATTTTTAGACTAACCATTTTCTTCCTCTCTGTTGTGCTCCTAATCATGACCCTTTTTTGAACACCACTAGGATACTTAGTGCTTTACAAAAACACAAGGAGACTTTCAGAAAGAATGAAGGCATTTCGTTCTAAAAGGCATCAAACCTCTGCTGCTCATAAATACACTGTAAACAACAGATGAAGCCTCATTATAAAGAAACAAAGAACAATTGTAGCACGGAGAATCAGTGTTAAACCTTGCTGGGCAGAGGGAATAAACATTGTTCTTCCTTTAGAGTCACAGCAGAGAAGTGGCAATAAAATGATAAAAGACTGATTAATGTAAATGGAATAAACTGAAGCATCAATTTCTATGTCTAAGAAACAGGAGCAGAGCTAAAAAAGCCTGAACTGCAACCACCAGGAGCAGAAAAAGCAGCTGCAAAGCAGGGCACAGCCACCTGCATTAGCTTAAGCAATGAGTGCAATAAAGCCCCAAGCACAGGAAGGTGATAAATTAAAGGTTCTCAGCTCTGGCATGTTGAGAGTGCCTTAACAGGGACAAAGAGAAAACAAACACTCTTCCTGTTAGCTGTTAAGGGCATGTACTTTGCTCTCCTTTCCAGTATGGACAAACAGTGCACAGAATGGCCTAAATGACACATTTCCATTTACTTTCTTTTGGGAAGTTAATTGCCTGGCAGCAACACAACCTGGTTGGGCTCAGTAGGGTCCTGAAAGCTCAGCCCATGTGTAACTTCATGCACTCAGGCAGGCTCATTGAATCTGTGGGTTTGCACAATGGGCCCTTTGAGCATGGCCAGTGCTCAGGAGAGTGGTGGCCCTGGGAATGCTGGTGCTCCAAAGGCTCTTCAGCCGGGAAACAAAGCCAGTCAAACCATGGCACATACACTGGGAATGACCCCACATATGGCCAGTAGGTCTGATAAACACAGTATAGATTCATGGTGCACAAGAAAGGACTTATGGATGCAGAAATGAGGCATAAATTGAAGCTGATTTTCACAATGGTTCTATTTAGAAAAATAGATTCCTCCAATAATAGTTCAGGATTTTTTTCTCACACGTCTCTTATAAAGAAAACAGAATGTGACCTTATAATATGTAAAAACCAGGTACAATACAGAGAGCTGACAGATACAGCCTTGGCTGATGGGTCTGCAGAGATTTCTTCAAGGCACAGATGTGCAGCCTGCACCTCTGGGAACCCATTCCTTCAGATGATACCAACTTCAAATAGAATCATGCACTTATTCTCTGCTTATTCCTTTTTGAAGTTCTTAAAGAGAGTAGAATAACAATCAAGAGCCTGATCCTTCCTGCCTAACCTCATTCTGGTCGTTTGAGGATTTGGTATCTGAAACAAACAAAATCTGATTCTGTGTCTGTCTAATCATAAATCTGTTGAAAAACTACTCTCTAATAAATCAGACTTAATCCTACTAAGTCTGCCCTTTGCTAGTTCTAACTTTTTATTCATATATACTTTATTTACACTCTAAACTGTGAGTAGCTTGGGTACTGAGGTTTTAGAGGAGTCTCCTGAACAAGTTTCCTTGAACGTTTTGAGTGGAGTGAGTACAACACAAAATTTAAGCTTGAGCCAAATTCTTGGCCAAAGAAATGGAAGAGTGAAAAAAACCCCAGAAATCTGAAGTAAAATACATGGGAATGCCACAGCAGAAGTTATTAGCACTAATGCTTCCGAGCTCCTGCTGCGTTGATGTGGTTTTACAGATACTCAGTGAAGGTCTGTTGCTCAACAAAAGAATTTTGCTCTATGTTTGCATGGAAGAAGTAATAAATTTATTACAATCAGTGAGCAAAATCCAAAAAGATTGGACATCTGCCTTGGAATCTGCTCGCTATAGAGAAAACTGTTTAATATTGGCAAAGAAACAAATCTGAGAAGAGCACAGGACCTAATTAAAGGAGACGTGCTTAGAAAACAGATACCAAAATGACAGACACTGCTTTTGGACTAGAGATGAACCATGAAGAGAGAGTATGAATTTCAGAGTGTTTATTTTTTGAGGTTTTCAGGCAGGCTTGTTAGAACTCTGTGGTACCAGGGCTGGTGAGGCTCTGGCAGTGCCCTCAATGGCTCTGTGTGTTTCAGAAAGGTTCTCTTTCCAAACTCTTCTGGGAGGACTGAGCACGCCCTGCTCCACCAGAAACATGTACTACAGAGAGGAGAGGTTTTAATTGATTGCCTTCAATATAGCTGAGGAAAAATGCACAGAACAGACTTACCATGAATTTACTATTTAGATGTTTTATTGATTAAAAACAAATGGCCAATACGGCAAGTCTCTGTCTGCACATATGCTTCCTTTTTTTTTCAACTAATGCTCAAACAGAAAAGTAGCTTTGCTCCAGGGTCCCTCCATTTCATTCATGTTCTGGCCTGCAGAAGTTTATATCTGACATCAGAGGGATATTTCTTTTAATATATTTTTTTTTAATTCATATGGACATTTTATTATCCTTTTTTGGCTTAACCAGTTTAATTCATTTTCTGACGTCATGAGAGGAGGAATTTCACTTTTTCCATGTGACAGAAAATCAGGTCTTAAAACTTCAAATGTAGTGTCACCATTGCCTTTACCAAGCCACACTGGAGCTCAGGACTGAGTTCTGCAGGACACAGCTGTGGACAGTAGGAAAATTCTAGGCAACATTACCCACTGGAGCTGTTTGTGTTTTGAGAATTGTGTCTGGATTCCAAAGATCAAAACTTTACTTTCTGCTTGCCTTCCACCTGCATTTCTGAAAAACAAGAATTCTAACTTCACAAGGATTGCTTGTTAGATAGTGCTCCTGGCCCTCGGGAAACTTTCAGAAGCTTCAACTGGCTCAGAGGAATCTAAAATTAAAGGATGACCTTAGTGACCTTCATCATGAAAGTCTGTGCCAGCTAGCAATAATCTGGTTCATATTTTGAGAAGTCAGTAAAACATCACCAAGGAGAAAAGTTTTAAAAATGAATGTAAAAAGCCAAGGGTATTGAAATTAGCACCAAATTTGGACAGCCATTTAAGTTTCCATTTCCAGTAATTCCTAATTGTGGTCAAAGAACATGAAGAATTTCAGTCCATTTCCTCCAGAACAGATTAATGCTGCACTCAAAAGCAATAAACTAAAACACAAAACATAATTGAAAAAATGGAACTGGAAGTCCTTGGTCAGGCTAATGGATGTAAGAAGTGAAGCAATTTGTGAGCTCTTGTTGCTCCCTCTGAGCTGTTCCCTACCACTCTGGTAATGAGACAGTATCACAAAGTTTGTCACTGGAGTGTTAGAACAAATCAACAAAGAGTGAAAAGGTACCACACCTCTCAAGAAACTGTCTCCAGATTTGTCTTAGAAGCAGAAGGAATTCATATTGCAGTGGTTTGAAGTAAACCTATTGCGTGTTTGGACTTATTTAGATCTGCACCTGTACTGAAAGTGTTACCAAACCTCTAACAACATTTGCTACAGAGCCACAACACACTCTTGTGACAAAAACACACTTATGTACACAAAACCTAGGCTGTTTTACCTAAAATATCCCAACCAGACAAGCTGTGAATGTCCCTGTACACTCTGCATGCTGATGTGCAAGAAATCCCAAATGTGGGGGCCATCCCAGCAGCACAGGAGGTGACACAGTGAACTGAACCCTACAACAGGTAATCATGGCACTCTCCATTGCCAGCAGCACTGCACAACTGCTGCCAGTAATGATGCCCATCACACAGCACTGCAGCTGGGTGATTAAAGAAGAGGACTCTGGACCTTAAATTTCTTTGTTTTGCCATTCACATGCTATGGAGTCCTAGATTCTTTTCAGAGCTGATATGTCAACGCACTCATTATGGTTTAGCTGAGGTCTGTGTATTGTTCTTCATATATATTCACAGCATACAGTAAACTCTAATAGGTCCTTTGGAGCTTTAACACTGTATGCTGTAAATGGTTATTAACAATAGTATTCATTCATTTACATGTAATGGATTCATAATAGCAAAAGTAGAGTGAAAATCTTATGCTGTAATATAAAAAGTAGATACTGCATAAAGGCAGCATTTTAATACTCAATACTCTGACTGCTTTAATTATTTTTTAAATATCAATAGGTCCTGCTTCAGTAGCTCATAAAATTACACAAACCAAAGCAGCCCTTGTGTCAAAGGAGCACAATGAATAGGGTGCACAAAGGCAGAGATCTCCACAGGCCGTCTTCCCACAGACTTGCCCATGGTGGGGATGGGAATCCATTCACACAAGGATCTCTCCCTGTGAATGGAGATGATCCCACCCCTGCAGTGCCCAACATGGAAGGCCTCTCCTCCAGCCACTCACAGGTGCTCCAGGGAGTTGCAGTCCATGTGCTGGAAGGCAGAGGAGGCAAAAGAAGAAAACCACCAGGGAGAAATTCATAATACTTTCCAAAATCTACAGGCAGGTCATATAATCTCCACCTGATCACCTTTAACAGGACATTCTTTAACCACTAAAAAGTTCTTTGGAAGGGAAATTGAAGCTGACATAAAAGTCTAAAATGGCTCCATGGAACTGAGAAATGAAGTCCTCCATTTCTGACTGCTGCCATAGAGGAATAAATCCTGGTTCCTCCAAATAGGAAAATCCCCAAAAGACTCCTCACTGAAAACTGTCCTTCTCAGCGCTTTTCAGTGTACATTACCAGATCCTTGTTTTTTCTACTGCTTCAAATAAAAATACCAGCAAACAAGTCAAATGGATGCAATTTAGGACAGACAAAGACATTCCACAGAAAATGGCTGAGGCACTCACTCCCCACAGCCAGGGTGGCAAACATCTAATGGAACTTTACAGATGCAGCTCACCACTGGTGCAGAGAAAGGGGCAGAGAGAAAGCAGCAGCTCTGGGGACATTCCTAATAAACTGAGGAAGAAATAGTCTTTCTTTGTGGGTTATTTTAGGGTTTCTTAAAGTTCAAACACTGCTAAAGCTAATCAAAGGAACAGATTTGAAAATGGAGTCGCTGGCAAACCATGAACACACTATGAAGACTGACGCCACTGTGAGAAAGCAGTTGAGATTCCAGTATAGGTTTGCTAAAGTCATGTTTTATTTATCTAAGAGTTTAGTACAGTTGGGAGTGTATTTTCTGTGCATTTTTTTTTTCTCAGAATTTGAGATAGCTTCTTTCAGCAAAATCTGAGATGGTAGAATAACATAAGGATATCAGGTCTCATTATATCAGCTTAATAACCGGTTTCTTTAGTCATTCAGAAATCTAATGGAAACTGTAAACATCAATACAAATTTAGCTTTAGTTGGTATCCTCTGAATACCACTAATTTAGCCATTAGTTAGATTGCCTCATAACATAAATGCAATGCCTTTCTTCTTAAGCAATAAGATGAAATAGAAGAGGAAAAACATACATGAATTCATGATAGTGAGCACCAGATATGCCATTAAAGGGATTTTTTGGAATCTGAGAAGGTTCATATATACCTAAAGGATACTGAAGCTTTTGTCTAGCAGAGAAAAAGGAAAAGAAATAGGTTTTTAAGGGATTCATTGCATAAACTGTTTCTGGAAGCCAAGTCCAACACCCGGTAAAATCCACTAGCAGTTATTTATCACACAGGAATAATTTGCTCCAATATTTGAATACTTCATGGTGAACAGTAAAGAGCAAATGTTGCTCTTTGTTTTGCTGTTTCTTATTTTTATTTGGCTAATCAAAGGTACTGAAATCACACTGACATCAGCCATGTTCTAATTTACCTGTGGTTTACAGCTGTTGTTTTTGAGCTTACACTAAAGGTCAGCAGGGCTGCTTGTATCCCTGTCAAGGATGTTCACAACATCTTATAAGTCAGTAATATTTGGGAAAAACAAGAATCAAGAAAATTATAGCTGCAATGCCATTTATTTTTGTCTACTTATTAAACTACTATTCCAATGTATTTTATATCTGTAACTATTTAATATAATTAGCTGCAAGGCAATGACATTTTTTATAGCATTGGAGATAAAAAGCCAATATGTTAACCCCCAGGACCCAATTTTTGTGAGGTGAGAGTTTGCTCATTATATTCAAATTAGTAGAGATACAAGAGCACAGGCAGTTATATAGCTTATCTTTTCTGCAAATATATGTAGACCACTCTAAAATGATTTGCCTCTTTTTTTCCCTGGCTATAAATAACTGGAAAGATAGGTTTCTGGTTTGTGCTAAAACTGAGTCTTAAACTATGAATATCACAGGAAAAAAAAATGTTCTTTTACATCTGAATGTAAATGTTTACTTCTATATCATAACTATCTCTTTGTTCATGGGAATGAAAAATAAAGCTTAATATATTCAGAGTTTCATTGCTATTAGCAACACAAAACCCAGCTTTGTCTCAGATCACAACTGATTAAAAATAATATTCAATTGTAATTATCAAAATTGTACCCAATCAAAAGAGCTGCTCTATTGCAGGCATATTCAGAACTTCACGGACAGAGGGCAAGGAAGGAGGTTAGAAAATCTTAATGTGAAAGCAATTTGTATGATCTGCATAGTAACTTAATCAACAGCAAAAACAAAGTCATTTCTTCGGTGCTCCTCGTTTGTATTTTTATATTCAACTGTGTTCTGAGTGGTGCCAATTACCAATGTGAGAGTTACAGAGTTGATTATCTCCCTGATTCTAGAGAGTCCTGTTCCATTGATAAGAATATCTGGTGTACAGCCTGTATCACACAATGCTGCTCCATCGCCTGATATTGAGTTAAAAGGACCATAAATCCTGCTTGGCAACCTGGTCTGCTGGAATAATGGAAAGTACTTGGCAGCAGTGGCTGAGCTGTAATTCAAGCTCATCTCCTCAGACAACTGGAGAGGGACACACATGGCCGCAGAACTCATTTCGGAGTCTGAAAGCCATTAAACATCTTTTGCTGGCTTCTACACCAAGGACTGTGATGCCAGAACCTCAGTGCCAAGGGATACCCAAAGGGAAGGCATATGGTCTGCTTTCACTTGTGCTAAAGAGTTCATTCTTGTTATTTAAAGAAATAATGGAATGTGTGCTTCTTTCTTTATCAACACCCTGCCTATTTTAAAGGAGGTATAATGATATGTAATTAAATCAAATACTGTATTTAAGCCTCCTTCACACTGTGGTCTGTTGTATCTGCAGAATGGTGGATGTGCAAAGAAGGGAGAAGTCCCAGGAGGGAGCCCAGCTCACCTCTGTGCTCCTCCAAAGAGTGCCTTGAAAAGAGTGAGAGGCATCGCTCATCCATGCTCTTCCAGTCCCACAGCAAACCATGCTGTGAGGACATTTTCCATCAACAGGGCAAGGAATGCTGCTTCTGATGTATAGCAGGTACCAAAGACTCACTCTCAGGCAGAAATGAATGCTTGTAAAAGCAATCAATGTTTCCCCTTGTGTAACCTTCCCTTACATGATCTAATCTCACATCAAACCCCTCATCTTAGCACGCGACTGAAATCTGCAAAATTAATGTCAATATTAATAAAGTTGTCGGTGCAGTGTGTTAGAACTGTGTGCAAAAAACCTAGAGTTGGTTTAGAGCAACTGGTACAGCACGAGCTTATTGTGAGTCTTTATTTCATTCCATGTAGGAAAGGAAATTTTCATTCCTGTAGGATTCACAGACTGGCTGTGACACCAACACTAAATATAACCAGCAGCCAGAAATAAGGAACAGAAAGAGCAGGTACAAAGAAATGGGAGGACTCTGTAAGAAGCTGGAATGAGGTTAGAATTCTTTGCATCTTTTCTTCCAGCATACTTATAGGGGGAAAGGAGTGGAGCTGGAGCTGCTGGATAAGCAGACCAATGCTCCAGCCTTTTAGATCTGCTGTTCTTACAGCTCATTTAAAGCCTTGCCTCTATTCCCTGAATCAATACTCAGGCAGCTGTTTTGACAATCTCACTCTGGTGGTGTTTCTCCTGGAAGGATGGACAAAGGGGAGAGGGCAGAGCAATCATCTCAACAAGGTCTAAGCCCTCAAAGGTTTCCAAGGCAGAAAGAAATTGAAATATCAGATACCAATTGCTGAGATTGGCATCACAAAACAGCACCTGGTCAAGGAACACTGGGTGACTGAGTCAGTGAGAGAATTCATGTGGCAAGACAAACAAGCTAGTGTTTATAAAAAATATAGACCAATTTAAATATATAGTTTCCTGTTATCGATTAAAATTTCATCCTTAAATACCCACATAGACAACACTACAAAAATCTGAATCCTGAATAGATCAAATAAAAACTGGATACAAATCACATCTGAAGTACGTATTCCTTCTTCCTCTCACCTTTTGTTCATCTAGGAAATGGAAATTTCACAATCAAATGATTTCATAAAATGCAAGTTTCATAAAAGAGTTAAAAAACAAGTCAGATAAATGAAAGCAGGTACTACTCCACCTCCCAGAGTAAACACACTAATGGAGGGATAATTATTCCATTAAGACACAGGCTACAACAAGACAATGAAACTGAACATAGAAACATCAATTTTATAACTCACTGTGCTATAATTATTCTCTGGCTCAGTGAATGCATATACCCTTTCAGAAACCTACCGTGCCTTTCATCTTACATAAAGGATTATATCTTTAACCCACACACAGCAAATACAGCCTTCTGTAACATTCCCATATTACTCCCTGCACACTGCTAGATACTGCTCATTTATAGTAAAATCTGACTATTTCCAACATCTGAGGAATGTTGTCCAAATGGCTTTTTTTCACATATGTGTATGTATGTCTGACCTGATTACATCTTCCTCAACTACACATCCAAGAGTATAATACATTCCTAAGCAGCAAACTAAACTATTCATGGGGAAATCTGGGAAGAATTCAAAGATCTTCAGTGTGAATGATAATTATGATGTATAATTGGACGACAAACATATTTCCCTTGAAAATCCAGGAACGGGAATGAGCCCTTCCAAATAACACAGTACAAGATATCTAAACGCATTTTCCAAGCAGCATTCACCCAATTAAAATTAGAAACACACACACAAAAAAGAAACCAAATTAATGTGATATAAGAGTTTCATTCATATCTACTACAGCTCTACCTGAACATAAACCAATGTGCCATTTACACAGCAGATACTCTCAGTAATATTCTGCTCTTTCTCCATGCATAGGACACTCAATACTATGAAGAGGAGTTTATATGTATAGGGAGATGGAATCCAAATTAATCTAGTAGAAATTTGAACAAAATTCCTCCTGTAAATTATTTGTGAGGTCTGCTTGGTAAACCATTAACCATTTTTTCTGTAGTGTTCTTTCAAACACAGCCAGTGCTTTGTGTAGAACATACTGCTGGTTGTGTTTCGTGTATATACGAAAATACTGATTTACAACACTTTTCTCTGCCCAAGCAATACCACATGAACACACACATCTGGTAAACTTGCTGATAACACTCACACAGAGAACCCTGTGAGTTCATTCTGAATTATAATATCTCTGTAAATCTGAGTAACAGCAGCAAGCAGAAAATCATTCAAAGGTTTTCCTGTAAAACACGAGGTTAGTAACCAACGGTCAACTTCACTGGGCTCCTTTATCCCTATCGAAAGTAAATCATTGCCATGCAATTTGTTTGCCCTGAAGCTACAGAAACCAGGCACTGACTCCCTCTGCTCTGTCATTCCTGCTCCCATCCTTTCAGCTGGTAAAAGTGCCAGTTTAGTGCTATCAAATGTGAAGAATCAATATGCCGGCAGACACCAGTAGCACGTTGAGCCATCAGACCATAACAGTCTGAGATCAGTTTTATTTTTTTCCCTTTTGTATTTGTGCTGCTTTTTCCCTACTGTCTTATCTGGAGTCACTGGATAGAAGCCATCTATCAATCAAGCAAAGTCTCAACAAGGTTTATTACTCAGCTGCTCAAAACAGGGAATATAGATCAGGCCTCATTATTATCACAGAATATGTTAGAATCTACTTTATTTTTGCAGTGATTCTTTCTCTTTGCCACATTAACCTAATGGCATAACTTTAATTGACCCACAGGCTACTGACTTACTGAGAAATGTAGCTGAGACTTCCTATAAATAAAAGGTCCCTGAACTAAATGGAAAAAAAATAATTTGCAATGTCAGTAATACCCGTGGTCAGTATTTTATTTACCTTACTCAATTGTGTTTGTACATGTGCCTGCAGGAACTGATGGCCACAGACCATTTCTTTGAATTCTTGGAAATGTCTTCTCCCCAGCAATCAAAATTTATTATTCCCTCCATTCTAATGCAAAGTAGGTTGTTATCCAAAACTGTTCTTACAGCAGAGAAAACTGAATGCTTTGTGTTTTCCACCCTCAGTAGAACTAATCCTGGAATAAGAGTTACCCATCTATTTATGTGCATCTGTGGATGTAGGCCACAGAGAGAAGAAGATTTGCCGAGGTGTGGAACTCGTATGTGAGCCAAACACCACCTCCACACTGGATTCTTCTGTCCTCATCTGTAATGAAGCTGATCATCTGAAGGATGAGTCAGCCTGGTACAAGGCTGGCACACAACAGCAGTTTTCCTTACTGCTACATAAGGGACAGGAACTGGGTCTAATTTCTTCCCCCTTAAAATCCGAACTTTCAAAATTAGGCAATCCCATTGTAATTTTATCATAATTAAAGACTGAGGCGTACAGTGACAGCGCTGCTCTCTGAATTCACAGAGATTCATTCCGGGATTTCTTGCTATCCTGTAATTAGTACAATGAAGAACCTTGAAATTCACTTAGCAATTAGCAGTGATGAACAAAAATGAGTTGCCTTTAAGGCACTTAGGCCATATTCACACATCTTATTTTAAGAACCAAGCTGCCTAATTTCCACACCTGCAAACCATGCTCCTGGATCTGGAAGGATGATTCAGACAGCTTAAGTTAGGACTGAATTTTTTTTTGTATCCAGAATCACACTGACACAGTTTGGATCCAAGTGCAGGCACTGCTTTCCTCCCTGTTGCCAGTCACACTGAGTCCTACCCTGGTCTCTCATTCTAAATCTGAGATATTCCACGTCTAAAGGCTTTAAATCCCAGGTCAAATAGCAAGAGAAGCCAGCTAAAGGCCAGCTTTGCATGTCATGGCTGATGCTGTCCGGAAGGATTTCCAGGATGTGTCAGTATTAGACGTGTCAAAGCAGCGAGGAGAAATGCCCTGCATGTCAGGAGGCTTGTCAATAACTCTAAACCTGAGAGCAGGAGAAGCAGATAACCATAAAATGATGCTTTGCATATTCAACTGTTTGATAAGCTCTGAAAATGCAATTTAATGGCTCTGTACAAATGCCAGGATTGTTGCTCTTTTAGAAATGAAAAGATTAAAAATCAATATATATAGCATTATCCCTCTCCTGTGCCACCAAGGAATGTGCCAACCAATATTCTTCACAGAAAAGCCCTCATTCTTCACCTCACCTTTTGCAGTTTACACCTACTCTTGACAGCAAATATCTCTATGATTAAGCATATAATCCCATTTCTTTGTTGTGACGGATTGCTGACCAAATAATTAAACTATTTCTATTTTTTATTTTGGATCTGTACTTAAATAGGTGAAATCAGTAAGAGGCATTACTTTAATCCCATTGTGGTTTTAATTTGATTTACTTTATGCATGCTAAGAAGGTCTTTCTTCCACATCTTTCCAGAAACCAAGAATGATGAGGTGAAATCCTGGTTCTTTGCTTGGATTGAGACCCAGAATTCCTGCTGAGTGCAGGAACCACCCAAGTGCAAGAGATGGGAAATAAAAAGCCACTGGAATGTCTTCAACTTCGTAAAACTCAAATGGTTCTAGATGTTTGATTGATTGATACATAAATTTATTTTGTGCCATCTCAATGTCAGTAGATAAAAGAAAGTACATTAATGACAGACTAATTTCCCTTGTTGCTTTGTTGGGTTTTTTTTTTTCTTTTTACTTGAGAAATGCTTATAATATGAAAGCATTTATTTTTAAA